>NC_141613.1:10588932-10906867 GCF_047967505.1 Dipteris shenzhenensis | reverse complement strand
TCTATTTCCGCATAAGCTCTTGCGGAAACTTACGCATAAGCTCATGCTCATGAATGAGCATAAGCATGAGCTTATGCTTATGCTTATGCATAAGCATAAGCATAAGCTCATGCTTATGCTCATGCGGAAATAGAGGAGGAGCTTATGCGGAAAAAGAGAAGGAGCACTTGCGGAAACTTGCGGATAAGCTCTTGCGGAAACTTACGCATAAGCTCTTGCGGATGAATGAGCATAAGCATGAGCTTATGCTTATGCTTATGCATAAGCATAAGCATAAGCATAAGCATAAGCATAAGCTCATGCTTATGCTCATGCGGAAATAGAGAAGGAGCTTATGCGGAATGAGAGAAGGAGCTTATGCGGAATAAGAGAAGGAGCTCATGCGGAAACTTGCGGAAACTTGCATGCGGAATAAGAGAAGGAGCTTATGCGGAAAAAGAGAATGAGAGAAGCATATGCTTCTCTCATTCTCTATTTCCGCATAAGCTCTTGCGGAAACTTACGCATAAGCTCATGCTCATGAATGAGCATAAGCATGAGCTTATGCTTATGCTTATGCATAAGCATAAGCATAAGCTCATGCTTATGCTCATGCTTATGCTCATGCTTATGCTTGCGGATGAATGAGCATAAGCATGAGCTTATGCTTATGCTTATGCATAAGCATAAGCATAAGCATAAGCATAAGCTCATGCTTATGCTCATGCGGAAATAGAGAAGGAGCTTAAGCGGAATGAGAGAAGGAGCTTATGCGGAAAAAGAGAATGAGAGAAGCATATGCTTCTCTCATTCTCTATTTCCGTATAAGCTCTTGCAGAAACTTACGCATAAGCTCATGCGAAGAATGAGCATAAGCATAAGCATAAGCTCATGCTTATGCTCATGCGAAAATAGAGAAGGAGCTTAAGCGGAATGAGAGAAGGAGCTTATGCGGAAAAAGAGAATGAGAGAAGCATATGCTTCTCTCATTCTCTATTTCCGTATAAGCTCTTGCGGAAACTTACGCATAAGCTCATGCGAAGAATGAGCATAAGCATGAGCTTATGCTTATGCTTATGCATAAGCATAAGCATAAGCATAAGCATAAGCTCATGCTTATGCTCATGCGGAAATAGAGAAGGAGCTTAAGCGGAATGAGAGAAGGAGCTTATGCGGAAAAAGAGAATGAGAGAAGCATATGCTTCTCTCATTCTCTATTTCCGCATAAGCTCTTGCGGAAACTTACGCATAAGCTCATGCTCATGAATGAGCATAAGCATGAGCTTATGCTCATGCGGAAATAGAGGAGGAGCTTATGCGGAATGAGAGAAGCATAAGCATAAGAGAATAAGAGGGATGCGGAAATAGAGAATAAGGGGGAAAGGAAAGAGAGAAGGGAAAAGAGAGAGGGGGAAAGAGAGAATAAGAGAAGAGGGAAAAAAGAGAAGGGGGAAAATGAGAAAAAGAGAAGGGGGAAGAGAGGGTTCCTACGCCCATCACTGCAGCTAGCGCTTAAGGCGCTAGCTGCAGGTAAATGCAAATAACAAAAAGCTTAAATGGAAAGAAGAGGAAGCACTTACCTGTAAAAGTATGTCCCGCTCGGTGTAGTGGACTGGGCCCACGAAAGAGAGACTATGTCCCGCTCGGTGTAGTGGACTGGCACTACAAAAGAGAGAAAACAATCCATTTTTTCAAATAAGATGTTAGTGGAAAGAGGAGATCACAAAAGCAAATTCTTGAAAGGAGACAAGGAAAGAGAAGATTGAGGAGACAAGGAAAGGAGGAGATTGAGGAGAAGAGAAGGAAGAGAAGGAAGAGAAATACAGAAAGAAGAGGTGAGTTTCTTTCTTTCTTTCTTGAAATTTTCTTTCTTTCTTGAAATTTCGTTTTTTGTTTGAATCCTTTCTAATCAAGCATGAAAACTAGTTTAAAACTTTAGCAATACAAGTAGAAACACTCACAAAACCAAAGCTAACAAACAAACAACCTACATTGTTGAAAAAAACTCACCTTTTGAAGAACTTTCTTTCTGGAAACCAAAGAGGGAAAAAGGAGAGAGAGGGTGCACAAGAGGTAGGAGGAGGGTGAGGAGTGGGAAATAGGGTAGGAGGTTGCTTGGAATAGATGGGAGGTCAGTGAAAATAGGTGGGAGGAGATTTTGGAGAGCTTAGTTTAGAGATTAGGAAAGCTTTGAGCAAAACGCCGCGGGTTTCGGCGTTTCGGGTTTTAACCCACAGCGTCGCTATATAGCGACGCTTATTCGTCGCTATATAGCGACGTTTTTAATTGAAAACGTCGCTATATAGCGACGCTTTCAATTAAAATCGTCGCTATATAGCGACGGAACAGAGCGTCGCTATATAGCGACGCTTACTGTTTGTTTTTTAATGAGGCCTCTTGTGACTCAAACATGCTATGCCTATAATTGTCAATATCTCCTCTTACTACACAGCCTTACTATATAGGATTTTTTGTTTCAATCCTTACTATATAGCGATGTCATTCTTTTTATATAGCCTCAAGAGAAGCTCAAATTAAACATGCTATGCTCATAATTGTGTACATCTCCTCTTCATGCTTATGTTTTGGTTTTATAAGTGTAGATGGAAGGGACGAGTGGAAGCTCATCCGATGATGCGCCAACGCCCGGGAGCACGAAGTGGCTTACGGAGAGGTTATATTGTCATTGCACTCATTGCAAGCGAGAAGTACGACATCAACGTCGTATTATCATGCGCCACTTGCGGATGTATGGGGAGGAGCCGGAACCAGTACCCCCCGTTGGTGTTGCACATGTTGATGGATCATCGGTAAGTCAAAGCTATTTAAGTTCGCAATCTTATTGTATACCCGGAATTAGAAGATCTTTTATTTACACGAATGAGCTTATGACAGGATGACGAGGGTGACGAGGGTACACATATACCTTCTCACTTTCAACAAGACTATAGTCTCCCAGATGACGACGAGGGTATGGTCGACATGATGGATTCCATTTTTAGGGGCACTACATCCCACGTACACGTGATGTCAGAGTCTGAGGTGAAAATGCGAGAGTTGCAATCAACACAATTGTACGAGGGTGCCAGGATGTCTAAACTACGTGCTTGTCTCTCAATCTTGAATCTACAAGTACAGTATGGATGGTCGGATACAAGTGTCTCGGCCTTAATGAGGTTAGCCCTTGCATTAATTTGATTGACTCATTATTTGGATATTGTTTGTTTTGAGAATCATCATTTGGATAGTGTCTTTGTCATAGGTTGCTCCAAAAGATGTTGCCTGCACCAAATACCATGCCCGCATCAAGAGATGAAGCGAAAAAGATGCTAACAATAGTGGGTATGGATTATGATACCATCCATGCTTGCCGTAATGATTGTATTCTCTTTCGTCGTGAGCATGGAGATTTGGCTAGTTGTCCAAAGTGTGGGGAACAACGATATAGAGATGACTTGCAGGGTGAGAGGATACCGGTAAAGGTCTTAAGACACTTTCCCATCATTGCAAGAATACAACACATGTTTCGATGCAAATCCATAGCGGAGTTGATGACATGGCATGCATCTCATCGGTCCACTGATCACACATTGAGGATTCCCGCAGATTGTGCGGCTTGGAAGCACATAGATAATCAGTGGCCGGACTTTGCGAGAGAGCCACGCAACTTACATCTTGGGCTAGCCATGGACGGCGTGAATCCTTTCGGGTTACGCTCGACATCTTGGTCGACATGGCCCATAGTCGTGGTGAATTACAATATCCCACCATGGCTAACAATAAAAAAGGGACACCTCATGCTTGCACTACTTGTGCCAGGAAAGTACAAGGCAAGAAACATGGACGTGTACATGGCACCTTTGATAGAGGAGTTACAGATATTATGGAGAGGAGTGCAGGTCTTTGATATTTCCAGAGCTCCTAGGCATACCAATGATATTTCCGTCAGGGGTATCTTGATGTGGACCATGCATGACTACCCAGGATATGGAGAGTGCGCAGGTACGTGGTTATGTCTTTACATGTACAATGAGGGATTATGCTTTTTTTACTCTCTTTTGCACGCATGTCTTGTACTAACATATTCATGCACGCGTGCAGGGCTTGTTACAAGTGGGTACCATGCTTGTCCTGTTTGTGGACCCGCTCTGAAATCGCTTGCACGCTACTCCAAACACATGAGGAAAAATGTTTATGAAGGTCATGCTCGATACCTTCCGCTCGACCATCTCGCACGTGGAGGTCAGCTTGATCCACCACCATCATATTTGAAAGCAAGTGATTGGATTCAAGCTTGGAGGGAGAATGGAGAGGAACCTCCTCCTGGTATGAAGAGGCTATCGATTTTTCACGAGCTTCCTTATTGGGGTCAGTTACAAATCAATCATCTCTTGGATCCCATGCATATCTTTAAGAATGTGGGGGCTACCATTTGGGCACACTTGGTTGGTTCCAAGGACTCGAGAGGAGTGCGAGAAGACTTGCGTGCTATGAATAGGATGTCTCGTTTGTGGCCCCAAGTGCATGCTTCAGGAAAAGTTGTCCTCCCGAAAGCAACGTGGATCCTCTCTACGAGGGAGGAGGCAGCGATCAAGGTAGACATTGCCTCTTTTCAAACACCGACAGGGTACATGCGTTGCTTGAAAGGAGCATTTTCAAAGGACAATAAGCTTAGTGGCCTCAAGTCCCATGATTGGCACAAGGTCTTACAGGTATTCTAAGTAGAATTAGTGTACCGATAATAGTACAAGGCATTAGCGTAATTATTATTATGTTATATTGTTGACATGATTTCATTGTTGCTTTGATAGTTCATCCTTCCAATTACAATAAAAGGGTGCTTACAAGAAGATGTTAGAAATGCTATATTCAAGATCTGTGGTATTGTGAGGTATGCTTACTATCAATTCGCATTATGTATTTTCTTCATGGACATGTGAAATAGGTGGATATCTCAAATATCTTACATATGCATGGACATGTGAAATAGGTGGATATCTCAAAAAGAGATCTCTATATTGAGCATCGAGAAGGCTAGGGTGGAATCCATCGAAGCCGTATGCTTGCTTGAGAAGCACTTTCCCTCAAGCATTATGACAACTCAAGTCCACTTGCTTGTGCACATAGTTGATGAGGTGGCTATAGCAGGTACCGTTCATAATCGATGGATGTTTTTTCTCGAGCGGTTTATGAAAACTTTAAAGGGGTTTGTAAGACAAAGAGCAAGACCAGAAGCAAGCATGGCAGAGGGATGGCTTGTGCAAGAGTCATTAGTATATATCACAGAGTTTCTTGCATCCACGGATCCTGATATGCCGCAAGCTTGGCACAACAAGGATGATGATCGCATCATTGGCGAGGTCCCCCAAGGAAAAGGGATTGAAAGAAAGATGAGCGAAGAGCAAATGGAGAAATTCAATAAGTTTTGTATCCTCAATAGCCCTGAGATGCAGAAGTGGATTGAGAGATATGAAGTGGCCAAAGCAGAAAGAATAAATGCAAGGACGAGATTCAGAGTAATGTACAGGCGATCACAACCATATCCACGAGATCTGGCTCTTCTCCCTACTCACATGTCACTTGATTGGCTACAACTAGCTATACGTAAAGCCGAACGTGATGGAGAGACAATAAACGAGCGCGAGCGGGAGTTATCATCTGGATGTATGGTGCATGTAAGTTTCTTATCTCTTGATGTAATTAAGTAATTATTTGTGGCAATATATGCTATAAAATAGGTGCATCTTCATTGTTTTAATGATGCTCTTTTACAGTACAAAAAGTACAGTGCATTATGGTCATATGGACGACATTTTCGCATAGAACGCATCGATTCAAAGAGAGTCACGTATGATTGTGGAGTCATGGCTAACTTCACACAAGATAGCCGAGCAAGTGCTTCGGATACCAATCTTCTCTCCTCACAGTTGGATTATTGTGGAACCATACGCGACATCTATGAAATTGATTTCAGACGATTTACTATTTTCATTCTTGATGTAAAATGGTTTAGAACTACTTACAACGGTCCCCATGCAACTGTGAGAAAAGATGGTAGCGGTCTCTTTGCAATAGACTCCACCAAACATTGGACCGATGAAAGTGATACTTTTGTTCTTCCCGAGCACTGTGAGCAGGTGCATACTAATGATTCAATTAGTCGAAGCTTTCGTTTTTTAAGTCCATTGATATATATATAATTGACGACATTTGGCACGTGATTTTTCATCTTCAATATAGGTGGTTTTTCATCCGGATCGTTCTGATCCAAGATGGTGGTACGTGATCCAAGTTGCACCACGAAGAAAGCAGATTTTTGAAGATCGAGATGTGGATATGGAGATGCCACTACCAAATCCGGATCCAATTGATGAATCTAGCGAAGAAGATGTAGATCACCATATGAGGCAAGAGGAAGATGCGCATAATGACATCGCACGGGAGGAGGATGGAGATCACGATATTGACGAGGAAGACAACAATCGTCAAGATCGATCACCACACTTAAGCTTAATTGAAGAAGATGATCAAATACTTTTAGGTGAACGTACGATGCTAGAGTACGATGATGATATAGGAGATCAACTCGGTATAGAGTTGGAGATAGACTTGCTTGGCGCCTTAGACTTGGCTCAAGATGAAACAGTTGATGTAAATGCTCTTATTTAATTTGATTTTTCTCATCTCCAACTTGGACATGAATATATGAGCTTCAAAGGCTTGATGTACATGCTCTCATTTTTTATTTCTCTATGAGCTCAAACATGTATGAAAATTTAAAAAATTTTGTCATTGGAAGAAAATAAATTTTAAGGCTAAAAAAAAAAAAAAAACCTCTCTGGAAAACGTCGCTATAATATAGTCTCAGTGTCGCTATATAGCGACTTTTAAAAGTCATTATATAGCGACTTTTACTAAAGTCGCTATATAGCGACCTTTAAAAGTCGCTATATAGCGACCATTACTAACGTCGCTATATAGCGACTCTTATTAAAAGTCGCTATATAGCGACGATTTACGACACCCGATTTTTATACCGACGATTAACGCTAAGCGGGCGCTAATCGTCGGTACGTAAACGTCGCAATAGGATGCGTGTGTAGTAGTGTATTTACAACACTCCCCATGCTACAATGAGGAAAGACAATATTGGTTTCTTTGCGATAGACTCCACCAAACTTTGGACTGATGAAAGTGATACTCTTCTCGAGCATTGTCAGCAGGTGCATACTAATGATTTAATTAATCAAATGCGTTCTTTTTTTAAGATCAATTGGTACATGTACTTAAGCATAAATTCATATAATTGATGGCGTTTGACACCCATCTTCAATACAGGTGGTTTTTCATCCGGATCGTTCTGATCAAAGATGGTGGTATGTGATCCAAGTTGCACCACGAAGTAAATAGATTTTTGAAGATAGAGATGTAGATATGGAGATGCCACTACCAATGCCAGATCCAATTGATCCAAATGGATCTAGCGAAGAAGATGAAGATCACAATATGAGCCAAGAGGAAGATGCACATAATGACATCATTTGGGAGGAAGATGGAGATCATGATATTGAGAAAGAAGATGACGATCAAGAATCACCCGACTTTATTAATGAAGATCAAGTCTTAGGTAAACATACGATGCCAGAGTACAATGATGATATAGGAGATCAACTCGATATAGAGCTGGTGATAGACTTTTTTGGCATGCTGAACTTGGCTCAGCACATGAAGCCATTGATGTAAATGCTCTAGATTGATTTTTTTAATCTCAAACTTGGACATGAATATATGAGCTTCAAACTTGATTTACTTGCTCTTGTATTTTTATTCTTTCAAAGGATTAAACATGTATGAAAAGAAAAAAAAATTGTCATTGGGAAAAACTCTCTTTAAAGGTCGGTATGGGGAAAAACACTCTCTGTAAAATGTCAGTATATGAAATTATCTTAGAGTCATTATATAATGACCTTTTACAAGTCTAGTAAAGGTCACTATATACCCACCATTTACAAGTCTGGTAAAGATCGGTATATACCTGCCTTACGTACCAATGATTAGTGCACCGTGCATGTTAAACGTCGATGCTTAACCATCGGAATAAGGGCTGTGTGTAGTAGTGTATATTAGACTAATTAATGATTAAAGAGTGCTAAAAAGCATGCTACTTATCCCCTCATGGGGTTCATAAGTGCATGTATCCTCATTCGTTTGTACAATCAATAGTGGTATTTGATATTTTCTTCTTGTCAATTAATTTTATCAATGATTAGTGCTTCATAAAACTATCTTCTCTTGAAGTTATGGAAATTTATTGAGGTTCTTTGAATATTAAATGATGATTTTCTTAAAAGCTTTATAAATGGCAATGGTTCTCTTGAAGGTATGGAAATTTATTAAGGGTGCTTGAGCTTTTATAAACCATTTCTTGCAATGAAATTTGTTCTCTTGAAAAGATGCAAGTCCAAACACAATTGCGTTCTTTGATAAGTTTACAAATAATTTTATTCTTCGTAGGAATATGCTCTTAGTATTAGCTAAATTGTAATATTTGGTTTTGTGTGTGTGCATCTGCGTGCGCATGCACAATGTGTGTGTGCGATGTGCTCACACATGCACATGCACATGCATGGTGTGGTGTGCGTGTGCGTGTGCGTGTGCACATACACGTACATGCATTCATGCATGTAGTGATGTGAGCGTGGGTGTGTGTGTACATGCATGCAGCTTCCGTGGACGTGTGTGTACATACGTGCGTGCATGCATGCGTGCATGTGTGTGTGTGTGGCCCATCCCCAACCCAAAGGGTGAGACCACATGGTGGGGAGTAAGCCCACCATGTGGAACTTACTCCCCACCTATTGGATAATAAGTGAATAAAAGTGGATCTGTCTAATAAGTGTCAAAATGAAAAAATACTGCCAATAGTAAATGCATAAACTACTTCTGCAAAATAGATATAAAAGTTAGTAAAAACTAAGACGGATCACAAAATGACTAGGGATTATCCATGCTAAAGAATTATCTAATGGATGTGAATTAACTGTATGGCACTAGCCCGACCAAAGGCTAGTTGGGATATCAAAGTGTGTGTTTAGATTAAAAAGTTCCATCAATAATTGAGCCATAGAATTAATTTCATCAATTGGATAAAAAGTTAAAAAATGGGAACATATAAGGAAATAATTTTTTAGACATCTAAGTTGAAAAATGCAACAACTAGAGTTTGCAAAAATTTTGACAAAAATTAAGAATTTTTAATAATATTAAGTTTGACAAACGTAATATCGAAAAAAGATGTCAAATCCTCAGGCAGTTAAGGTTCCAAGCTCAGGGGCCACTTACCTGCCACCATCCAAACAAACGAGTGTTAGAACATCAAGTTACATTTGGGTAGACAGGTAATGCCTGTATTCCCCGGCTTGTTACCGCTTTACCTAGGAATATAGATAACTATATGGATTCTTAGATAATTAAAAAAAGGTTTAATTCACAAGTGAAGTTTAAGTCACAAGTGGAGTAAGGAGCGAATAAGTGCATCGGTTGAGAAGGGATTAAAGGAGGTATGGGAGGATTAGTATGCTTGGTGTGTGGGGTGGTTAAAAAGAGAGTGTAAAGAGGAGATTTTGTGGGGGGTACACAAAAGAATAATTCATATATAGTTGGGAAAGTATACATGTGTGTGTGTGTGTGTGTGGGAGGATTAGTGTCCTTGGTGTGTGGGGTGGTTAAAACAAGAGTGTAAAGAGGATATTTCATGGGGGTTACACAAAAGAATAATTCATAGTTGGGAAAGTATACATGTGTGTGTGTACACACACGTGCGTGCACATGCACATGTGTGTGCATGCGTGTGTGCGTGCATGCGTGTGTGTGTGTGTGTGTGTGTGTGAAATAATAAAAAAGTGTATGTGAATTAATTATTACCACAACTTTCCTTGGTTACCATGAGTGCCTAGCTCAATCAAATAGTCCATATAATTTTATTGTTATAAGCAATATACGTATATGTAGGAAAAGCAAAAGGACTATTAGATTTCTTTTTCAATAATAACCATGCAGACACTATCAAAACAGAGAGCATCTTCTAAGGTTGAGTGTTTATATGCATAAGTAAATGCTATGGCAAACTAGGGCCATAAATATGTGATAAAGTTAATCACATGGCATGAGTTGGTTGAGAGTAAAAAGAGTAACCCCACAATTAAAGGGCAGATGAAATATTTGTATGTATATATTGGAGAATAAACACATGGCATGAGTGGATTGAAGTAAAATGCAACATTGTGAGGCATGTGTATATGAGAGTAAAAAAGAGTGACCCCACGAGTAAAGGGGAGATGAAATCTTTGTATGTATATATTGGAGAAAAACCTTGCCTCAACTTTACCTAAAGAGGAATAGGCTAGAATGACTTGAAGTAAAGGTTGTTGCAAAGCAAAAGCAAGTGTAGGAATCAAGGGAGTAACGAGACGTGTATTTAAATAAGTGTAGGAATCAAGGGAGTAACGAGACGTGTATTTAATGGTGCTTCTCCACAAAAATAACTATTTTGCAAAGTTGTAGAAGAGGACCTCTTTTTGCTTTCCTTCCTCATTAATACATCCAGATTCTTCTTATGCCACCCACTCGGTCACATCATCTTATTCTTCTTCTTCTTATACCATTTACTAGATCACATCTTCATATCTTCTTCTTCTTATACCATTTACTATATTTCTTCTTCTTCTTCTTCTTCTTCTTCTTCTTCTTCTACCAT
Organism: Dipteris shenzhenensis; assembly: GCF_047967505.1. Lineage (NCBI taxonomy): Eukaryota > Viridiplantae > Streptophyta > Polypodiopsida > Gleicheniales > Dipteridaceae > Dipteris > Dipteris shenzhenensis. The sequence goes on along the minus strand of NC_141613.1, from coordinate 10,896,132 downwards.
CTACTCGATCACATCTTCTTCTTCTTAAACCACCTAGTAGATCACATATTTCGTCTTCATCTTCTTCTTATAGCACCTAATAGATCACAAACACACCATCTGCCCTCATCACAAGCTCTTTTAGCTCTTTGCCTCCGTCCCGACCATGCAGGCTACGACACAACCCGGCCGACCTTCTCTCGCCCCCCCTCGTCGACCACCTCCGCTCAAGGCCAACAATGTCGTCCTCATTGTCATCAACTGCTTCACCTTGCTTCTCTCCATCCCCGTCTTCGTTATGGGCGTCTGGCTCGCCCATAAACACCGCACAGATTGCCTCAGCTTCCTCCACTGGCCGCTCATCGTGATCGGAATCCTCATGTTTGTTGTCTCGGCCATTGGCCTCTTCGGTGCCGCCCGACGATTGGCGTTTGTCCTCTGGATTTACGTCGTTTCCCTGCTCCTCATCATCTTGGTGCTCTTGGCTTTAACGATATTTGCGTTTGCTGTGACAAGAGGTAGCAAGGGACATGAAGTCCACGGCGCCAGATTCAAGGAGTATCGTCTCAACGATTACTCCCCTTGGCTGCGGAATCGTGTGAACAACATGCAGAACTGGGATAAAATCAAGCGTTGCCTCTGGAAAGCACACGTTTGCACCGGAATGTACGAGGATTATCAAACTGTGAACGAGCTGTACCAGATCAAACTCACCTACACCCAGGTACGCGGAAGTTGATATAGGAACCCGTTGTGTCGACAGCATTAGTGATTTTTTTGTGTATTGTATGGCTGAACGAGTACATTGCTGTATGGAGTGATATGCAGTCAGGATGTTGCAAGCCTCCAACATCGTGCGGGTTCAGGTTTGTAAATGCAACGAACTGGGTGGAACCAACGAGCCCTCACGCGGATGTGGATTGCAGCCGATGGAGCAACGACCCGAATCAGCTATGCTACAACTGCAACTCGTGCCGGGCGGGAGTAATAAGGACTGTGAAGAAAGATTGGCGCAAAGTTACGGTTGTGACCATAGTGGTGGCAGTGTGCGTACTCGTGTTGATATTCCTGGCTTGGGTTGCATTCATGAGCGCTCTTGCAGAGAGGTCTGTGCATACGACCGGCAGCAGTTTCCGTCGGAGGTGATCAAACCGACGGCAAAGGCTCCAGCACTTTCCGTATTTGAGTAGTTTTTCGATTCGATTGGTTTCCAATATGCAACAGATCAGTTCCTGGTCGCGTAGATTTTTCCCGTAGATCTGGTAGTCAGCAACAAGATTTCTGGTTTTTGTGTGCTACAAGAGATCAGCATTCTTTCTGTACACGATTTGTACATGTTATATTCAATAAATCCGATTTCTGTGAGATACTTCACCAAATTTGTTTATTTGCCTTGAAGATGTTGAATGTGCATATCCGGGGCAGAGAGATTTTACGAGGCAATACTTTCTCTTGTTATTGTTCATGAAGAACTATAGGCCAAAGGTGGGAAACGAAATTTTACACTCAAAATACTCGACACAAAGTGTGCAAATAAAAAGCAAAGTCATGCATTAGAACACAAAAGGCAACCAAGGTGTTTCATTAAAGCATCACTAGAACTCGAGTCGTCAAGAACATCACTACCATCATTTAATTTTTGTTGTTAATTTTAAATGTGAAATATCAATTCTTTCAATCTATATTTGCCGTTATTTTTTACACTTATAGTGTGCTTTCTTCGAAAAAAATCAACACCTATATTGATGGCCATCAACTTTCCTCCAAATTTACATCAATTTTTTCTTAAATCCTACCTCACTTTATAGTGTACGACATGGGCATGGAGTGTAAAACCTTTTTTATATAAGTATATTTGAAGCAATGTAACCAAAAAATGAAGGGGGAAGGAAAGCTTGATGCTCACAACACTAGAATAAATAAAATTATTGTGTCACTTAAAGTTTTAGCTAAATGAAATATCCACAATAACAAAGCCTAAATCAATGGAGATAAGAATGTATCAAGCCAACTACATCGAACTGCAATCTATTTCAAGATGCAAGATGTAGATGCATACAAGGAATTTTAAACCATAAAATAAACTATGAATGGATTTTTGAAATATGAGAATAATATAACAAATACTCAAGGGATCTTGTAGAAAAAATGTGGCTATCACATGCAATATTCAACACAAGGGCATTTCTTGAACCATGTTTTAACATAAATATATTTACAAAGGAGTATCATAAAAAACAATTTGTTTTATTTATAGATTTTTATTAAAAAAGTGAACTTTCAATACTCTTATATTCACAGATAAGGGATTGAAAAAATAGAGCTTGAATGCATATGATCAATAGGGTTCACATATAGTGACTCCTCTGAGAACAAATATAGACCTTGAATGCACGTGATATATATAGTTCACATATAGTGACTCCTTTGCAAGGATTTTTTTTTAACATGTTTTATTCAAAAAAACGTTTAAAATCAATTTAAATCAATTAAGATGCTTTAAATTATTAAAAATAAATACCTTTACTCACAAAATGGAGTAGTTAACTTTGACTTAGAATAGACCACTTAATTTCTCATTCTTTTTTATTGAGAATAGGCCACTTAATATCTCATTCTTTTTGCATGGTATACCACATACAAGTAGTAATTATCACATGTCACTAAGAAAACCATGGTTTGATAAGCATTGACTAATGACCAAGGGAAAAAATTCTTAATTGAGCAGCTTTTCTTTAAGTTTTTATTTTAACAAAATAAAAACTTTAAAAAAATCCTTGATTGAGCAAAAAAATTTTCAATTTTTATTTTAATGAAATGATTAAATCGATTTACATCACCATTTTATATCAATCGATTTAAATCCTTTGCAATCCTTAGTAGCACGAGTCCCTTGAGAAGAAATAGATTACATGTGCAATAAATCATGTGAACCATTAGATGAATTGTTAGTATGATAACACATCAATCACATCATGTTCATCCTATGCTAATTCTTAGAGTAAAGACTAAATCACCCACATCTAGGTCTAAGAAGTGATCCCAGAGCTTAAACTATGAGCATCTTGTAGAGGTTGTATAACCACTAGTTCATGAGGTAGGGGAGCAGTATTACATGTAATCTTCATGGAAAAAACTTTGCAAATTTGGTAAAATTTTGGCACCCCCAAGGATTTTTGGGAAAAAAATGCTCCAAATTTTAAAAATATCACCAAAGCTTTGATTATATTGTGACTTTATAGCCACTATTAAGTTTTTGACAAGGTATCTGAACTAGACTACATTGTACTAGCCTTCATAAAATAGTGTAAAACATCATGATACTTCCTCTAAAATATACGAGGGTTGTCGCCAAAACTTCGGCACTATTCCAAGGAGGGGCCTTGAAAATTAAATACATTGTAGGGGAGGATCATTAGAAGTATACGCTTCCATATCATCTACTATGACATTTTGCATCTCTTCTTTGACCTCCACATTTTCAAAGACAAGTTGTTTCCTTAGTGCAACTTGAATCACATACTACAATTTTGCATCCAAGCGATCTAGTTGGAAAATAAACTAACAATAATTATGTTGTCAGTGTATTAATATTTTGAAATTTTTTGAACCATAGTATCCAATAAGAATAGCACAAAACTAAAATTGCCAAGGATTCTTAGTCTTTTGGGACTTTCAAGGATTAAATGTCCCCTCTCTCCTCTTCCTTCTTCCCTCAATCTAGCTACAAGGAAGGAGGTAGATTTCACAAAGTTCTAACGAGAAGAAAGAGATCCTCTCATGTCATGTCTCACACCTTTGGAAAGATTAATTGAATGTCTAATCCTCAAGGTTTGTCCTACTTTACTGATCCACATTTAATGACTTGCAAGGTATCTTCACTTTACATGGTTAGTTGCCTCTCCAAATGTGAGAATCCTCTTACATTCAAGTGTGTACCTTAGTCCAATTGAATCACGTAGGTTAACAATTCTAGTAATGAAATCAAAGCATTAAAGGAACTAACCAGTCCCTTGATAACCCATGCTTTTTCCATTTTCATAATGACTCTTTCCCTATCCTCATCCTTAAAATATGTGAAATTCCTTCTTTAATTAATCTCATAGTAGCCAAGTGGCTTCTTTAGTGGGATACTTTTCCATTTAATCAGGTATTCTCATATTCCTATGTTCCTTAAGGGGATTTCTTTTATTTCAACAATTTCTTCGGGTTCAAGAGTAAAGGTACAACCACCATTCACAACCTCATCACCTTTCAACACAGGACTCTTACGGGCGATATATGCTTAAATAATAGACTCACATGGAACATATGTCTCTTATTGGGGGGGGATATAAATTTTAATAGACTCACATGGAAAACATCATCAATTGTTATCCATTGGTTGGTTAATCAAGGTCGATAGGCTTGATCTTCAATTCTAGTAATTATTTAAAAAGGCCCACAATAACAATGTTTTATCCCTTCAACTTGAACTTAATTGAAGACATTCGAGGTTTTGCCTTATAAAAATCCATTCCTGCTCCTTACATACGCTTTAACTCCTATGTTTATTTGCACACTTCTTTTTCTTATCAATGGCCACCTTGATATGTTCTTTAATCTTTAGGGTCTCCCATTGCATTTTATCTAACATGTCCCTCGGGATTTCTACTTTACTTATGGCCTCACACTAGGCAATGGGGGGAAAACATTCTTGTCCATAGAGAGCCCTAAAGGGTGTCATTTCAATGGAGTCTTGAGATGTCTACTTATAAGCATACTCTAGAAAATGGATATATTCTCCTCACAATCTCCCTTCTTCCATACAATACATTTAGAGTGTCCTCTAAAACTTGGTTCGCTATTTCATTTTTTCCATCTCTTTGAGGGTTGTAAGCACAGCTTAGGGTGAGTTTTGTACCAATGGCATGAAACAAGGCCTACCAAAATTTTAAGGCAAATTTGCTATCTCTATGAGAAATATCTTCTTTGGAAGCCATGAGATCTTACAAATACATGGGCTATATCTAAGGCAGAGTTTTTGGATTTGACTAGGCTAAAGATTGGATTATCAACAACCATAAATATGGAATGACATTTGGATTTAGGATTTGGAAAGCTAGTAATCATGGATGTTTTTATTGAAGCTATACTTTTATATTAATATAAAATCTTGTCAAAAGTTTATCAAGCTAATTTTTTAGTTTCACTACATTGAAAAAACATAGTACATTTTATATATTTTCTTTTGAATTTCTAACTAAAATATGTAAATCCGCGCGGAACTTTTAAAAATTTTTCATAAAAGTTTCAAATATTGGCGATTGTTTCAAATTTTTATTTTTATTAGGGAATATAAAGTTTCAATGCCAATATAAAAGTTTCACTCTCTTTCACTTCTTAATGAAACTAACATGAAAAAATCATCCATGCTAGTAATAAATTCCATGGAGACACATTCCCACTTCATGTTGGCGATGTCTAAATGACTAAGACTTCTAGGGGTTTTTACATGTTCTGCTTTGACCTTTTGGCAATGTAAACATTCAAGCACATGATCTCTTATTTCCTTTTGGCAATGTAAACATTTAAGCACATGATCTCTTATCTCCTTCTTCATCCTTGGCCAATAGAAGTGGTTCTTTCTTGCTCCATAGGTTTTTTGAAATCTTGGATAAGTAGCAATGGGTGAACTATGTAGTTCATATAAGATGGTATCTTTTAGTTGAGGTATATTAGGAAATACACACCCACTCTTGTAAAACACCATTTCATCCTATTCTTTGTAATACCTTCACTTAGGGTTATTAGGATCTTCTTTCCTTGGGAGTAAGGATATTGTTTCTTTATTTCTCTATCATAGAGATGGAAAAACATAGGGGACTTTGATTGAGAGCACCATTCTAAAATATTGTCTTTATTGGGTTTATTTGTACTATGTACATTACCGATGGTTATTATTATCGTCGGTATTATAACCAGTGATAATGCTATATTACCATCGGCTTTTTTCATATTACCAATCTAAGCAATGTCCTCAATGAGCTTTTTGCTAAATTGTGCTAGGCCTAGGAACCTTTTGATATCTTTTACATTCCTTGGAACAGGCCAATAACTAACTGATTCAATTTTCATAGAGTCCATCTAGAGTCCCTCTGTAGATATTACCTCGGATTACGTTCACGTTTTCATGTTTTTGTTGATGGGTTGTTAACGTTCATTAATTACGCTTTAAAGTAGCATGAAAACAACGTGATTACGTTGCTTACCGAAAAAAATCATCAAGAAATCAAGTAAAACTATCGTCGGTATTTTTTACATAATCGATCGTAAAATGTACATTATCAGTGGTTATTATTATCGTCGCTACTATTAAAACTGGTTGTAATGCTAAATTACCATCGGCTTTTTTCATATTATCGTTGTGGTAGTAGCTTAATTCACAGTTTCCCATATAGCCCAGTGCTATATATTGGTGGAAAGGGTAATAGAGGCTCGTCATTTTATCTGATTGTGGTGCATATTCCAATAAACCCTTTAATAAGTTGCAAAAGAAAGCGAACCATGATCTGGATCTGAATAGAGGTAAGGCTCAGTGGGGGAGGGTGAGTTAGCATTCATTATACTTGTAGGTGTGGTTCGCTACTCCGATTCCTTGCATTTTGGGAAAATCATAGACCATGAACGTGAGTGCTAGTGGATGCGAATGTTTGTTGTTTATTCCTGAGGGTGGTCTATACTCTGACTCCTTGCATTTTGGGTCATGAGTGCCAATGAATGCGAGAAGCTGGAAGCTCACAAGTCATGTGGAAGCTGGAAGGTCACAAGTCATATAGATAAGTGGCAATTGCCAAGGACCATGAGGGGCAGTTATAACTCCTTTTGGATAATGGTATCTGGATGTATGGCAGTCAGACTGACCAATATTTTAGACCATGTACTCCCCTTTGGCAAGTTGGATGTTGATCGGCAACACAATTCTTCATGCTCCTCGCTATGTGTTGTTGGAAGAGAAAAAATGTTTTGCATCTATCTTTCTCTGTTGTATCTACTTTTTCCTTGAAGGATACATTTTGAGATCATAATATAGTCCGACTTCTATTCGTCTAGCTTATGTTTCTGCACCGTCATGTTGTCTTTGCATTGCTTATGCATATTCCTATTCTGGGCAAGTTCAGCCCACAACATATTTGGTGATCCTATAGTTGGTTTGTTCCTCAAAAGGCCTTGGCATTAAGGTGAAAGGCCTTATGCAAGTTGCTACTATCCAAAAGAAGTTGTTGAAAAGGATGTTGCTACAAAAACGAAAGAATGATGCTACTGGAAGAAGAAATACAGATGCTGAGTTGTTGTATTGGAAAGATTAAAGACTGTTGCAAAGAAAAGGAGGTGTTGTTTCAGAATGAAGAGATGCTGCTCAAGATGGAAAGACTGCTACTACAAAAGATGCTGGTGCAAACAAATACGTGCCTAGTGTGATTGATGACAAAGACACAAGAAATGAAGAAAAGAAAGTATCCCATGAAAACCACAGCCAATATAGGAGGCGACCAATGAGGTGGCACTATTTATGTGGCCGACTTATATGAGTAGAACTTTAAAGTGTGGAGCAGCCAAAAACCCAAGAAGAAGTTACCGATATTCTATGCGGAGATGAGAGAAGGAGCTTTGTAGCTTATGGGTCGGAAAGTGAAAATGGTGGAGAGAAAACAACATGGAACAAGAATCAGTGATCGATATTGATAGTTTATGGTTCGTTAAGAATATCTTGATAGCTATATGCAACTTAAAGGTCGCAACTGGAGTGTGCAGTGATCACAAAAATTAGCACAAAGGTTTTGGGAACCAAGCTACAGGCAGGAGTGAGAAAGACCCATTCGTGGTGGGCGACAAGTAATACAAAAGCCACAAGAGGTCAATATGGTTATCTTTCTTGCACTAGCTTTAGTGTGGATGGCAGATTTTTTATTGGGAGAAAGGGAAATTGGGTGCATGCTACTAGTAGAAAGGTTGGGACAGGAATTAAGTGTTTGGATGATAAGCTCAATTCCAAGGTATGATATAGTATCGATCAAAAAGGAATGTAGGAGGTGTGATAGACGTGATGACAGCTAGCTGAGACAACACCAGTATTTGTGGAGTGCCAAATCCTAAAGGGTAGATAGGCACTAAGAATTTGATGGTAGTGATTCCTTCCATAATGTTTATTGACGTGATGTTGTGAAATCATTCGAGAGATTTGGCAGGTATAGCCTGTTTATTTAAGTGACACGAGTAGGAGAAATTGGTATCAATAGTAATGGATTTCTTCCATGCAACACGTACATGAGCTCTCTATGATCCTGAGCCAATAAACCTGCAAAAGTGACTAGTTGTTTGTAAAATTCCAGCTGGTGTACGAGTTCGAAGCACGACGTTGAGCACAGTCCATGTCTCACTTGTAGTTTTTGCTCACAAGCTATACATGAAACACAAATGGCATCCGAATCTTTAGCCAATACCATCACAAAAGGCTCAGGAACTGAGCTCCAGTTGAACTCAAGACTACATAGGCAATGGTGACAAAGAGAGCGTCAAATCTCATCCAACAATGAAGAAGACTGGCCATACTTGGAGGAAGGTGATGGCTTGTGATAACAATCAGCCACCATTACTGAAGCACTAATTCTTTGAACAAATCCTAGCAAGGAGATGAAGCTGTGATTTGAAATCATCCCAGTAGATCATTAAAAATTATAATCACAAAGTCAATTTGACAAGAGTACCTATGCCTTGTTTAATGACAAAGATCAAACTTTTTTGGGGCTGATTCAAAGTGCAAACTAGAAGTAATTCTGACTTTCAAACATCACATTCAGTTTTGTTTTAACTGTCCAACCACAATCCAACCATGTAGTCTGACTACTGTCGAACTCTATCTGAGGATGGTCTAAATGGCTCCAATCATGGTCTGATTCCAATAATTCCGAGCATGGAGAGCAATTATGAAGCTAGTGGAAGCGATTTTGACTGTAATCTGATTGTTACAAGTCTGACCATAGTTGGAGCAAGTTCTATTTGAATAGATATGGCAGAATTATGGTTTCGAGTACAGTCTTACTTATAGCATGATTAAAGCATTACTTCCTAAAGATTGAAGTATATTAGTAGATGATCTGAAGTGCAAGATTCATGACAAAGAAGATAAAAGGTAGCGGATAATGACCAAGGCACATGGGAGCAAAACTTCAAGGGCACATAATAATCTAGAGAAGACATTGAAGCTTGGATAGAGCATCTAGAAAATTACTTTATGATGGCTCAAACCTGAAGCAAAAATGTGGTGTAGAAATTTATTCCTAATAAACGGATTGGCCAACTAAGAGATAATCTAGGAAATACTGAAATAATGTCTCATGGAAAGGTGTAGTACCTTTGACTATTAGGTGGAAAAGATGAACACCTTTCTTGAGCTCAAGAAAATATGCTTGATTGTCTAAGAGTATTCCACAAAGTTTTCCAGCCTCCAAAAGTATGCTCCCAACCTCATCAAAAGTCAAGTGGCCTCTAGGTTCATTAAAGGCTTTGAATCATTAAATCAAATTCCTAGTGAAAGACAATAAGCCCAACACCATTTGTGATGATTTGGCTTGTGCAAGGTACTATGAGAAAATGAAGGGTGATAGAGAGCCTCACATACACTCCAAGAAGAGAGATAGGAATCAAAAGCTCACTTGGATGGATAAAAGAAATATGTTTGTCAACAATCCAGAGGTAATGAGGAATGAAATAAAGATTTGAGACAAGGGTTATCTTTTAGGTGCTTTCACCCAGGACACCGTGGGTTTGAATGTCCAAACATCAAACCACAATATACCAAGCCTAAGAAAGGAAAAAATGAGGTGTCACTAAAATCAAAGGCCATCACCCTTTTGGGGGAAGTGGAGGGAAAAGCTTGGATATATGTTGTGGTCAAGCAAGACAATGTACACAAACAAGTCTTGATAATAAAGGTACAAGGTATGTTCTGAAATCCTTCATAATTAGAGTACAAGGTATGATGTGAAAGGTGCCTTTGAATTTTTAAATTGATACAAGAAGTACACATTCCTTCTCCTTCTGAACACTAAAGTTTATAAATCTTAAAAGTGAAAGGTGTCTTCCCTTTAGTGATGAATTGGCTAATGATCAGGCAAGTGTGTCCATCGGGATCGCGAGGGACCTATAATTTAATCTTGGTTTTGAAAACTTTCAAGCCACCTTCCAAGTCTTTCCAATAGGAAAATATTATGCCAATCTTAGGGATGAATTGGAATAAAGTTCATAAAGCCCAAAATTTTTAGTTAAAAAATAAACAGGAAAAAACTTACAAATGTGAGGGAAAGGAATTCAACAACAAAATTTCCTCAATGTATCACATGGTATAGTTACATAAAAAGCAGTCCAAAAGAACCTAAAGAAGGGAAGCAAGTTGTTTCTAATTCAACTAATGCTTAGAAGGACAACAAGACCCAAACTTTCTAGTATGATGAGATATTCCTAAGGGAATTGACTTACCTATCTCTGAGAAAGGGGAATTGATAATCCCATAGATTTAATACCAAGAACTCAACCAATCTCCTAGAGTCACTATAAGATGTTTGTCCTAGAAGCAATAGAGAGGGCAAGGCCCATATCAAACCTACATTTGAAGCAAGTATTCATTAGGCCCAACATTTCACCATGGCAAGCACCCATTCTATTTATAAAACGAAAGATGGTATTAATAGAATATGTATTGACTACGGTAGACTATTTATAAAACAAAAGATGGTATCAATAGACTATGTATAGACTAAGGTAGATAAACAAAAGGATAATTAAAAACGAATACCCAATACCTCAGATAGATGAATTACTTGATAGACTTGATGGGGCACAAATCTTCTCCAAGATTGATTTAAAGAGCTAGGATATCATCGAATTAGATTCTAGGAATTAGACATTCCTAAGATAGCCTTCAATATTATGCATTATGGCCGTTATGAATATGTTAACACAAATATCCAATACCTTAGACATATGAATTACTTGGTAGACTTGATGGGGTAAAAATCTTCTTTAAGATTGATTTATAGAGTTGGGATATCATCAAATTAGATTCTAGGAATTATAAATTCCAAAGACAACCTTCAATATGAACCATGGCCATTGTGAATATGTAAATCATGTCCTCTGGTTAACTAATGCTCCAGCTACTTTCAACTACTTAATGCAAGACTTACTTTGAGAACATCAACACGACTTTGTGTTGGTGTACTTTGATGACATCCTAGCCTTGCTCCAACAACAAAGAGGTCCATGAGCAGAATCTATGAAAAGTAATTGATATCCTGAGAGAAAATAAACTATATGTAAAGAAGAGCCAGTGCTTTTATAGAGAACAAGTAGAGTAAGTGGGGCATGTAATATCCTAGGATTGCATATTCACGTAATCATGTGAATTTTCTTGTGATTACGTGTTGTGATGAAGTACTTCATGCAATCACAAGCACAATCATGCCTTTGCACTAATAGGTGGCCTTGACCTGAAGACCGGATATAAACCGACGGTGGTAGTATCAACACTACTCGTAGTAGTCATATATTGGTGGCAGTAGTTTCACTACCACCAATAGGTTAACATAATACCCACCGCAATACTGTTAGTAATATTATTATCGTTGGTAGTAGCAATATTCTTGCCTAGAATTTTGTTGCTACCGGTGGTAATTTATATACTACCGCTGGCAGTACAAACATTACTGGTGGTAATATATACATTACCGTCAGTAATACTACCATACATGCCAACTATCAGGCTCATTTTCACCAAAAGTAGATTGAGAAGAGGATTGAGAAGAGGTAAAAATCCTCCTCTCTCCAAGTCTTGGCCGAGTGGCCTAGTCCAAGAAGTGGTTCTTGGTCTCGTTTCCTAAATATGATGCGTATAATAGTTACAAGAATGACCTAGATGATAGATCTAGGTTCGTTAGATCTCCATATAAAGGGGAGATTGTTTTGTCAAATTTTTAAAGAATTTTCATAGCATTTGTTGCATGCATGTATTGAAAGAATCATTTGTGCATTGAAAGCTATTAGCTTTTAGGAAATCTTTAAACTTTCAGATTAATGCATGATAATTCATTTGCATTTCATGTACTAAAAAATAATGAATGCATAGGGTGGGGAGGCCGCCTCGTGGGGATTCAAAATGAATTGGATGTTTGTATTGGCTCCCCACAAATCTGTAAGCCCAGCATTGAAGTTGTTTATGTTGATGTCTTTTGGATATCTTTTCATAAAAGCCTCAATTGTGATATGCTTGAACACAAAGTGAGCTCATACTCCTCCTCAGTCAAGTACACGATGCGAAAGAAATCTTCAAATGTGCATGCATCTAGCTCTTCTTGTTGAATCATTTTTTTAATTGTTTTGTGGTTTTCTTGGTGGATCGTCATGTCGGCCCCGTCCGGTATCAGTGATAATATTTTTGTTTTTCTCATAGGTGGCTTAGGGAATCCAAAGCGACACTAGTTGTTCTTTTTTTGGCATGTCTTCCTATGTTTGTGTGTTTGCATATGTCACAGAGAGGGAGATACAAGTTGGCAAGAAAATTGGCTCAAGCACCTATGGCACTCTATTTAAAGTGTGGTTGGTAGGAGTTGCAAGGTTGCCATATCATGTGGAATATACCAAAAATAAGTATGAGGGAAATATTGGGTTTTTGTTTCATGAGCCATAACTTGTTGTTGTGTACATGCCAGAGAGAGAGAGACTTACTTCTTTGCTCCTTCTTTGTGCAGGTGTACTTTGATGTTGTGTATGTGCTAGAGAGAGAGAGACTTACTTCTTTGTGCTGGTGTACTTTGATGGCATCCTAGTATGCTCCAACAACAAAGAGGTCCATGAGAAGCATCTATGAAAGTTATTGATATCCTAAGAGAAAACAAACTATATGTAAAGAAGAACAAGTGCTCCTTTTATAGAGAGCAAGTAGAGTAAGTGGGGCACGTAATATCTAGGTAATATCCTAGGATTGCATATTCACATAATCACATGAATTTTCTTGTGATTACATGTTGTGATGACATATTCCATGCGATTCCGGGCACAATCACACCTTTGCACTATCAGGTGGTCCTGACCTGGAGACTGGTTTTAAACTGGCGGTGTAGTATCAACACTACTAGTGGTAGTCATATACTGGCGGGGCAGTAGTTTCACTACCACCAGTAGTTTAACACTATACTACCATTCGTAGTACTAGCAATACTGTCGGTAATATTATTACTACTAGTAGTAGCAATATTCCTTCCTGGAATTTTGTTGGTACCGGTGGTAATTTATATACTACTATCGGCAGTACTAATATTATCGGTGGTAATATATACATTACCGCTAGTAATACTACCATACATGCCAACTGTCGGGCTCATTTGCACCAAAAGTGGATTGAGAAGAGGTAAAAATACTCCTCTCTCCAAGTCTTGGCCAAGGGCCTAGTCTAGGAAGTGGTTCCTGGTCCCTCATCGTGAATAGGATGGGGGCCTAGTTGGAACCAAGACCTAGATCTAGGTTTTCTCAGATCTCCACATAAAAGGGGGATTGTTTTGTTAAACGTTTTAAGAATTTACTTAGCATTTATTGCATACATTCATTGAAAGAATCATTTGTGCATTGAAAGTTATTAGCTTTTAAGAAATCTTTAAACTTTTACATTAATGCATATGATAATTCATTTGCATTTCATGTAATTAAGAAAATAAAGAATGCATAGGGTGGGAGTTATTGTCAGATGCTTGCCTGCTCACTATTGTGTGGCAAATGTAGCTCTTTGCTAGTGTCAAGCGATAAATCTTTCTACACACACAGTAATATCTGCTCACAAGCATGGCCTCAACCACCAAAACGAAGCAAAAAGTAGGGGAAGAGCTAAGTAAGGGCGATCGCAAGAGAGTGATGAGAAGCATTTGGGATGCCTTTTTTGTTTGGGTGTGCAACATGGAGGAGAGTGAGATGGAATCAACCATGTCTCATCTAGAGGGAGTCAGAGGAGGATTCTTCATGATGCTAAGAGAACTTTGCAGTTCGAAGGTCATGATGACCTTGCCAGTTAGGTGCGATGGGAGACAGATGCCATGCTTTGGGTTGATAGCTTTATTGAGAATGAAGCGACCCATTGCAATGAAGCATGCAATGTAGACCCTACTCTTTCACAAGAAGTCTACAGTAGCTTATGGGCTTGGCCGCAAGTGAAGAGTAGCCAGCCTCTACATCCTCTCAACCATTGAGACTTGATGAGGTTCAAAGGGCATAACATGTGGCTAGTTACATAGACAGAGTGTCACACTTGGCATACATCATAGAGCGGGAGATACAAGTTGGTGAGAAAATTGGCTCAGGCACTTATGGCACTGTATTTAAAGTGTGTACACAATGTGTGGGCTTGAAGCCTAGTCCATAGTTAGCAATGCAATTCCATGCAACACTGATATCATTGTTATTGACCACACTCAGTGGTGGATATCTTGACTGCAATATTGATATACCAAGTACATACTGTGCATCCTCCAAATCTTGAATCCAGATCCTCTCAAATATCATGGGTTGCCTGAAATTAGGAGTCACAATTGCCAATCTAGCTTCACGAGCCATAGCTGGAGATTTATCTTGCATGTTAGTGCCCACACAAGTAGTTCTAGCATGGGAGCCTGCAACATTTGTACTTCCATCACTGTATGTGCTTACAAACTCTACTCTACTCACAACTTGACTTTCCTAAATTAGATCTTCTTCGGATTTATCCAGAAGATTGCAACTTCTCTATCAAGGTGCGAGCTACTGTAGCAACTCCTAGGGCTACATAACACTAAATGCTCTTTCTTGAGTCACTAACCCTTATGCGAGGTGCTCCCCCCAATTTTGTATTCCACAATACTTGCATTTCCACTCAACATATTCACAAAAATTAATAACAAAGTCCCATTCTAGACCATGTGACTTATGCTTTCCCCCCTGTGCATGTGGAATACCTCTTTGAGAGGATTGTAGCACCCGCACAAATCCTCTCCCTATATCTTGGTTAACATCATAGGTTGGATCAAGCATTGGGGTAGTGCCCATTTCGGCATTGAGATTCTCTTTTGAAACTCCTTGTTCAACCCCGAGAACATTATCAGGCATATGAATACTAGCATGGGCATGACTCGATCCATCCATAGTTTGCCTAGTCACAACTCATCTTGAAAGTTGTGGACGAGCATTTTTGAGGCATTTCTAGTTTCAGGCATTTTCTGATCATGCATTCATAGTCGCAACACGTGCCCTATTTTTGATCAAATCATTGCCATCTCATCTTCCCCTTCTCTCCATGCCTTAAGACTCCTCACTAATGTTGTAGACTGAACTTGCCCAGAACAAGAATATGCATAAGTAATGCAAAGACAACATGACAATGCAGAAATAGAAGCTAGTCGGTGGACTGTATTGTGAGCCCAAAAGGTACCCTTCAAGGCAAAGTAGATACAATAGGGAAAGATAGATGCAAAAGATTTTTTCTCTTCCAACAACACACAGCCATGAGGATGGAGAATCTTTCATCCGATCAACATACAACTTGCCAAAGGGGAATACATGGTCTGAAATCCTGGTCAGCTGACTACCATATATCAAGATACCATTATCCAAAAGGAGTTATAACTTCCCCTCATGGTCCTTGGTAACTAACACTCATCTATATGACTTATGACCTTCGAGCTTCCACATGACTTGTAACCTTCCAACTTCCACATGGCTTACTTTGCCTAGGTGCCTAAATACCCCTCAACACTTGGCACTTCTGGTGGATAGTTATTTTTGGAGCAAAAAGACAAAGACTCGAACCCTTCCTAACCTCCATTGTGTAGGTTTTACTGATTAGAATTGTACCATTTCATGGCTATAGGCCAAGGTTGGGAACTCGTGAAATATAACATTGTCCATGCTAGTTCACAAAAAATGAGTAAGTAGAACCATGCATGAATCAACATGTTCACATTCCATTGGCACGGAATGGATACATCACTCCGATCAAGCGAAAAGAAATGTGTTGATGAAGCTCCAACATCCCAACATATATTGGTGTAAATTACTCAAAGAAATCTTTCATGGCTCTCTAAAATTCATGAATTTGACCTTGATTAAACATCCCAAAGTTTGAATTCTCATTTGTGTTTAGCATCCACCATAGTCGGGGACTGACATCAGATTACTACCAGATTGCAAATGAGCTATCAAAATATTTCCAATGATAGAGTCCAAAAACACATTGAGAAAGTTTATGCAATTCAAAAATATGCTGTTGAATTGGGTTTTGAAAAATGCATCAATAATAGGAGAATAGATAGTCAGACTATCATCGGACTGTGTTTGTCCACCTTATGCCAACTGTTTGATCACCATGTGTTGAATTAAAGATCAAAGCAAACACCTTAGAACTTTCAGAACTTCCTTTTACGAAGATAATACTGAAAATCTATCTTTTGGACAGTTTCGAACCTTCGAAATGCATCTGGCTTCCATCATCGGACATCTTGAAACATGCTCGGATTGCTTTTTGTTGGATTGTTTGCTGAATTTTTGTTTGCTTTATATCATGCTTGCAAGCTTTCATTTGTTGACCTTGATCATATGCCAAGTGTTCGATCATTTGTGGTATGAAGTAGAGGTGATTAGGAGACTCGTCTGGGTTGTTTTGGCTCCATTTTGGGCTCTTCTATCCCAGGTTAAGCTCCTCCTTTTCCCTTCATCTTTCATCCTTGCAATTTCATGAACATCAACATAAACATCAACATCATCTTTGTTTGTGTCTGTTTTTGAATTTTTAGTTTGTGCTTTTGCACTCAAGTCCTCCCAAACAGCTGGATCTTTGCGAACAATAAGGGGATCTAAATATAAATCGAAATCTGATTGCCTAGCATCATTATTTGCATCAAAATAATCATCCTCAAACTCAATGAAAGTATCAAAAACCATCCATCAAATCTAGAATTTTTGTTTGTAAAACCACCTCAAAGGGTATTTCATCTAGAACATTGTCCTCATCATTTTCTTTATCCAATATAACTGAATGGAATTAAATTGTAGCTCACAATATGAATGCTGAATTTCTATCTGTAAACCTCCTTGCATATCTATGGATTCTTTTAGGACAACATTAGATAGTTGATCTTCAACCTTCTTGTCATCTGACTTCTTTTCTTTGATTTGCTCTTCTCTGTCCTTCTCAAGCTAACGCATGCTTGTATTCTCAACATTGAAAATGGATTCTTGATCATCTAGAATAACTTCTTGATTGTGTAGGACTGATGTTAGACCATTTTCATTGATTATTTGAACAAATTGGTTGTCCAACATCCTTGATGAACAATAGGAACTACTCAATGATAGTATCTCACATACATATTTGTCAACTTCAATATCAACATAAAAAAGATTGTAAGAGAAAAACCATATGGACTTGAGTTTTTAGCATAATCCTCAAGATCTTCATCATCCTCATCAAAAGCTGCAATCTTGAAATAAAGATTAAAAAAAACTTTGACTTCATTGCTTGGACATACTTTGGCATGATTGGTTTGAATCAGATTAGGAATGTACCCCAAACCTTTCTTGTTGTAAGGGATTCTATAGTCAGGTTCCTTAAAGATTGCATTCGGATTGTTGCAGCTTACTATTGAACTCTAGTCAGGTTGTCATTGATTGTTATGTGATTGTTTAGAATGGATGTCCACTTGGGTATGTTCTGAAAAATCTACATCAATTTGATTAGGAAAAAAATAGTTGAATTATCATTGCAAATCTTACCACCATCTTGAAGTCTTTGTTTGCATCTAAGTCAAAATTAGAATCATTGTCCTCTTCATGTCCATATTGAGACTGTAGAATCTAAACTCTTTGTTGAAGTCATGAGATATCAGCCACATATTGATGAGATTTCCAATCTCCTCTATGGAATTTGGTGTACCAAGATTTTGCATCATCCAGCAAGTCAGAATAAACCAATAGCTTATCCCCAATAGCTTCTTGACCTTCCAATTAGACTTTGCCTCACATACTATTGGAAAGATCTCATAAAACTTCAGCTCCAATAGATCAACACAATACTTTCTTTGCTGACCATGTTGCTTGTTGCAATTCTTGCAAAAATGTAGATAACAATATTTATCCTTATGATCAAAATTTGCAGACATCAAACAAGGCATCCTCCAGCACTTTTTTTGCTTTGACTTTGCCATGATGGTTGAGGTAAATCAAAAAATATTAACATGAATGTACCTCAAATACATGCTTCAGTTTGTTCAAAGTTTGGATTTATGCTTCAAACCTGTTGGACTTTAGAATTTGTCATTCGAAACTGTGTTAGAGTGCCTTCTGACAATTGAACACAAGTCGATGAAACCTCAATCCGACAAGCATATCTCTTCATTTATGAATCTGAAAACAT
The DNA here is from genome assembly GCF_047967505.1 of Dipteris shenzhenensis. Lineage (NCBI taxonomy): Eukaryota > Viridiplantae > Streptophyta > Polypodiopsida > Gleicheniales > Dipteridaceae > Dipteris > Dipteris shenzhenensis. Next base: position 10,877,687 of record NC_141613.1, on the reverse strand, counting down.
GTACTAAAAGTTGATACAATCTAGAATTATGTTATCAAGTTGGATTCCAAATAAAATATTAGAAATGAGAGAACAATGGTCGGCGGACTGTAGTAGTAGGTCAGATTGTTTCGTGTCAGAGCAAGTCGGACTGCACAGTCGGACTATCTTCCTTTTACTCAAAGATCAAAAACTGCATCCACATGTTTGACATACATTCCCTTTGCTTCAGATTTGATGTCTTAAAAAGTGATGAAAGTGCAGGTCTTCTTGAGTCCCCTTTGAATCTCGATACAAGTCCATTTAACAACCATGTAAAGCATCCTAAGGAGGCCTTGCACCAAAGAATAGATCTCCTCTATAAACTCATTGTGCCTCATGCATGGTGCCCTATCGAGCAATAACCAAATTCAAATAAAAACGGTAATTCCATATTGTATACGAACATTTGGCATGGAGAGAAACTTTGATACAAGTGATATCTTGATTTTGCAAAAAAAAATCTTTGCTCTCTTAATCCCTTCTTGGGATGATGCTACCAATGGCCTCTTTTTGCTCTAAAGGAATCAATTTCCTCTAGGGAAGGCTTATCTTCCAAGGGAAAGTTAGAACTCCCTCTTATTGAAATAGTTTATGTCTCTTTTTGGTTCTTTGAGTCTAATTTGAACAACCACAGGTCACAACTCCTTTTTGACCTAGACAAGGCCTAATGACAATTGAGATAGACAATCTCACTACTCGCTTAGCCTTGGCACTCTTGAAGGTCAAATGATTCCTACTCAGAGTCAAGGAAATAGGACTCATAGTTTTCCTATGAACTTGTTGACACTTATCATGTTATAAGGTTATTTTCCTCCAAAATGTTTCACGATGAATGAACAACACATGCTAGTGTTAGACCTGACTTCCTATTGCATCTGCATAATAGAATTATACATGTCCAATGAATAGAATGAAGCAGACAATGTGTGCAGATACAAATTTTTTCCCATTAAAATTTGACAATTGAAACCTAAAGGAAAGCAACCAAATCTTCAAATATTTGATAAAGAAATTGAGATCTCATTGGCATTCTTTAATATAAGCAAATATTGCTAGCAACAAGATTACAAAGTAGAGGATGAGAGAACATTTGAGTCTTCCTCCTTCTAGACTTTGCCCATCCTAGCTTCTCACTTCAAATTCCTATATGAATTTAAAAGCCTCAATATCTAATTTGCTTATCCTTATACAAATTGCTTACAACATGTGTGTAAAACTATAAATAGACTATATTATCTAATCATCTCACGTGCATGTAGGAAGTCCTTTCCTATAGTCATTAGTCATAGCATTTGACCAATGTCATTTAGCATCTTACAATAAACTAATAATCGTAAAATGATATAAAAAGACGTGTCTCACTCAAACTATGTAGAAACTACTAAAGTAGAGGATTTAAATTCACCCCTTTCATATCAAATTGCGTTTGATTCTACTTTGAGAGGGGCTTGGGTGCTCTTCTCCTTTTGAATTCCTTTGTCAGACTAGTGGCCTTCTTCCTTTCAATTATGAGCATCGCAATGGTCAACGAATGGTCTTACTGGCTTTGTTTGCATCGGACTTGTAATAACCTCTACATCTCTAATATGAGATTCAATGCCTTGAGCTTGACTTGAGGATCACAACACAATTTTGTATTGGTTCATGGTGGATGATTCTAGGGAATCTGGAAATTAACTCATGGTTGTAATATTGTAAATTGGCCAAGCTAATGTAATAAATGTGAATATATGGATGAGGTCCTAGGATGGGTAGGAAAGGATAGTGTATGCATGGGTATTGTATTAATCAAATGGTAGGTATAAAAAGAATCATAGGCTAAGGATAGAATAATGGGTTATGCCCAAGGAGGGATGTGATCCCAAGAGGCGTGAGAGGCTGCACCCACTCCAATCATTCATGGTATGTTGTGTGAGAATCTTATCTTTGAGATTTGAACATCAAAGACGGTTTCCTCTTAGATCTTACAATTCCATGTTGTAGATAATTTCATAACCTAGGAAGGACTATTTAATCCACTGTTAAGACTACATCGTAGGGAGCCTGCTCAATTCTCAGCACAATCCTCGCTCAATCTCTTTTGCAAAACCTTGCTCACCTATTCTCTCATCTGAGCTGCTCTCATTTTTCGCCCATCACTCATTGGCAAAAGAGAAATCTTCCCTCACGTCACCAACATCTTTTCTGCTCACAATTTTCTGCCTGTCAAATAAATTTTCTTCTTAAAGATGCCACCAAAGTCCAAGAAGTGTCTCTCGCTCCAAGATTAACAACTCCCGTTGCAGGGTACTTTCTACAAAACAACAGCTGAATCTAACTCTATGGCCCTTGTAGTCAGTATTCCAATGGGTACGAAAGATTTGTCAAAAGATGATTGATGGCATACCTTCAAGTGTCTGTGACTAGCACCTTGTAAGCAGGTGAATTGCATCAATGTCAAACCGTAGTTTTTGGAAGATTTCATGATGCTACATTGGAAAGTATACTAGGATGCTCCAAATAATAAAGAGGTCAGACAGTTTTTCACAAATGTGTATGCAATAAAAAAGTGTGAGTCTTCCTCAATGAAAGTCGATTGGGCACACTTTGTGGAGCACGCTATGGAGTTTGCAGAGAAACATGATGATTTGCATAATAAGACTCAGGTGGAAGGACAAAGAAATGAGATTGAACAGTGGGATAACATGGGATGACTTAGCTACAAAATTGATAACTTCCATGTGGACATGTACAAACCATAGATTTCCTCCATGGCTACTACTAAAAGGATGGATTTTGTGCATGCTGCCATAGGGGTTGATGAGTTGCATGAGCTCATTTAGATGGTTGAGGTTGCACAAAAATGAATGGAAGCAAGCAAAACCTTGCTCCTTAATGCATAAAATTCATTTAAGAAGAGCTCATTGGAACTACACTGGGGCCTGAGGGTCTATCTTCAAAAGCACAAGATATCTCTACGATTCAAGTAGCAATCCTAGAATACAAAATTTAGGTGCAATATCTTGCAATGACTTGCTGAGCAAATTTGATGGACTGCACTCAGAAACTGATCTAGAGGCTATCAAGAGAAATATGGCCAAACAAAAGGTATGTGCTCTCTGGTCAAGTCTTTTCTATGCTTACATGTGCTTTAATGGCTTACAATGTGCTTTCTCATGTGCTTTTATATGCTTTTTTGTTGTGCTTTAAAACAATCCTTATGTGCTTTGTAAAACATGTGCTTTTATGTCCTCCCTATTGTGCTTTGAAGTAGTTTATATAGTCTTATACATTCTTTCTGATGTACCTTGAAGTAGGTCTCATGTGCTTTAATGTGCTTTCTATTGTGATATTTGTGTGCTTATAAAGGCTTTTATGTGCTTGAATGCACCTTTATAAGCTTCTGTATGCTATCTGTTAGGCTTTCTTGTACAATCATGTGCTTTCTTTTAGAACCTGTGCTTTCAAGCTATCCCATGTGCTTATATATGCCTTTATGTGCTTTACATGCTTTATTCTATGCTTTTATGCTCTTTGTTTTGTGCTTTATGTGCCTTTATGTCCTGTTTATTGTGCTTCTATTACTTTCTTCTATGTTTTTATGTACTTTGTTTTGTGCTTTTATGTGCTTTCTTCTATGCTTTTATATACTTTGTTTTTTGCTTCTATGTGCTTTCTTTAGTGCTTTAATGTGCTTTGTGTGCTTTTAAATGCTTTATTTTATGTGCTTTCTATTGAGCTTTTATTTTCTTTCTCTTGTGCTTTTATGTTTTGTGCTTTTATGTGCTTTAGGTGCTTTTATAGGCTTTCTTCAATGCTTTATGTGCCTTTATGTGCTTTTTGCGCTTTAATGTGCCCCTAATGTGCTTTGTTTTATGCTTTATGTGCTTTTAGTTGCTTTCTTTCGTGCTCTTAAGTGCTTTGTTCTGTGCTTTTATATGCTTTATTTGTTTTGATAGGCTTTGTTTTATGCTCGGGGGGTTCACTATGTATAAACCCTCTATACCACGTGCGTTCAAGGCATATTTCTAAAATCCCTTATCTGTAAATTTTTCATTAATAAAATGTACCCCTTTTTTGTACAAATCTGTAAATTTTTTCCAAAACTATTTTAAATAGTCCCTTATGTATATTTATTTCTGTAAATTTTAGAAATAAAAAATATCCTTCTGTTGAACTCACGTGATAGGGTTACATATGATGAGTGACCCCCCCGAGGTTTTATGTTCTTTATGTGCTATCTTTTGTGCCTTTATGTGATTTGTGTTGTGCTTTTATGTGCTTTATGTGTTTGTGTGCCTTCATGTGCTTGCCTTTGTGCTTTTATAGGACTTCTTCAATGCTTTATGTGCCTTTACGTGCTTTTATGTGCTTTATTTTGTGCTTTATGTGCCTTTTTGTGCTTTTATGTGCTTTCTTTTATGCTTTTAAGTGCTTTATTTGGTGCTTTAATGTGCTTTGTGTGCTATTATATGCTTTTTTGTTTTGTGCTTTATGTGTTTGATGTTGATTTACAGGCTTTCGTCAATGCTTTATGTGCTTTCTTTTGTGCTTTTAGTTGCTTTCTTTTGTGATTTTAAGTGCTTTTTTTTTAATGCTCTTATGTGCTTTTATAGGCTTTGTTTTATGTGCTTAATGTGCTACCTTATGTGCTCTTATGTACTTTGCGTTGTGCTTTGTTTTATGTGCTTAATGTGCTACCTTATGTGCTCTTATGTACTTTGTGTTGTGCTTTTATATGCCTTTATGTACTTTCATGTGCTTGGCTTTGTGCTTTTATAGCTTTCGTTTGTGCTTTTAAGTGCTTTATTTTGTGCTTTATGTGCTTTTATAGGCTTTGTTTTATGTAATTTGATGTGCTTTCTCTAGTGCTTTTTTGTTTTTTCTTTTATGTGCTTTATGTGCCTTGATGTCATTTCTATTGTGCTTTCTTCTATGTTGTTATATGCTTTGTTTTGTGCTTTATGTGCTCTATATGCCTTTATGTGCTTTATTTTGTGCTTTTATATGCAAGGTTTTATGTACTTTTATGTGCTTTATTTTGTGTTTTATGTGCTTTTATAGGCTTTAATTAGTGCTTTATGTGCCTTAATGTGCAATCTGTTGTGCTTTAAGTGCTTTCTCATGTGCTTTTATTTGCTATATTTTGTGCTTTATGTGCTTTCTCTTGTGCTTTTATGTGCTTTCTTATGTGCTTTATGCGCTTTTATATGCTTTGTTTTATGTGCTTTAATGTGCTTTCAGAGGTTTTAATGAGCTTTTCCAGGCTTGTATATGCTTTCAATTATGCTTTCTTGTAAAATCATGTGCTTCCTACTCTACTTTGAAGCAGTCCTCATGTCCTTATGTGTGCTTTCATGTGCGTTATTTTATGCTTTTAAGTCATCCTAATGTTCTTCCTTTTGTGCAATTTTCCTCTTGTAGGAGACAATTAATTGGCAGTAACAAATGTATGACAAGGAGTTGCAACACCTTCACTATTGCATTCAGTTGAAGGAGTGGGTTGAACATAACAGCCCAATCATAGTTTGTCCACATCCAGCAGCACCATGGTCATTGTGTATGATAGAATTTTCAATTGGACCTCACACCACATGCTATGCATGTGGTTTTGCATTTAATGGGTCATGCCTACAAGTTTTTTCTATGCCTTGTAGTTTGGTGAAAGGCAAATGCCTATAGAGTGATTGCATGTAGACCATACCCACACCTATGTAGACAAAGTGATTGCATGTCAACCATAGCCAATCACAAGGGTACTCGAGATGCTTGGGGTGTTAGCACTACACAAAGGTACTATTTGTTTTTTGCATTTTCTACTATTAGTTATATTTGTTTCATAAATTTTCATCTCTGAGATGCTCAGTTCCAGTAACTAATTTGTCAAAAGCTTCCTAACGGTTTTCCTTTCCAAAACAAATTTCAATTGTGATTGTCCGAAATGCTAGAATTGAGAATGCTGAGTAGGAGGTGCATCTAGGTATATTAAACAAACTAATACCATAGATCACAGGTTGCTTATAAATGTTGTCTACATGACATTGTTGCTTATAAATGTTTTCTACCTGACAAGCTTTTTCTACGCAATTTCTTAGGTCTTGATGCTGCATAGCAAAAGGAGTGGGAGGATCAAGAAGGTTGTTAATCAAAGACATGGGAAGCAAAGCAGAGTTTCTATCAAATATGCCCAAGACGATGGGAAGTAACGTAGGCTCTAAGGCCTCACTAAAGAAGGAAACCCCTCAAAAGTGACCAAAGGGGACACCCTAAAAGAAGGCAGTCGGAGATGAAGGTGCCAAAGAGGATGTCTCACCAAAGAAGACACCTCATAGTAGGTAACCTAGGCAGGCATCTACAGATGCTACTGGAGATGTCAAAGAAGATGATGCATTTAATAAAGATGATGAGGATAGAGTCCCTCTAAATATTTTGTACTTCCTAGAAGAAAAAGGGGCTCCCCAAATGAGGCACTAGGTGTGCCTAAGAAGAGAAAGAGAATATTGTAACAGTGTGTGTGAGTTGGCGATTTAGCAACATTGTAACATGGTTTTGGAAATATAGTTTCTGTTTTTACAAAAAAACTAGAAATATAGTTATATCCTATTTGTTGCTCCAAATATGCATTTTTTACTCTTTTATGTCATATCTACATTGAAGCAGTTGCTATGTTAAATGTATGCCTTGTCTATGTGCTTAGGCACGCTTTTAATGCAGTAGATCAAGTAAAGTTTAATGATGATGCAATAGAAGACCCAATTGGAATGGCACATGCAAATGAACAACTTGTAGAAGAGGCCAAAAAGGAAGAGGAAAGGAAAAAGGAAGAGAATGCAGATGGAAAAATGGAAAATGCAAATAAGAGACAAGCAGACATGGAAAATGCACATAAGAAAAAGCATGAAAGGGAAATGCAGAAAGGGAAAATGTAGAGAAAAAAAATAGAAAGGGAAAATGCACATTTAAAAAAGGCAAAAATGAAAGGGAAAAAGAAGAAATAGGGAACTTCAAAAAGAAAAAAGTAGAGAGGAAAAAAAGAAAAAGGAGAAAATGTAGAAAAGGAAAGAGCAAGGTATGTTTGACCCTTTGTGTGCTCCTAGACTATCTAGGCTGCATTGTCGGCTCCTAGAAAAAAAAGCAAAAAGAGAAAATGCAAAAATGGAAAGCGTATCTTTGACCCTTTGTGTGCTCCTAGACTATCCAGGCTGCATTGTCATCTATTGGTAGCATATTTTGTAACAGTCATGGCATCATTTTGTTTAACATATCCCCGATTGTAGAAGGCATAGAACTAGGGCCAACCAACCAATCCAAGCAACTAGCCAACCCAAACAAGCCACGGCCAGTCAAGGTAGACCAAGTTTGCTAGTTGTTTGACCAAACCTTACAACTACCATGCTTACTTTTATTTACTGTGTATCTTACAATAAGCAGATTAAGAAAGCACATAAAGGCACATAAAGCACATAAAAGCAAAAAATAAAAAAGCACAAGAGAAAGCACATAAAATTACATAAAACGGGCATAAAACGTAGATGTTGAGAGAGCACAATGGATACTTCCAGGATTCATTAGTGACAGTGCAACTGTAATGGTAGCAATTGAAAGGACACTATAGTATAATCATAACTACAACTCTGACGTTGCAAGCCCTTAAAGAGTTCATGAGCAATCCTTTGTAATAAATGTACAAAGTTAAGATCATCATAACCTAGGAAGAACACATTGAAAACATGCAAAACCAAACAATTGCAAACACCAAAGGTGAGACAACGATGGCAACAATGCTAGCAGAGGACAAAATTGGAGCATATACGGATTCAGAAATCTAGTGTGCCTTTGAATGTCACTAGATTATAAGCACAAACTAAAGAAAACCTATTTGCAATGGTTTGCCAATTAGGATCATCAACTTTCTTTATTACCTTCTCTAGAGTAGAGAAATTATGGGAGCCATTAATTTTTTTCTTGGAAGACCTTAGAAGTAATGGAACACAACTTAGAATGGCAAGGACAGAGATACATGACATGATGCGATAAGACCCTGTCACTAGAGCTCGATATTACGTACACAGGTTCATCAACGCAATGAAGTACCTCCTACAGAAGGATTAAATGATTGTGGGTAAAGTATTGGAATATTTATTTGTAACAAAAGTCCATAATAGAGGAAACAAACGTGACCATGGCCTGATATGGATTCAAGATGCACCAACATTACAATCATCATCTAATGAAGAAATAATTTCCTTCATAGATCACTACATTACAACAAATTCATCAATACTAGAGGAACCAAACAATGAAATTCAAACACATAAGCACATAAAAACATGCAAGAAGGAAGAAGATGTTGGATGACCTCCTCGTAGAAATAGACTCGGAGAAGGAGGAAAATAGCTACAAGAAGGACATGCTTCGATGGTTTCACATGCAAATTTTGGATTTCCATGACCACTAATGCGCACAACACAAGCTCTATTACCATTTGAATCAAAACAAAGCAATACAGACTACAAGAAAACCTTGAAGAAAATAGCATCGGTGCTACATCACATGAAAACCATATCAATGGACTTTAACAAATTCTTAACAGAATACATAACAACACTAAGGTCCAAAATAAGTGAACCGACCATATTCTTAAGAAGACATCTGCAAGACATTTACACTAACAATTTCAATTCTACAATAACAAGAATTTAGGGAGCAAACACTGACATGCAATTCATCTTGATCCCGCATGGTGTTTCTGCTTACTGCAATTCATACATAGCAAAAGCAGATAAATTAGGCCACCAAAGAAGCAATGAACCAAGCAATAAATGATATGATAATCTTAAAGGCAGCAACCAATGAATGTATACGTAAAATTGGAAACATGGTATGAAATACGCAACACATAAGTGCCTAGCAAGCTGTCTATCTTTGCTATCACTCCCTCTAACAAGTTGTACTAGAAGTCTCACTTAAATAGACACTAGTCCATAGGATGAGCGCATACTATTGTTAAAACAAAGGTGGGAACAAGAGATTATGGACTTAGAAAGCATTGACATTTTCTTTGAGGACATTATCACTAAATACCAAAAAGGACCACTACACCTACAGTAGGTTTTCCCTAAGGCTTGAAATTTACAAGCGAATACATGCACAACAAGAAATCATAAAAAAAGATAAGAAAACCAAAGATTATAAGGTTCAATAACTACAGCAAGAAGAAAGACCCTGAGAACCACTATAGAGAACAATGCCTGCTATACTTACCTTTCGCCGAAATGGGCATTTGCTAATAGAAGAGATCCCAATATGGCATGAGATATACTATGAAAACATGGAAACCATTGAATATAATAGAGCAATTTTCAACAAAATCTTACTACCAACAATACCTTCTCCAAAAAATACTGACACATGATCATACTCATCAGAAAACACTTCTCAAAAGACAAAACAAGGACAATGCAACATTGGTACAGAAATGGGCTTAAGTAACAAGAGAAACAATGAACACAGTCACCCAAAACAGAGCTCAACAATGAACAACGCATAATAGTGGAAGACATTATGTTTAAAAAAAGGAACAATGGAACTAAATTCATTCTTTTGCTATTTGAAACTGCAGGAATTAAAAAAACTGACACCCTACACATGATAGTACAAGCACTGCTACGACACTACTCCCACAAAGAGAACACAAACATAGAACTACCAAGAGCACTATTACTTGCCTACATGGGAAAAGCAGCTTACAACATAGGGGGAACAACAATTCACTCCGTGCTACACCTACCTCTCCTCATGTCCAACTAAACATGCCTTGCTATAGAGACATTGCAAACACTTTCCACACTATACAAGAATTTGGAATTTCTCTCTCTTGACGAAATATCAACAATAGTATTAAACACATTCATTGCCATTGACATGCAAATAAGGGTGACTAAGCATAATCACACAACCATTTGGAGGAGTGGACATACTCTTATGTGGAGATCTTTGCCAAGCAAGCCCAACTAAAGATAGTTGGATTTTCTCATTAAAAAACACGTTGACGTGGTAGCAAGCTAAGGGTGTCCACTTTTTGTTCACTCCCCAATCCTAAGGAGGTGGAAAAACAAGCTTTTTAGCACACAAAAATGCAAATCTCACCTACTTCCCTATGGATCTAGTCTTTGAAGTCTTCTGACACAACATCACACTTGCTATTGTGCACACAATCATATAGTCTGATCGAAAATTCGATGCACACACAAAAAATTTCTTTGTGTCACACGGCATGGTTCCAGGGTGGTCACACATTTGTCACGAACAAAGAGTGTCATATTAAATTCTAAATTTCTCACTCATTTTAGATTAAATGTTATTGAAACTTTGTAAGTGGTCTCTTTGCATTATGTAGAGCTTAACTTGATTTATTGGTAATTTTTTGAATGATTTATCTAATTATAAATAATTATTTATAATAAATAAAGTCATAAAATACATGCATTTTAGTAGCACACCACATTTTTTTAGTATTTTGAATAATTAAGCAAATCCAATTCGGTGGAAGGTTAGTAGGCACATAAGGGTGTGTGGTTGAATCATCAAATCCCAAATCCAACGGTTAGATTTAGGAAGATTGAAGTTTAATTTTTACTTTTACTCCTCAGAGGATCAACAAAGAATATTAAAAATAAATCTAGTAATTCTCAAACATAACCAAACATTTCAAAAATGTCAATATTTTTAGTCCTCTGCATGATGAATAAGTGGAAAAAATTTTGGTTAAATTTGAGAAAGGGAAACGTACGATATGGCCTCCAAGAGTTAAATCTCCCTTTTGTGGGGGAAAAAGGGCCACCCAAGCCTAATACCAAGACAAGGTAGGCTTGGTATTAGGCTTGGTGAGGTAGGCTAGGAGCATCACCGATCCTAGTGGCAAGCCTTTGGAGTCTGCATGCTGCCCATGTGGAAGGCTGAGTCATCAAAACCATGCCACGTTGTTAGAGCACGTGGTGCCATCTCATCAAGCAGATGTGACATCACTCCTTGCCATGTCACCTTACTTTGCCACACGTGCTGCCACATGTGCCACCTCATCATTCCACATCATCAGCCATGTGATCACACAATGCCACCTTGGCATACCTCCTCTCCTGGCCACGTCACCAATCCTCCACCTCAATTTGCCATGTCATCTACCACCTCATGAATGCCAACTCATCATGCCACATCATGCCCAGTACCACATCATGACCATGCAGGAAGAGACTATATTACCACATCATGACCATGCATGGTGCCACATCAGCCAGATGTATACACACATGACGATGTGCGATGCATACAATACCTCGATCGAGGTATATATGATGGGTGAGGCATACAATACCTCGTTCGAGGTATGTGACCGAGGACACATAGAGATACCTCGATCGAGGTTCATACATACATGCATGCGCAATGCACTAAATACCTCGATCGAGGTATAAGGTCCGATCGCGGCTCTGGGCATAGCAGACCTCTCCACCAAAACTAAGCCAATTAGTATCAATCTTAGCACCTCTCCACCAATAATAATGAAGAGCAATCTAAGAGCAATCTAGTGGATGAGTTGAGGCTCTCTATAAGACACCACGTTTTGGTTCATTTCACCCATTCTTAGCCATTCTTGCCTCCTCATCACTTTGTCACACCTTCCATCCTACTTTCATTGAGAATGGGTTCTCAAAGCCGTAGAGCTAGTAGACGTGAAAGATGTAGGAACCCCCCCCCAAATCTCATTGACGAGGAGCGCAAGCGGAAGGCTCGTGAGCGCAAGAGAGCCTCTAGAGCTTGAGCTCGCGCTGCCACCACTGATCCACCTCCAGCTCTACCTCTACATCCCACCTCCATCCCCACCCCCACCTCCATTGTCCCCCCATGCTCATCCGCTTCCCTACCTCTAGCCTCCGCCCTTCCCCTAGCCACCTACATTTTGGCCTCCACCTCTACCTCTTCCCCCTCCACCCTCCCCCCTCCCCCTCCCCCTCCCCCTCCCCCTCCCCCCGCTCCGCTTGGCGCCTCCCTTCCCCCGTCCACCCTACCATCTCCCATTGATCCCGTTGCCCCACCTTGCAGCAGCAGTGTTGCTTCACGACGTGACTTGCCGAAGTCCACTATCCGTCGTCGTACTAGCAAGATTGTGCAGTCTTTTTTTTGTGACCTCACGCCAGCTTCGCAGTCTTCTCTTCTTACGTCCCTGATTGATCACCCTGACTTGGTAGAGTGTAGGAGGCTTGCTAGTCTTGGTGCACGTAGAGATAGGGTTGTATCTAGCGAGGTCCTTAGCAGTGTTCGACGTTCCTATGCTTCTATTAAGCATAGGAACTCCAGTGATGCCTTGGCAGCACGTCGTGCTATTGTGGCTGCCATTAGTAGACCTCATATGATAGGCCATGTGCGTACCGCTTCACGTCTTCTTCAGATTGCACCGCGCACATTGCGAGCAGGCATCATTAGGAGGCAGAGTCTAGAGGATAGTGAGACTGATGCTCTTTGGGCTTCGAGTGGTCGTACACCTCGCAGCGATCGATTGTTGGATGATTCCACTAGGTCCTTCATACAACAGTTTTGGGAGGAGCATTGCAGAGCATCCCCGGTGTTCAAGAAGGCATTGCGGAAGAGGGTGTCACGCGGTGTGTACATTGAGCATGGTGCATGTTTTTTGGAGTGTACCCAGACTGAGTTGTACACTCAGTTTGTAGAGGCGCACCCGGAGTTCAAGATTGGGCAGAGGTCATTTGAGCGATGCAGGCCATGGTTTGTGCGATGCTCTCAGGAGCGTGACACATGCTGTTGTCGCTACCATGTGGATTTTGGATTGATGTATGACGTATTCCGTTCCCTTGATGGTCATAGGGGAGTGGTTCCTACTAGCCCTCGTGACTTCATTCATTCCATATTGTGTACACGAGATGGTGATGCTTTATTCCACTCCCTTGATTGTGTGGAAGGCACGTGTACTTTGTGCGGTGACTTTGCCAGAGTGCCACGAGTTGCACTAGATACTTGTGATGTGCAGATGGTTCGTTGGCAGCAGTATGAGTACTGTACCTTGACATTAGATGGTGGTGCACAGTCGAGGAGGTTGCAGCTTGTGGGGAAGGAGACACCACGTGTTGTATTCATTGACTGTTTTCGAGGGAAGCTGTACCGCTACATACGCCACTCGCACACTGCGAAATGGGAGGATCGTCAGTTTCGTGCATGTTTGAGGACATTTCCTATAGGGGTGGTTGTCTCAGTGGTGGACTTTGCGAAGAATTACACCTTTGCACCACAGCATGAGATCCAATCGGAGTATTATTTCTCCGAACAGGTGACGTGTGATTGAGTATTGATTTTTTCCCCGCCTCATTATATTGAATTATTTCAATAGTCATATTTTTTTTTCAATGCCATATTGCAGGTTGCTATATTTGTGCACATTAGCTATCGTCATGCACAGGCTCATGTGGATGGCATTGATAGCACCATGGACTCACGCATCATTGTGCGAGAGTATCACTTCTACATTAGTGATGATCGATCGCATGATGCCCATTTTGTGCAGCATTGCTTCACTTTGCATGATAGTTTCTTGAGGGATCATGGTGTCACATGGCAGCGGCGCTGGATCTGGTCAGACGGTTGCGGTGGTCAGTTCAAATCCGCTAGACAGTTTTATTGGTTCTGCAGATGGCACCGTGAGACAGGCATTCCGATCACATGGAGCTACTTCGAGACAGGGCACGGTAAGGGAGAGCACGATGGTGCAGGTGCTTGCGTGAAGCGTGCTTTGCGTCGATACCAGTTGCGTCACAGTGACGATCGCTTCAAGGATGCACATGATGTGGTGCGGTGGTGCAGCCAGCACTTATCCATTAGTGCTACGTCCTCGTTTCAGTCGCGTGACGATAGGGTGGTGAGCCGGTATTTTTGGTGCGTGGACATTGGGAGTCTTGATCGGTCGAGGCCTTTTGATTGTCGTTCTGTGCCTGGCACTCTTGATTTCCATTCCATCAGGAGCGTAGGTGAGTCTCACCCCGCGATCTTTTCTCGACGACGCCAGCTTACAGATATTTTGCGTATTGGTGATATCTTCGCGGTTATTGCTTCGAAGGGCAATGAGGAGGGTGTGGATTATTACTTGTTGCGATGCTCTATGCTGAAGAGTGTGCTGAATGAGGATACAATGGATGGGCATGGGATGCACTTCAATGCTCATAGCATGATCGTCGGTGGCCACTATTTTCAGTAGATACAGAGGCGTGGTCGCTATATTGAGTTCCAGGAGTACATGGCGGATCGGGAGGCATACATGTATTCTCATCTTGTTGTTGGGATCAAGATTACTTTGAGTCGTGTTCGCACTCGCAAGGCGACGTCCACTCCACGATGGCGCCTTGCAGTGGCGGATCACGAGAGCATACTTGCAACTATTGGCATGAGAGCTGATCCTGAGGAGTAGCACATTACATATCATATTTTTTGGGATCATCAGTTGATCACATTGATTTTTATTGGGTATCACTAGTTGATTACACTTTTTTGTATTCGATATGTATAGGCTCACTGTGTGACCGTACCATTGTAATTTTCATGGACTCATATTTTGTATTTCACTATGATGGCTGTATACACGTTCATATACATCATTGTATTAGATTCTATTTTTAACATGATGTCCGATGTCTTCTCAATGGGATTTGTTGTGTTTGTAATACAAAAAATTGTTTATTAGTAGTAATGTTGTAATTTGTTTTGTGCATTAGGACATTTTAAAAACGTGAAACGCGCGTGTGGACTTATCTGTTGGGAATGAAACTTCGCACGACTCTTAGGCCACCCTAGACATACATCCACGCAAGATTTGGTCTCCAACTTATTTGGTATGCGCCACGTGGAAGGTATAATGCGTACATTTTTACAATCCCTACTAGCACGACTACGTGTGAGAAATGGCGCACGTACTAACCAAATATGCATGTAGACTTATCTGTCGGAGATGAAACTTCGCACGACTCTTAGGCTACTGTAGACGTACATCCACGCAAGATTTGGTGCCCAACTGATTTGGTATGCGCCACATGGAAGGACAGTTGCGTACATTTTTACAATCCCTACTAGCACTCGTGACTACGTATGAAAAATGGTGCACGTACTAATGAAATACGCACGTGGACTTATCTGTTGGGGACGAAACTTCACACGCCTCTTAGGCTACCCTAGACGTACATCCACGCAAGATTTGGTCTCCAACTGATTTGGTATGCGCCACGTGGAAGGACAAATGCATACATTTTTACAATTTCTACTAGCACGACTAAACCCTAAACCCTAAACCCTGGACCCTAAATCCTAAACCCTGTTGGGCACGAAACTTCACACGCCTCTTAGGCTACCCTAGACGTACATCCACGCAAGATTTGGTCTCCAACTGATTTTGTTTGCGCCATGTAGGAGCAATCCCTACTAGCACGGCTAAACCCTAAACCCTAAACCCTAAACCCTGGACCCTAAATCCTAAACCCTGTTGGGGACGAAACTTCACACGCCTCTTAGGCTACCCTAGACGTACATCCACGCAAGATTTGGTCTCCAACTGATTTGGTTTGCGCCACGTAGAAGCAATCCCTACTAGCACGGCTAAACCCTAAACCCTAAACCCTAAACCCTGGACCCTAAATGCTAAACCCTGTTGGGGACGAAACTTCTCACGCCTCTTAGGCTACCCTAGACGTACATCCACGCAAGATTTGGTCTCCAACTGATTTGGTTTGCGCCACGTAGAAGCAATCCCTACTAGCACGGCTAAACCCTAAACCCTAAACCCTAAACCCTGGACCCTAAATCGTAAACCCTGTTGGGGACGAAACTTCACATGCCTATTAGGCTACCCTAGACGTACATCCATGCAAGATTTGGTCTCCAACTGATTTGGTTTGCGCCACGTAGAAGCAATCCCTACTAGCACGACTAAACCCTAAACCCTAAACCCTAAACCGTGGACCCTAAATCCTAAACCCTGTTGGGGACGAAACTTCACACGACTCTTAGGCTACCCTAGATGTACATCCACGCAAGATTTGGTCTCCAACTGATTTGGTTTGCGCGACGTAGAAGCAATCCCTACTAGCATGACTAAACCCTAAACCCTAAACCCTGGACCCTAAATCCTAAACCCTGTTGGGGACGAAACTTCACACGCCTGTTAGGCTACCCTAGACGTACATCTACGCAAGATTTGGTCTCCAACTGATTTGGTTTGCGCGACGTAGAAGCAATCCCTACTAGCACGACTACACGTTAGCGTACCACCAAAGTCAAAAGAAGTGGAGTTTAAAAGGGAGAAGTGGGATTGTTAATATGTGTATATTTTTTTGGTGCATAGCCACAACAACCCTTTCTTTTTACATAAACCAAAATACCAACACTTTTCCTTATACCAACCGCCAATCCTTTCTCTTGTACATAAACCACTAAATGCAAAAGAAAATAGTGAAATAAAATGGTGGGCTAGCATGCCACACCTTCCTTGTATTCCCGTATACATGCATTAATTGCCAATTGTGTTGATTTCTCTTCTTTATGTTCATTATCTTTTATACATGCATAATAATTACATTGGTGCATTGGCAAATGTCATATTAAGGAAATTGAAATAGTCCTTAGAAACTTGGAAGGCATATGCGATTGTGATTTGGAAGGCACATGTGATTGTGGTTTGAATATGACAAATAATTAGGTCTTGTTTTCTTTGATCACCAATTAGCACAAGTATTGTTAACAATAAGAGACAAATTAAACACTGAGTCATAATAAATAACAGCAAAATCATGCAAAGGACAAGTCTAACTCCATTTTTGAAAAAAATCCCCAAAAAATTTATATTTTTTAAAAATTGTAGGGACAAAATATACGCTTCATGTCAATAATATTAAAAAACTAGAATTGTGAAAAAAGAATGCATAAAATATTACTTATATTTTATTGCAGAACCTAAAAATGTCTAGTATTACCATTTGCAAAAAGTATTCTCTCCTTTAATTTAAAAAACATGACAAATTGCAAAGGAGAAGAAACTGCTTCATTCAACTAAGAGAGTTGCTAGAGCTTTTTCTTTGAAATACCAATCGTTTTCTATGCAAGTGCCCATATCAAATCCATATAAAAGAATTTCTACACCCTACAAACTAAGCATGTCCACACATTGGTGATTTCTCGAATTTTTTCCTTTTGTCATGTTGTTTAAGTATCTCTAGATCACACATTCCCTCAAGTTCATTGGTGTTGAAAGAATTTTTTATCAATTGATTTACACATAGGTAACAACATTGCCCTCGGAGTCATGGATAAGTTTTGTACCAATATACATTTCTAGAATACTTTTTGTAAATAGCATAAATTGAAAGTTGGTAAAATTGATGTTACTTTAATATCTAATTTCATTTGATGAAACAATTTTACATTGGGCTATGGCATTGTCTAAAAAAAGTAATTTTCTTTTTATACAAATTAGTTTATCAAATGGTTGAATTTCAACATATTTTGATATTAAGATCGGAAGGCTAGATTTGGAAGCATGAATATGACAATAGTTGTCTTTTTGAAAAATTGATGAAAATTTGGATTTTGAAACACACTTTATTGACAAACATGAATAGAATAAAATTTTTGTTTAAAAAATGAAAAACTTTTATTAGCAAAATAAAATTTTCATCCAAAAAAAGATGAATTTTGATATGTTTAATGTTTAATGTTTGCAATTAATGTTTAATGTTTACAATTACTTCACATGGCATTCTTTTTTAAATACCTTATGTATTAAACAAACTATAAACTGAGATAAACTGAGATAAACAAAGTGTGAAGAACATCATGAAAGTACGAAAATGCTCATACATCATAAAAGTGGGAACAATATCATGAAAGTACCAAAATGAATCTATACATCATCATCATCATGCTGCAAAAGTGCATCCCTATACAAGAAACGTGTGAAGCCTAAACAATCAATCTGAATCTGAATGTGATAACTCTACATATGATTCTCTAGTGGAACGCTGACGTGGCTCCTGTATGACTCGCTGCCCAACCGTCCGCTGTGTGCCCTCAGGCAATGCCGGCTCAGATGGGCCAGCCTCATCACCTGCATGAGATGGGCCAGCCTCATCCTGATGAAGAGGAGGGCATGCTGCACGCGCCACTACTGCCATCTCTGCCTCCCTCGCCTCCTCTATGTACGCGCGTCTCAGCTCCCATAGCCGTGCATCTGTGAATACTCGTGCCTCAAATCCAGCGCGAGTAATCGTCTCTACATGTGAAAGACGCTGGTCTCGTAGCTGCTGCTCCACCCACTGCTGCAATGATGTCTGCAGCTCTGCCTCTCGCTCAATCCGGCGTGCCTCCTCCGCTCGTGCCTCGTCACCTGGCATGAAATCACCGTACGAAAAGCGTCGTGGAACGCATGATGCAACCACCGATGTATCCGCACCCTCTTGCATCAGCAATGCTCTCTGTGCCTCCTCCCTGTAGTGCTCTGTCAAGACTACACGGGCGAATGGATCAACAGCCTGACGATGACCAGGATATAGATCATCCATGCCCAGTCCTCTATATGTCGCCACATCAATGTCGGCAAAGCATACAGGGCACACTGAACGTGCCACCATGTGGCGGGTCATGCAGTGGAGATGTGCGATGTGGCCGCACCCTAGTCCAAACCACCCTACGGTGTCAAAGTCCTCGTGGCAGAGGACACAAGTGGCAGTAGGAAGCCTCGCTACGACTGCTGCGTCTATGGGTGTCCTAATCGGCACATCTACAGGAGGAGCAGGGTATAGGGCCACACTGGGGTCGATCCTATGGCGCGATGGATCACAACTAATATGCCTCAACTGCAAAATATAGTGCTCTGCGCGATGGTATGCTATGCGTGTCCGAATCCTCTGCTCCTCCAAATCTGTCTGCAACAGTCGTACGACGCAAGACTCCATCTCCTGACGCAATAGATGTGCCTGCAATGCAAACATGTCGCGTACATGGTGAGAATTAACCAAAAAACTTCAGTTCAAAACACGCTACAAAAAAATAAACTAACATAATCAAAATAACTAACCTCGTCCCTAGACTCGGCCAACACAGCCTCCAACTCTGCAATCCGTATGTCTCGAGCCTCCAACTCGTGCTGAGGCACCGTAGATGTGGGAGGTGGTGTAGATGTGGGATGCTCCATCGATGATCGAGGTGGGGGAGGTGGAATCGCAATAGATCTCGATAGGGCCGAGACCATGTGCTGCAAGGATGATGCCACTGAATGAACATCCCCCCTAATCTGTCCTCCCACCGCTCGCAATGCCGGTGCAGGGATGGTGTGCAACTCTGGTCCCTCGCGTCGACGCCGCGAACACCTACAATCTGACGCTCCTGACGCCCCATCCTACCACGTCCCGCTCCTGATCCTGGACAGGTACTGAGGTAGTCCACCCGATGACCAAGGACAAACTCAGCGTAAAGCTGCATGGCAAACGACCTGGCTATCTGGCAGTTGTGAGGCAACCGACCACCATTCGCAGCAAGATATCTCAGATAAATGTGTGCTGCTATGATGGGGTGCCTACACCGTAAAATATGCAAGGGGAGCCCTGATCGTGGTCGCTGGCCCTAGGTGTGACCATCCCAAAACATGTCGTCCAAGGCCTCCCTGTGATGTGACTCCCGCTCAAACACGAATCGCTCTCCAATCCAAGCCACCACCAGTGATCTCCGCCTCGGCCTGTGCCTGAAAGCTATCCACAACGTCCTCAACTGTCTCCAATCGACTCAGAGCCTCAATAACTGAATCCAGGCTCGCAACCAAGTGAGGGGGTGCCCTAGCATCCTGCAGTGCCCTCATCTCAGCTCTCAGCATCTCTATCTGCATACGAATAGTGGTGCTAGAACCTGTGCGCTGGCTGGCGCATGCACAAAAAAAACACATGGAAATTAATATTCTATTTGGGTAATGAAAATAATATTCTATTCAATATGACTTATAATCTATTTACGTAATGAAAACTATTTGTACGTACTCCTTGATGAGGTAGATCCTATGCACCTACCGGTAGATGGGCCAAATGTGTGGCTCAATATTAATCAATATTATTAATAATTCTTAATTTTGATTAGAATTTTTTCACTCTAGTCGACGTTGCATTTTAAAACTTAGATGTCTCAAATATTTTCTCCTTATATGTTTCCCTTTTTTCACTTTTTATCCAATATGAAACTTTTCCACATGTGGTGTAAGGACCACATTGTCCACTAATAAAACTTCTAGTTGTAAAAATAGTTTTGGAATGAGATCATCCACATACGTAGCAACAACAAAGGGCACAAGATCCCTAGAAGAGGATTCAAAAACTTTGAAAATTAAATTCTTGGATGTCCCTATGCAATGGGAAGGGTTGCATACGATAACTAATGTTAATTTTGGTTGAGCTCAAGTAATAAGCGTCACCGTTGCCTATGGTTGGACTAGCAAGAAAGAGACCATCCTTGCTTACAATGAAACTAGCATATAATTCCTTGAGCATGTGGTTGACATTCCATGTGTGACATAGTTTCAACGAGGGAAAGGAGATATGTAGCATCCGCACTATTTTGGTTATGAGGTGGTTCACGTGATTATTGATACAAAGTCTTTTTGGGAAAACATCTTAGTCATTTGTAAAAGACAAGATAAATGTTGTTAACATTAGTCATAGGTTTCCCTACGGTGCAAAAAGGGATGTATGTGTGCCACATGGCGAGCTGCCATGTAGCAAACAACATGGAATGGGATGCTTCAAATGTCGACTCTTGAAGGTTATGGAGTTCTCTCTCTCTTAAGTCTCTTATCTATGATCATTAAGGGATGATTAGGAGAGATTCAGTCATTAACAGGCTCTATTTGAACTTACGTCTATAGTTGATCAAAACACTTGCATATATTAGCATGAATGTGGAATGAATATAGAGTATTGAACACAATTACCAAAGTTCTACAAATCAAACTTGGGTCAATTTGATGATCACTCACACACACACAAACACATTTAGATTATGTTTTGGGATTTCAAATCAACCTTAGGTCGATTTGCACCTCATGGATGTTGGTGATCACTCACACACATACACAAACACATTCTAACATATTATGCACACACAGAAACATTCTAAAGCCCACTCACACAAACAGTAAACTTGAGAGTTGATAGCATAGGGTATTGAACACAATGGCTAGGCTTGTAAATCAACCTTATGTCGATTTAATAATCACTATACACACATAAACACATTTAGGTTATGTTTGAGTTTTCAAATCGACCCTAGGTTGATTTGCACTTTATGGATGCTAGTCTCTCTGACACACAAAAGGACATTTTCAGGCATTACGCACACACACAAACACATTCTAAGACACACCTATGCACACTCCAAATCGACCTTGGGTCGATTTGAGAAGTGATTGAATAGGGTGCTGAACACAATGGCTAGGCTTTATAAGTTGACCTTGGGACGATTTGATGATCACTCAAAGGCACACAAACATGCTCACATTTTGTTTTGAGTTTTCAAATAGACCTTAGGTCAATTTGGACTTCATGGATATTGGTGATCTCTCTCTCTCTCTCTCTCTCTCTCTCTCTCTCTCTCTCTCTCTCTCTCTCTCTCTCTCTCTCTCTCTCTCTCTCTCTCTCTCTCTATCTCTCTCTATCTCTCTCTCTCTCTCTCTCTCTCTGTTTCTCTCTCTCTCTTACACACACATACACACACACCGAGACACACACACACACACACACACCGAGACACACACACACACACACTTCCCTACTTGTCTTAATTTTTTTTTTTCACACACACACACACACTTCCCTTCTTTTGGTTAAGAAACCCCCCCCCAAGTTTGCCTTGTACTTCCTTTTAAAAAAATCCCAAGATGTCCCTATCACAAGTATGGTGATAAACATAATTGTGATGAGAAATATCAATTCCCCCTTGTTTTTATATACTTTTCCTATTTAAACCCCCTTATTAAGTTTTTCCTATATTATTTTTTAAGAATCGTGTCTCTATTTAACTACCCTTTACTCTTAATTAATTACTAAACATGAGAAAAATCCCAAATCTCCCCCCCCCAACCAATCACATTTTTTCCTAATAGCACTTAGCTTAAAGTTTGTTTTGGCCTGCCTCTCTAGAATAATTATCAACCCCCCCTCCCCCACTTGGCATGCACTCACACAATAACTGCCTATAACTGCCTACTTACCCGCCACCTCCCTAAAATAGAGATGCAACCTAACTACCCTAGATCCTACCTACATATCCGACTTCCCGGACAATGGAGCCTATAAAAGAAACTGTACTACCCTACTCTCACCTCACTGATTACTGCCCTTAGCCTCTACACACTACGCTCCACAATCGCTTCGCTTTACTAGGCCTTTGTTTCCTAGTTCACTATATGCTGCCCACTGCTCTGTGCATTAGCAGTGACCAAGCTCTCAAGTCCTATCATTCTGCCTCCCTCCCGTACCTTGTATGGCGTAACCGCTCATGTGGCATAAACACTTTCATATCTCGTGGTGGTTCTGCTGCACAAGACTACGCATGTCGCCTAGTGTTCTAGTCACTCAGACTATCTGTGTGACATGGATACTCATGTTTTTAAGAAACCCCCCCTTTTTTTTCTTTTCCATTATTATACGTGTCACCCCCACATTCCATCTACACACCCTCTCCTCTTCCACATTCTATCTTACATGTGCCCGGGGGTGCACCTCCCCCCCCCCTTTTTTAATGTGGGCCTCACCCTTTTTAAATAAAGAACCCCCCCTTCTTTTTTCACATAGTCAAAAAAAGCCCCCTTTTTCTTCTTTTCTTGCTTAATTAGTTTTTTTTATAAAAATCTTCCTACGTTGTGGTACTTAAAAGCATATAACTTAACTAAGGTTTTTTTCTAAAGGTATCATAGTTAGGCCTTGTTCCTTAGAGTGTTTTTATCAAAATATTTTTTCAACATGAACATGCTGACCTTGGAGTACACCCCCATGGCTTACTTGAAGACAATATTGATGATTACCATGGCTTCAGGGACTATAGCTGGGTCTATGTTATGGAAGTATTCGCTTGGGTAAACTCAATTTCAAATCTTTAAGAATATGGTAATTACGATTATGGCATGCACACATTGTATTTGCACATGTGCATGCGTGTGCATACACACACACACACATTCGAAATTGAGAAAATGTGATGATGACAACAATGGGACCAAAAATTGCAAATCAACCTTCGGTTGATTCTAAAACTGTGAAAATGTGATATTTGCACAAGACAACACATGTCACACACATTCATAGGCACACCTTGGTCGATGTTAAGGGCAATGTTCTTCAAACAAGTTAGTCGATCAAAGACAAGTACATCCTCCAAGTGCGACATTTGCTATACAATTAAAATGAAGCAAGAAAGGACATAGATAGAAAGTGAGAGGGAGAAGCTACTACTCCTAGTGTTTATATGCAGGTATTTGTGCAATATTGGAGTCCAATCCACACACGAAGATGATGCAATACGATATGCAAATTGTACTGGCAATATATGGTGAGTCCCATTAGGAGCATGTGGATTCAATAATATGGAGTTAGAGCATAGCAAAGGTTCCAAATTAAAAATGAAAAATTGGAATACCACAGAATGCAACCTTCAAAGCGCAAGAGAATATTCAAATGGCAAAGAACAAGAATACAAAGGTTGGTTTGGATATTGATGAATTTCTTGGATGATTAGTGAAAGATAAAGTCCATTTGAGCAAAAGGCCAATGCATGCCAAGGGAATTTGTAATAATGATTGAATGGTCTCTTTCTTTGTAGTCCAAATGTAATAGATCCTCTTTCATGAATATTAATTAGAGTCAACCTTTGCATTCTACTTTTTTGTACTTGTTCATTTGAAACCTGGTCTTGTTTTATGAAGCAATCTTTAAAACAATATGGTATTTAATAGAAATTATTAATTACCTTAGTTAATAATGTTTATCTCAATTGACAATAATTATTATTCATTATCTTATTTAATAATTGATAATTATTCTTAATTTTAAAATATATTAATTACCTTGATTAATATTAATTATCTTATTATTCTTAATTATCTTGTGATTAACAAAATCAATACAAAATATACACTCTAATCACTTACATCAATGAAATCACTTCAAGCTTTAAAAAGGTGAAACTCATTGTAGTCATCACACAGCAATAATTTTGTGCATGCAACATTTTGCAATGGAAGGTGCATACACATCGAGTATATAGTACATCATGAACATGGAAACTAATCACAAAAGGATTCACAATAGTGAGTAGCATGCAAACTAAATTGACCTTAGCCCTTGACCTTAGCCCCCATCTGAATGCACACAAACAGGTTCAATACAATTCAATTTGTAAACATTCCACAAATCATGAGAAAACATGCAAAAAGCCACTAACATAAAAGAAACATCAATTCAGAATTTCAAGCAATCTCTATTGAACAAAACAGATATAAAAGTGCACATTTTCTTACTTCTTAACCAATTTGGAGATTTCCAAAATCATAAGATTTTCCCACTTTTCCTAATATAGTCTTCATATGTGCTTTTATGATTGGACACTGAAGTACTTTGAGCTGGACTTTGTAATCGATTGATCAAGTGCTCGATTCATCAAAGTGATATAAACTCTCTCTATCTTTCTTTCCTTGACAATTTCACACTCATCGAGCTTCACAACAAACTTCAAAACTCCTTTACATTCTTCCAATGTGATACTGTAGAACTCAACCATTAGTCTCTGCAATTGTTTAAGATCTACCAAAATATTATTCGAAGCATTATATGTAGTGCTTTCCTTTTCACTTTCATATACACTTTCAATATGAAAGTACTGTCCAATGAACTTATAAATTTCTTGGTTGAGATGACCTTGTTCCTTCCACAGTTGTGCTGGTATTAGTAACAACACACGTTTTATCAGTTGATCTTTTAATGTTGATGATACAACTTTAAATATTGAAGCATATCCCTTTCTGCTCACTCTGCCCCAAAATGAGCTCCCTTTATTCCTTATGTACCAATCTGAAAGTACTACTGAACTTTGTGAGATCTATTGATGCTCGATTCATCAAAGTGATAGAAACTCTATCTTTCTTTCCTTTACAATTTCACACTCATCGAGCTTCACAACAAACTTCAAAACTCCTTTACATTATTCAAATGTGATACTATAGAACTCAACCATTAGTCTCTGCAATTGTTCAAGATCTACCAAAATATTATTCGAAGCATTATATGTAGTGCTTTCCTTTTCATTGTCATATACCATTTCAATATGAAAGTACTGTCCAATGAACTTATAAATTTATTGGTTGAGATGACCTCGTTCCTTCCACAATTGTGCTGGTGTTGGTAACAACACATGTTTTATCAATTGATCTTTTAATGTTGATGACACAACTTTAAATATTGAAGCATATCCCTTTCTGCTCACTCCGCCCCAAAATGAGCTCCCTTTTTTCCTTATGTACCAATCTAAAAGGATTCATACCTATGGCTACTTTGGAGGTTGTTCTAAATGCCCACAGAACTGAATCTAGCTTCTGATCCCAGCCCTTAAGATTATCCTCAACTGTCCTTCTGAAATTTTTCATAATGATCTTATTGAACTTTCCATTACCTTGTGGATAATATGCTCTAGATTTCTTATGCAACGTCATGTGAGTCTTAGTTAGCTTTGCAATGACCTTATTAATAAAGTGAGTGCCCCTATCAGACACTATTTCAATTGGTATTCCAAACCTTGTCATGATATTATGATAGAGAAAATTTGCAACACTTCTAGTTCCCTTATTATCTTTCAAATCTACTGCCTCAACCCACTTACTACAATAATCAGTAGCAACAAGTATGTATTTATCATCTGTATACTTGGTTGTTGGCTTAATTGGACCAATAAAATCCAAACCCCATTTTTGAAAAGGTTCACGTGGAAGAATAATGTGTTCAATGATGATGTGGCAGTCAGGGGGTCACATGTAGTGACTGTGCCTAGCAGGGACTATGCCTGTGGAGCCCTGTGTTGAGGTCGGAGTGAGTGGTCACATGCCAAATGAAGACTGTGCTTGTGAAGAGACAAGGGTGCCCAACTGGCGCTGATGAGGTGGCATGCTGACATGGTTGCTGATTGGGCAGGCTCATGATGTGGCAGGTAGCTGGGATGATGATGTGTCTTTGCTACCAGTGTGGCAGATGATGTGGCTACCACCATGATAGATGATATGGCTACCACCATGGTAGATGATGTGGCATATGCTGACATGGCAAGATGGGGTGCTAATGTGGAGGGATAAGGCTCTAGATAAAGGCTAATGTGGCAGTCGATTGCCATGTGTCAGCTAACGTTGATGTGGCTAGGGTGCAGTTAGGTCTACCTAGGGTTAGTTTGCCCTAGGTGACATGGTAGATATAGTCTACCACATGTCAACTTTGTGGCCAAGCCCCAAGGATGGCTTTACCTGTTCGTCTCAGTATTCTCTGGTGGTGATTCTGTCCATCTGGTGGAGTGACTGGTTGCATTCGATGAGTAGTCAAGGCTCTAGGAGGAGCCTGTTCGAGCAGTGAAGGCTTTCCATTGAAGGTCGTTGCAGAGCCAGTGCCCATGGCTATGTAGGAGAGCGCAGCAAAGGATCTTGTGACTATGAGAGTAGGAGCCTTAGATGGGGCTTCGACAAGGCGATGATGCATAGACCCAGGAGTGGAGAGCCGTGAGCACTGGGAATGCCTATGCACTTCCTTGCTGTTGGTGGGCTGAGCCTTTCCTCTGCCATTCGAAGATACGGTACGGGTCGAGTGCTGGAGCTATGGAGCGCTAGAGGCGATGGCTCTTTTTTATGTTGGCTGATCAAGTGGAGATGCAGGTGCACCAATTGACTGTGCCCCTTAGAAGAGCCACTATGCCAGGCGTTGTATGAGGCTGGAGCATGGCGATGGCCCTGTGTGGCCAGGGAGCTTAGGAGCCTATGGACATCCAGGAGTCGCTATGTATGGAGAGGAGGGAGCTGCCTTACTGCTCGTTGTGTAGGAGCATCACACGTTAAGGCTTGGCTGGATTCAACCGTTGGTGGGCTGGCTAGATAATTGGGGAGGCTTGGTTTCTGCAGGTCGTTTACATCCGTTGAAGGAGTACTAGCTGCCTTGCTTTGCTACAGTCAAAGGCTTTGCCTTAAGAGTCAAGGCTTGTATTGCCTTCTGGTTGAAGTAGAGCATTTGGAGAGTCGCCTCTCATTTCTACTATGTATAGCTGAGCCTGTAAGTCTCGGTCTTCTCTCTTCAAGTAGTTTATAAAGCCGAGTCATCTTCCCTCCTTTGTTGTTCTTACATGGAGTCAGCCAAGTCTTGCTATAGTTATCTCTCTTGCAGTCTCTCAAAAAAGAAAACAAATCTCTCCCTATATCTTAGAAATCTCTCCTTGTCTCCTATCACAAAACTCTCTCAAGACAAACACCTATCTTTCTCTCTCTCTCTCTCTCTCTCTCTCTCTCTCAGAGAATGAATGGGTGGAAATCTCTCAAAATGAACGGAAATTTTCTTAAATGGATGGACTCCCATACTAAGTTCCAATGATGGGTATGATTTTGATGAGATACCACTTCCTAGTAACCCCATCAAGGAATTTTGGAGCAAATATCTTGATATGAAAACTCGAGGTGGATGGACCTTGGACAACTTCCCTACCAACCTTCGTCAATGTCAAATTAGTAAAGATTGGATAAGCAAGTTGGATCCACAACAACCTGATTGGTGCCGTCCCAAGCTCTTTGATGTAATCTTCTTGAAAGAATACCTACATGCACCTCCATGTCTCAGAACCCATCCCAAGTTCTATGCAGTTCCACGAGATAAAAAATGGGAAGCCAACATACACACTTTGGATGAAGATCGCACCATTAATTGGCCAATGATCGAACCATACTTTGGTGTAGAATGGAATATCCAAGGCACAATGATCCGAGCACTTCAGCAGCATGAGAAAATAATGTGCAGCAACATTGATTGCTTCCTTTGGCTAAGTGCTATCTTCTGCAAAACATTGAAATACATTCTGGAGGTCCCATGTTACCTCGATAGCCATTTGCATCCACTCAATTTCAATCCCAATGAACGGGTCGATGCTCAGATTATAAGATGACTCTATCAAAGAGTCATCTTCTTAGAAGCACGCCACGTATCTTTGTTTGAACAAATGGTGGATACACGCTACATGGAAACTGAGCAAAAATTGTATGGTGCCAAGGCTTTATAGCATGATCAACTGGCATGACACAAGTTCCACAGCCCACTGGACTGCACACATGGCAACCCAGGTACATGCTCACAATAAGCCATAACTTGAGGACAGGTAATAAAATGGAGACGGGAGTATGTTTTCTATGTGCCAACATGGACTTAGGTAGTAGAGAATGTATGTGTAGAGTAGCGGCAAAGCTCTGCTTGTACTTGCATAAGGCTAGGAATAATCTCTCTTAGGAATCCTCAACATGCAAGTTCTACTTGCGATTCCTACATGCAAGTCCTACATGCATGTTCTACTTGAAACTTCTACTTGCAACTCCTACATGCAAGTCCTACATGCGATTCCTACATGCATGTTCTACATGCGAGTTCCACATGCAACTCCCACATGCAACATGGGCGAGTTCTACATGCAACTCCTACATGCAACATGCAACTTGCAACTCCTACAGGCATCTTCTATATGCATACGCAAGTTCTACATGTAGAGAGAGAATGTCTTACACTTCCTACATGCAGAGAGAGAAGCTCTCCAATTTGTATAAATACCCCATAATGGAATGAATCCCACACTCTTTGGGGCATTGTGTTGAGTTCTACTTTGGTATTCCAAGCAATTCTCTCAAGTTTCCATGCTTCCTTGCACTCCACATCCAAAAGCATTGCCTAATCTTGCAAGTCCTCCTCCCCTCTCCTCCAATCTTGCAACCCATCCTCTCCCTCTCCTCCTCCTCCCTCCTCCTCCTCCCTCCTCTCTCTTCTTTTCCCCATGCTCCCCCTAACCCCTTAGTTCCTCAACCCTTAACCTCCATGATCTACTAGGGAGACGAGTTCTCCACCATGTACTCTACCCTGAAGCTTGGGTCCTCTTCTAAACTCTTCTAAACTCTAAAACCTCTTCTAAACTCTGGAGCCTCTTTCTAAACCTTGGAACCTCCCTCTAACCCTGAAACTCCTTCTAAACCCTTCAACCCCAATGAAGGCGAAAGCCTTCATTACCTTAACCATGATGGTGCACATTCCTTTCACACGTGCATCACTATGTTTGCTTACCACACTTAAGCCTATGTCTCTCACCGGAATACAACTCGAGGTCCTAAGCTACACGTATACTACAAACGACAATCCCGATATATATGTAGGTAACAAAAAGCCTTGGAACCCTGCATACTGAAAATACCCTGCTCTTTCCACGGAAGCCATGGGAAAGAGCCAACAATAATCAACTACAATTCATCAAGTGCAAAAATTGAACTAAGGATCTTACATTTATAAAAACTCAACAAAAACTGCTGAGAGCCTTAAAGGCCAAAAGATTACATCTAGCAACAGTAACCATTCAAAATATAAAAGTTAACAACATTGCATACTGAGAGCCTCAAATTGAACAAAAAGAGACTACATATATGTAATAAAAACTTAGCAATTTCTGAGAGCCTTAGAGACCAAAACATTACATCCAATGAGCCAAAAGATCGCTAAGAGCCTTAGAGGCCAAAATATTACATCCAACCATTGCTAAGTGGTTATGAGCCTCGTTGAACAAGAGGAAATTTGTACAACTCAGTATTGTCGCTAGCTCAGCTAGTTGCATTAAATTTATTTAGTGAGCCAATGGAGGAGACTATGGAGAGGCCAAAGACCAGTGGCACATTGCCAGGACTCGTATTATGGCCCCCCCAAATCAGCACAAGATGAGAGTACTCTAATATGAAAATCATGAGGCCTTTGTCGACGTCTAGGGGAACCCATACAACACAGCCCCATAAAGAGGCTAGAGGTGAGCATGTCATCTAAGGTGGTGACATGCACATATGGGGGGAATTGGCCGTGCAAATGAAGGGTGTCCACTAGTGCCAGCATTTCTACTCCAAAAGAGTACAACACAATCACCCTATATGAGAAGGTAGATAACATTGGGATCACAGTGCATCAAGGGGGGGTGGTAGTAGGCATGGTGAAGATGAGTGGGTGAGCAGCATATGAGAAGGGGAGCAGATGAGTGATGAGAGTTGGAGGAGGAAGCATGGAACAAAGTAAAGCAGGGGTGGAAAAGAGCCGGAGGAGGGTGTGTGGAGCAAAGTAGTAGAGCGTGTGGAGAAGAGTAGTAGAGCAAGGGCAGATGAGAGCAACTTAGTAAAATGTCAAATGCCACAGATCTTATATATTATAAAGTTTGAGCCACCATGGTGGTTGGAGGCTGAGTTTCCATCCATATTGATTGCAGGCCATCGCATTGGAATCTTAGGCACCATGCCAAATGGGGTGGTAATCATGAAGCAGACGTCCGTGGGTGGGTTAGCAGGCCACTGCGGTGGCTGGTAATTAACTGCCAGCCCGGTGGAATCCTAACCAATGATAGACGTGGCTGATAACTATCAGCCTGGTGGAATCCTAACCAACGATAGACGTGGCTGATGATAGCCACCACCATCGAGCAGTAATTACCACAAAAGTAAATCATAAAGCCTAATCACCTCTAATCACTCATTACCATGCACTCTAGTACTCTATTGAGCATGCAAGCCTAGTGACTCGTAATTTACACACTCATAGTAATCATGCATGCAAGCCCAGTGATGGTAACTGGCAGGTGAGTAACTACGGGCCACTGCGGTGGCGGGTAATTAACTGCCAGCTCGGTGGCATCTTAGCCACCACAGACAGGGCTGATGAGAGCCACCACCATCGGGTCATAATTACCACAAAAGCAAATCACGAAGCCTAATCACCTCTAATCACTAATAACCATGCACTCTAGTACTCTACTGAGAATGCAAGCCTGATGACTGGTAATTTATTGCACTCGTAGTAATCATGCATGCAAACCCAGTGGTGGTAACTCGAAGGTGAGTAATTGTGGGCCACTGCGGTGGTTGGTAATTAACTGCGACCCCCAATGGAAGGCTTATCCACCACCACAGACGTGGTTCGTAATCTTATATGCTACCACCTCTAATCACTCACTGCCATGCAAAGTAGTATTGCCATCTTGAATTAATCAAAATTTGGGCCAACCACCACGATGGCTCTCACCTTGAAAGTGTAGTTGCAGGCTACAAACTTAAGCCTCTTCTATTACATTCCCTTAATTATTTTGTCTTCTATCCCTCTCGACCGTTTCTTTCTCCCTTGCACTTGGACTACAAATTCAAGCCTCCACTATTCCATTTCCTTCATTGTTTCATCTTCTATCCCTCTCAACCGTTTCTATCTCCCTTGCACTCTTCCTGCAACTTCTATCCCCTCTCGTAATGGACCTTGCACAATCCAAGAGCTCCTCACACAATCTTCCTCCCCCTCTGCAACACAATGCAAGAGCCTCTCCTCCCCTGATCTTGAAATCGTGACATCTGGGAGCTCCTCCACCTGCACCCATTGCGCTACACTCCCCTCCTACTCTGCCTCCGTCTGCCTCCTCTTGCTCTCCACACCTCCCTCCCTCTCATCCTCCATCTCCTCCTTCCCCTCCACTCCACACTCCCCTCCCCCCCTTCGCGAACCCCCCCCCCTCACACAGTGCCGCTGCCGTCGTGCGATGCCCCCCCCTTCATTTTTTTAAAATTAGTTTTCTTTTTAAAAACCCCTAATCAAACCCTAGGATTGACCCTAGTTAGGTTAGTTTAGCCTAGGTTAGATTAGATATACCTTAGTTTAGTTAGTTGTAACCTAGGCTAGGTTAGTACCTTAGGCTGAGCACCAATCAAGTGCTACGGGTGTGGAGAAAATCGCCGGATCGCAGAGTGTCCTCGTCGTGGTAGCCCCGTTACTTTCCAACCACTCTGCAGAGATTGTGGCATAGGAAATGCCTATATGGATAAGGTCCCACAACAAATAGAGGTTAAGCCTGACGTCCCAATCGGCATCATTGGGGTGGACCATCACAGTCTGGGGCCAGCAACAAGCATAATATCACAACCTGTGAATGTAATTACATGCCAGCATAAAGAGGCCACCAAGGACCCTAATACTCCAATCCAATCTAGAGGATTTCTTAAAAAGAAAGCACAAGTGCCTCCACCTCCGCCAAGCAATGAGCAGCCAAGCTCATCCACATCAACCCATGAGCCTCAAATAAAAGAAGCTCCATACCCAAATGCATAGGTAGAGAAGGCTCATTTTCAGGCATTTCAACAATGGGTACAAAAGGAACAAGCTCAATTTGAGGCTGAGAAACAAGCTTAATTTGAGGCTGAGAAGCAAGCTCAAGATCCAATCCATGACTTGGACCCACAAAGTATTAATCCTATACTCGAGCCTCTGTTCCAACAATAGAATCCACAACATAATGTACTGCCACATCAACTTGAAGGAACCGCACTCTCTAGCATCCTGAGTTGCCCTGTGTCAATTCCCATCGGAATCCTCCTACGGAATTGTCTCAATCTCTGGCAGAGTTTCAAAGGCTGGATTGAACTCACAAATCCCCCTCCACCTATGGATGACATCGAAGATATCCCTGTGTGGATGGGTGAGAGAGATGACATATGCAACATTACTGTGCCTTTGATCCACAAGTCATATGATGAAGTCCAAGCCATACTGGATGGTGGAGCAGGTGTAAATGTCCTATCAAAGGAGCTCTACGATGAATGGGGTCTCCCACCAATGCAAAAGGCTAATTTCAACATACGCCTTGCCAATGATTCATGGGCTAAACCCTTGGGAATAGTGAATGGCATGTCAACAAAGGTCGCAAGAGTCCACTTTTCCCTTCAATTCACAATCTTGGATCTCCCCAAAAAATCCTATCAAATCTTACTTGGACGTCCTTGGATACGGGAAGCAAAAGTCCTCCATGATTAGGGAACTGATAGACTGACAATCCAAAATTGTGACATCGCAGTCAAGGTGAATGTGGGGACAGGAGCTATAAAACCAATTGTGCCTAGAGCATTGGATGACACATCTTCAACGACAATCTCAAGCAAATCAGCTCCCCTGCAATAGCATGCCATAGAGGGCGACTCACAAAGCAATGTCAATAACTGGATACAAACATTGGCAACAATCGACAACTGCCATTCATTAGACCCCATCTTCTCGCAGATAGATGCTAAGGTGCTACAGGTAGATCCTCCACTCACACATGAAGAACCAATCGATCTAGAGGTGCCATTCTTTATGGCTTTCGAGTGGGATAATGAACTTGAAGAAGGTACCCATACCAATGATGACTCCAATTTTCCTTGGGACCTTCAAACTGAGGCTGAGAATGCTAAAATTGAAGATCAAGTCTATGACAATGACTTAGCCATTCTACATGCCCTAATGGGGCAGTCAAGCTTGCAAAAATTGAACCTCCAAAGTTGAATAATAGCAAAAGATCCTGCAAGAAAGCTACAGGAGGAAATCGTAGAAAAGCCAAGGCCGAACACTTCAATGAATTTGAATGAGTCCAAACAAGGATTGTCAAATTGTATCTTGCAAAGACAGCTCCCTCAAAATCAGAACCACCGCCTCTTGAATGGTCCCTTGAGGGACTAGAAGGAGTATGCGCAACAAATGAACCCTTACTTTGGGAACACCTTACTAGTCGTTTAGAAAAAGAATGTCAAAAAGAGCCTAACAAATTGGTAAATGAAACTATGCCACCTAGTACACATGGCACATGTCAGGCTAGTTCAACACCATCAGAGGCCGATCTTTGAGAAGTGCCAGAGTACTTCAATAATTACACAAGTGGCATTGTCCCCATAGCAATGCCAAGACCACTTAGAAGAGAATCTGAAGTTCAAGAAACCGAAGAAACTCCAATCTATAAGGGACCAGCAAAAACTCACACAATAAACCTCGCCCTTGAAGGGGAGGAAGAAAAACTGGTTTTCATTGGGAACAGCTTTGTTGACAAGAAGATGAAACCAAAATCAAAGCACTCCTAGTGGAATACCATGACTACCTAGCATGGTCATACAAAGAGATGAAAGGAATTTCACCAGACATGGCAGTACACATGATACCTATAAGGAAAGGTGCCCACCCTAATGTATTTGGACCTTATTACACAAATGCTAAGTATTGCACCATGGTTTATGCGAGCTGGAAAAACTCCTACATGCCATATTCATCTACGAGATAGAACACACTGATTGGGTTTCACCCATCATCATTGTGCCTAAACACAACAAGAAGCTCAAAATATGCATAAACTTAAAGAATGTGAATGCCACCACAATTAGGGATCACTATCCCCTACCCTTAATAGAAATAGTGTTGGAAAAGGTGGCAGGTTTCGAAATATATAGCTCTTGGATGGTATCAGTGGCTATAACAAAGTGCAAATTGCTCCTAAAGACCAATCAAAAATAACATTTGCTATAGAATGGGGTATTTTTGCATATAGAGTCATGCCATTTGGCCTTTGTAATGCTCCGGCCACATTCCAGTGAGTCATGTTCATAGTTTTCAAGTCATTTCGAAATAATTTTTTACAGGTGTTCTTGGATGATTTATGCATCCACTCAAACAAAAAAGACCACTTCAAATGTCTTGAAGCAGTACTAATCAAAATGCAGGGAGTATGGCATCTCCCTAAATCCAACAAAATTCCAATTCATGGTCACCCACGGAGTTGTTTTGGGACACATCGTTTCTCAACATGGGATTGCAACTGACATGGACAAAATCAAAATCATCATGGAATTACCTCCTCCTACAAATTCCAAAGGTGTACAGGTCTTTATGGGACATGCCGACTATTATAGAAGATTTATCTTGTGGTATGCCATGATAGCCATACCACTTTACAAATTATTAGTGGAATTCTTATGGACAGAAGAGTGCGACCAAGCCTTTGAGCTTTTAAAGTGGCACCTAATCATAGCTCCCATCATTATATCTCCTAATTGGGATATTGATTTTCATGTTCATACTGATGGATCCAAGTATGCAATTGGGAGTGTGCTTTGTCAACCTGGTGAACATAAGAAAGACTACCCATTCTACTTCGGCAATTGACAACTCAATGATGTTGAGATCAACTATACCACCATAGAAAGAGAAGCCCTAGAAATGGTGTATAGTGTTAAGAAATTTCGGCACTATCTACTGGAAAATGATTTTGTCTTCTACACCGACCATCAAGCATTGCTTTATCTTGTGAACCATCCATGTACAACAGGAAGAATAACCAGATGGCTCCTCTTACTTCAAGAATTCAACTTCAAAATAGTGGTCCGCAAAGGTGTCCAACACTACATTGCCGATCACATGTCTCGTGTCAAGTCGAGAGAAGAAGCCACTGGAGTAGAAGATGACTTGCCAGATCCCACACTATTTCAAATAGATGTTGTTCTAGAATGGTGTGGAGATATCATTGGGTACTTAATGGCAGGAAGACCACCCCTTGAAATGAAAGCAATGGATGCCAAAAAACTAATTTTAAAGGCTGCACCATATCAACTCATTGCAGGACAACTGTACAAGACCAGGTATTAAGAAGATGTGTAATGCCTCATGAGATCATGCCAATCCTGAGTGAAGTCCATGAAGCCACAATAAGAAAAGTCCTCCTCGCAGGCTACTAGTGGCCAACACTTTGGACAAATGCCTATGAATATGTAAAAGGTTGTGATGTATGCCAATAGACTACTAAACCACAACACAGAGACTTCAATCCCCTAACAACAGTTGTTGCACAAAAACCATTTGAAAAATGGGGGATTGACTATGTGGTCTCATCCATCTAGCATCAAAGGGAACATAGGCATGCTACATCATTGTGGCCACTGATTACTTACAAAATGGACTGAAGCTAAAGCAGTCAGAAAGGTAGATGCCAGAAGCATAGCAAGATTCTTATACGAGAATGTGATCACCCGATTCGGATGCCCCATTGAAATTGTGTTGGATAGAGGCACACATTTTGTCAATGAGGTAATCCAAGAACTCTTGTCTGGCTTTATGGTACTCCATAGAAAAAGCACACCCTACTACCCCCAAGGAAATGGACAAGCCGAATCCACCAAAAAAATATTATGCATTATCCTCACCAAGGTAGTAAAACTACAGTGTTCTTATTGGGCAGAAAAAGTAAATGTAGCTTTATGGGCATACCGTACAGGGAATACACCTTTTCAATTGGTGTACGGCCTTGAAGCAATGGTCCCACTCTACAATTTGTAATACCAAGCCTACATATAGCAGTAGAAGAATGCATGGGAGATCATGAATCCTTGAAAGAAAGACTCTAGAAAGGCATGGTTTGACAGAAATATTAAAGCTAAAGACATCAAGGAAGTTGACTTGGTCTTGTTATACAATGCCAAAGTACACAAGGGGAAACTGAAGTATCTAGGTCAAGGACCCTACTGAGTAAGAAAGATGCTGTGCTGCTAGAAACATTGGATGGAGTCCAATTTAACACAACAATAAACGGGAGCCCACTGAAGCGCTATTACTTCAACACGCAAGCCATCCCCGACAAAAATGAAGATTTGGGAAACCCAAGTCTTCCTTAGTTAGGATTAGATTGTATCATGAGCACTCACTTGCATATGTACATCTTTGCATATATAGGTAGCATCAATCGATTTCAACCCAAGGTTGAGAAGTGATGCCTCAGTTCTAGCTGCCCTATGAAATCCCAGCAACAACAAAAAGCATATAGTTAGTCCCTACCTAGCCTACTAAGTCACATGCACTCACACAATTTTGCTTAGACACATAGATGATTGCATGAATAATTGTGCCACAAACTTTCATTCCACACTCTCAAAGCATGTATAAAAATAGGATCTCTCAAAAACACACACAAATGTCATACCTACATGCCAACTAATCTAATGATCAATGGTACATCACATGCACATGGATGTAGGTTTAGAAAAAATTTGCCGCCACTAAAGAGGATGCACAGAAAGAGCCCACGGCCTCAACCACGAGACCCCCTACAAAGTTCACAGCCATCTATATCCTCTCAACCACGGTGACCACAGGCATTTGTGGTCCAGAGCAATAGCTCTAAGGAGGATTCAGTGCATGACCAAGAAGAACAAATGCCACCCCAGTCACCACCAGCCTACACAACCATTGACGGGGCCCAATCATTGGAACTTGTATGGTCACCTCGGGGGGGTCACTATGTATAAACCCTCTATATCACGTGCGTTCAAGGCCTATATTTAAAGTCCCTTATCTGTAAAAAATTTCATGAATAAAATGTACCCCTTTTCTATACAAATCTGTAATTTTTTCAAAAACTATTTTAAATAGTCCCTTATGTATATTTATTTTTGTAAATTTTAGAAATAAAAAAAATCCTTCTATTGAACTCACGTGATAGGGTTACATATGATGACTGACCCCCCCGAGGTGGTCACCTACATCGACTTATGCTCTTTCCAAGGAAACAACATCTTACTTAGAGCAAAGGGGTCTGGGCCATTTGTATGAGAGCCTAAAATCCTTGGAGGAAAGTCCTACAATGACCACATACATCAAGGACTTTCTCCATTCTTACCACTCCAGTAATGCATAGGTTGGCAAGTACAGTAGCATCATTGTACATCAAAGCCCACTCAACATTATTCTCAATAGTACATTCATTCAAAGGGGCTTCTCACTCCCAACACAAGGTGCCAAATACCCTACACGGCTTGTTGATGCTAAATTTCTCAAAGTACATCCTCTCCTCGCCAAGGGCACACTGTTCCATAGGGACGGCGTATTACTTCGCACCATCCTTAACCCTCACCTCAAGGAAGCAGCACAATTTCTATCCACAATCCTGGGGGTTAAGTGCGGCAAGAATCGATCCCTTCCACTCCGCATATTTGTTTTGTTGAGTAGGAAACTAAAGCAAGACTAGATCCAGCACTTCGTCATCTTCTTCACGAAAAAACTAGATGGTTTATCAGGACAAAAATGTAAAATTCCACACTTATTGGCTGTAATCATCAAAAAAGAGCTACAGGAATGAGAAATGACTCTGCCCTAGTCATTAAAACCAATTGAGGAGTTGGAAATTCCTTTCTCACCACCAACTTCTCCTACTATCACATTGGCAAATGCAAATACCTCAGAAGAAATGCCTATTCTAGAGGTCATAATTGAGGAATTGCCCCACAAGATGCTACAACTCATGCACAACTGCAACCAATATATCTCCAATAATAGCAGCAACCAGAGACATGCAAGATCGGCACTAGAGCCTGAGGAAAGGATCAACACCAAAGCTTGAGGCTACATCAGCACCAGAAGCGCCCATCGACACCATGCCAATCCATGAGCCACAAGGGGAGCTAATGCCAGATCAACAATATGACTATTGTACACAAGTGACTGAAATTCCATTGGAACAACCTCCCACAAGTACTACAGAATCATCAGGACGGATCCATGGGCACTACTTGTATCAGCAGTATCGCCAGTCCTCATCACTGTCTGGCATTCTCCAACATCAAGCTAGCCAAATGATCCAAATGTCCGAACTATTCACTAGCTTGTCTAAGGAAGAATATGCAAGAGAATTGGACAAACAGACTGCAATAGAAATCAAAGACCAACTCCAAGCAATTGCCATAGAGGTCAAGTTAAGGCACTTCAGGCACAAATAGATGAGAAGGAGTAGAAGAAGTGTGCATGAATCAAGCTCTCCAAGCTCAAGAGAAGGCACCAAAGCCAAACACAGCTGACATCAGTAGTACAAGCAACAACAATCCTACAGACCTACTATAACTCCTTCACCTCCGCACATGCTCAATAGATGGAGGTAGTGGCACAAGATTGACTCACTCTAATTCACAAAGAAAAAGAGCTCCAGGATTGCAAAGACAAGCTTGAAGACATGAAACAGTCTTTGGCAGTATGTGCCTTAGCATTGATGAGCTTACAAGGGAATGTAGAATCTTAAAGCACCAA
The DNA here is from genome assembly GCF_047967505.1 of Dipteris shenzhenensis. Classification (NCBI taxonomy): domain Eukaryota; kingdom Viridiplantae; phylum Streptophyta; class Polypodiopsida; order Gleicheniales; family Dipteridaceae; genus Dipteris; species Dipteris shenzhenensis. The sequence continues at coordinate 10,838,463 of NC_141613.1, read as the reverse complement.
CTTGCTATCGCTAAAGAGGCCAGCACTTCACAAGCACAAGTCTTGGACCAATGGTCCAATACCACTGAAGACATTCCTCAAGAGGCAAAGGTCATTTTGCAAATGAGAAAGCTTAAGGAGGCATATACATCCATCTACCATAAGTACAAAGAAAAAATAAATGAGATGCACTTCCAAAAGATAATCATCTCCAAGCTTGAACTCGAATTGCTAGTGCACAACAATGAGGCAATGGAAGACAACACCAATGAAGCCCCACTACAATGCACAACGGTGGTGTACCAAGAGCTTGTAGCTGCTCTACACCTCAATGCACGAGTGCTTGTCCAATGGAAGTAACTCCAAATCAGGATCATATCCGCTCACCCAACAATCAAATGGGAACATTCCATAGGGACCAAAACTCTATGCATAATTTGCCAAGACTTGTCCAAAGATGAGAAAAATATATTATGCCTGTCTACACATGTCGGGTTTATAGCACTAAGGATGGATGCATTCATTGCATATGTATGCCTCATGGGTAGTCCTCCCCTCAGGGTTATTGTTGGTTTGTTGCCATTGCTACAAAGGCCATCACTATTATTTACAAGGCATGGCATAACCAACATCCCACCCATGCAGCTAATGATCCCATCGCACCAGTAAAAATAAGTGTCGGAAGATGATAGCCTATCTTACATTTAACTTCCCATATCCAACCACTCTCTCTGCCAACCTCAAAACCTCACTTACCCTTACTGCTACCACCCTCTTAACCTTCCCTGAGCTCCATCCTAACATCTATTCCCTCCATCATCTCTTTGCTCATGCCTCTCACCATTTTTAACTAACCCAACAGTCACAAACTTACGAACCCCTCACACCTAGCTTCTTCCCTTCCCTTGCTAATCCTACCCTCAAGGATTACCAAGCTGCTCAAACCATTTGCCCAGTTCTTCCCCCCCTCCCCTATGCTCCCCCTTCCACAATTAATACTCTTCCATATTTCTCCCCCATGTCCCCAGATTCTCTCCCTACCCCGTAAACACCTCCGACACTACTTACGCTGCCACCAGCAGAAAATGATACAATATTTGATTTTGAATATCAAGATCCGGATAATCCAATTCGTACTCCCATGCCAAGTTCCAATGATGGGTATGATTTTGATGAGATACCACTTCCCAGTAACCCCATCAAGGAATTTTGGAGCAAATATTTTGATATGAAAACTCGAGGTGGACCCTGGACAACTTCCCTACCAACCTTCATCAATGTCAAATTAGTGAAGATTGGATAAGCAAGTTGGATCCACAACCTGATTGGCGCCGTCCCAAGCTCTTTGATGTAATCTTCTTGAAAGAGTACCTACATGCACCTCCATGTCTCAGAACCCATCCCAAGTTCTATGCAGTTCAACGATGCAGTTCAACGACATAAAAAATGGGAAGCTAACATACACACTTTGGATGAAGATTGCCGCACCATTAATTGGCCAATGATAGAACCATACTCTGGTGTAGAATGGAATATCCAAGGCATAATGATCCAAGCACTTCAGCAGCATGAGCAAATAATGCACGGCAACATTGATCGCTTCCTTTGCCTAAGTGCTATCTTCTGCAAAACATTGGAATACATTCTGGAGGTCCCATGTTACCTCGATAGCCATTTGTATCCACTCAGTTTCAATCCCAATGAATGGATCTATGCTCAGATTACAAGCCGACTCTATCAAAGATTCATCTTCTTAGAAGCACGCCACCTATCTCTGTTCAAACAAATGGTGGATATAGGCTACCTGGAAACTGAGAAAAAAATGTATGGTGCCAAGGTTTTACAGCAGGATCGACTGGCACGACACAAGTTCCACAACCATTGGACTGCACGCATGACAACCTAGGTACGTGCTAACAATAAGCCATAACCAGAGGACGGGTAATAAAATGGATCCGGGAGTATGTTGTCTCTGTGGCAACATGGACTTAGGTAGTACAGAATGTGTGTGTAGAGTAGCGGCAAAGCTCCGCTTGTACTTGCAAAGGCTCGGAATAATCTCTCTTAAGAATCCTCAACATGCAAGTTCTACTTGTGATTCCTACATGCAAGTCCTACATGCAATTCCTACATGCATGTTCTACTTGCAACTTCTACTTGCAACTACTACATGCAAGTCCTACATGTGATTCCTACATGCATGTTCTACATGTGAGTTCTACATGCAACTCCTACATGCAACATGCAACAAGCGAGTTCTACATGCAACACCTACATGCAACATGCAACTCCTACATGCAACTTCTATATGCAAGTTCTACATGTAGAGAGAGAATGTCTTACAATTCCTAGATGCAGAGAGAGAAGCTCTCCAACTTGTATAAATACCCCATAATGGAATGAAGCCCATAATCTTTGGGGAATTTTATTGAGTTTTACTTTGGTATTCCAAGCAATTGTCTCAAATGTCCATGCTTCCTTGCACTCCACATCCAAAATCATGTCCTAACCTTGCAATTCCTCTTCCCCTCTCCTCCAACCTTTCAACCCATCCTATCCCTCTCCTCCTCCTCCCTCCTCCTCCTCCCTCCTCCCTTCTCTTCCTCCCTCCTCCTCCTCCTCCCTCCTCCCTCCTCCTCCTCCCTTCTCCTCCTCCTCCCTCCTCTCTCTTCTTTCCCCCATGCTCTTACACCTTCGTTCTCTCCCACTCCTATGCTCCCCCTAAACCCTTAGTTCCTCAACCCTTAACCTCCATGATCTACGAGGGAGATGACTTCTCCACCATGTACTCTACCCTGAACCTTGGGTCCTCCTTCTAACCCTTAAACCTCTTCTAAACTCTAGAACCTCTTCTAAACTCTAGAACACCTCTTTAAACCTTGGAACATCCTTCTAAACCATGAACCTCCCTCTAACCCTTAAACTCCTCCTAAACCCTTCAACCCTAATGAAGGCAAAAGCCTTCATTACCTCAACCATGATGGTGCACATTCCTTTCACACGTGCATGCACTATGTTTGCTTATCATAGTTAACCCTACATCTCTCAATGGAATATGACTCGAGGTCCTAAGCTACACGCATACTACAAATGACAACCCCGATATATCTGTAGGTGACAAAAGCCTCAGAACCCTGCATACTAAGAATACCCTGCTCTTCCTGCAGAAGCTGTGGGAAAGAGCCAACAATAATCAACTATAATTCATCAAGTGCAAAAATTGAACTAAGGATCTTACATTTAAAAACTCAGCAACTGCTGTGAGAGCCTTAAAGGCCAAAACATTACATCTAGCAACCATAACTATTCAAATATAAAAGTTAACACAACAGTGCATACTGAGAGCCTCAAATTGAACAAAAAGAGACTACATAAATGTAATAAAAACTTAGCAATTTTTGAGAGCCTTACGACCAAAACATTACATCCAATGAGCCAAAAGATCGCTAAGAGCCTTAGAGGCAAAAATATTACATCCAACCATTGCTGAGTGGTTATGAGCCTCGTTGAACAAGAGGAAATTTGTACAACTTAGTATTTCAACTGGTTGCATTAAATTTATTTAGGGAGCCAATGGAGGAGACTATGGAGAGGCCGAAGACTAGTGGCACATTTCCAGGACTCGTATTACGATGCCCCAAATTAGCACAAGTCAAGAATACTCTACTGTGAAAATCTTGAGGCCTTTGTCGACGTCTAGGGGAACCCATACAGCAAAGCCATAAAGAGGCTAGAGGTGAGCATGTCATCTAAGGTGGTGACATGCACATATGGGGGGAATTGACCGTGCGAACAAAGGGTGTCCACTAGTGCCAGCATTTCTACTCCAGGTGAGTGCAACACAATCACCCTATATGAGAAGGTAGATGACATTGGGATCACAGTGCATCGAGGGGGGGTGGTAGTAGGCATGGTGAAGATGAGTGGGTGAGCAGTAGATGAGAAGGGGAGAAGATGAGTGACAAGAGTTGGAGGAGGGAGCGTGGAGCAAAGTAAAGCAGGGGTGGAAAAGAGCCGAAGGAGGGTGTGTGGAGCAAAGTAGCAGAGCATGTGGAGAAAAGTAGTAGAGCAAGGGCAGATGAGAGCAACTTAGTAAAATGTTGAATGCCACAGATCTTATATATTATAAATTTTGAGCCATCGTGGTGGTTGGAGGCCGAGTTTCCATCCATATTAATTGTAGGCCACCATGGTGGAATCTTCCCAAATGGGGTGGTAATCATGAAGCAAATGCCTGTTGGTGGGTGATCAAGCCACTGCGGTGGCTGGTAATTAACTACCAGCCCGGTGGAATCCTAACCATGACAGATGTGGCTGATGAGAGCCACCACCATCGGGTAGTAATTACCACAAAAGTAAATCTTGAAGCCTAATCACCTCTAATCACTCATTACCATGCACTATAGTACTCTACTGAGCATGCAAGCCTGGTGACTCAAAATTGACTACACTCATAGTAATCATGCATGCAAGCTTGGTGGTGGTAACTAGTAGGTGAGTAACTACAAACCACTGCGGTGGCTGGTAATTAACTACCAACCCAGTGGCATCTTAGCCACCACAGATAAGTCTGATGAGAGACACCACCATTGGGTCGTAATTACCACAAAAGTAAATCATGAAGCCTAATCACCTCTAATCACTCATTACCATGCACTCTGGTACTCTACTGAGAATGCAAGCCCAATGACTGGTAATTTATTGCACTCGTAGTAATCATGCATGCAAGCCCATTGGTGGTAACTAGAAGGTGAGTAATTGTGGGCCAATTCGGTGGTTGGTAATTAACTGCGACCCCCGGTGGAAGGCTTAGCCACCACCACAGATGTTGTTGGTAATCTTAGATGCTACCACCTCTAATCACTCATTACCATGCAAGGTAGTACTATCATCTTGAATTAATTAAAATTTGGGCCAACCACCGTGATGTCTCTCACCTTGAAAGTGTAGTTGGGCTACAAACTTAAGCCTCTTCTATTACATTCCCTTAATTGTTTCATCTTCTATCCCTCTCAACCATTTCTTTCTCCCTTGCACTTGGATTACAAACTCAAGCCTCCACTATTCCATTTCCTTCATTGTTTCATCTTCTATCCCTCTCAACTGTTTCTATCTCCCTTGCACTCTTCCTGCAACTTCTATTCCCTCTTGTTATGGACCCTGCACAATCCAAGAGCTCCTCACACAATCTTTCCTCCCCCTCCGCAACACAATGCAAGAGCCTCTCCTCCCCTGATCTTGAAATCGTGACATCTGGGAGCTCCTCACTCACTCTTCAAAAGACCAGTTTGGATGCTCTCAGCAACGTCACCCGGTTGGTACAAAAGGTGAACATGAAGGAGGGATAAATAGTCTGTCAAGGTCAAAATGTTACTATCACTGAAAGCGTGATTGAAAATGTGCTAGGAGTTACTAGAGGCAATTTGCAAGTACACTTCTTCTAGAAGCAATGGAAGAGACAGGATATTCTAGATGTATACCCCAAAGCTCAGATTAGTAAAGATGGTGGAGTCAAGATTTCTAGCTTGCCAACAAACCTCCAAGATGTGCTAAAGAAGACAATGCACTTCTTTCCTGATATGAGAGGAACCGCGAAGTTCTAGCTGGTGGTTCAAGTAGCAGTAGCAAAGCAACTAAAAGGACATGATGTATCTTTCTCAAGGGCAATCTCCAAGAGGGTAATAACCAACGTGAAAAATTGCATGCATGCTGAATCCCAATTGTCATCTCAATCTGCTAGAGTTGCAATGCACCTGATGACATCTACCCTCAAAGGGATTTTTTAGCAATACGATAAGAAGATGTCGCAGAAGGTGACTTTTCTACAAGAGAAAGCCACTAATGCAGCAAAGGCGGCACAACTTGAGAAAATTATCAGGGAGGGTGCAGAGGCCAAGGTAGAGGAGGCAAAAGTGAGGGCCTTGTAGGCACAAGAGCAAGCTGAGGTAGCTGCAAAAATGGTCGACATGGAAAGGCATTGAAGAGAAGAAGTAGAGAAGTGCATCATTGAGCTCTGAGATAGGCTTGAAGAAGTTAAAAATGATGGGGACATCACAAACAAGGAGCTAGCACAATGATGCGAAAGGATCTTGAAGATCAGAAAGCCAAAAAGGAGGGTCTTTACAAACGGCTCTGCAACATGCAAAAGGCATTGAACATTGAAATGAACTAGATGATGGAGGAGCTCAAAAGGAAGAATGCAGAAACTAGAGCGATAATGCAAGATCTACGAGAGAGCTGCAAGGCCAATAAGGATGGGGCATAGAGAGCATTCGGGGTGGAGAAGACAATGACAGCTCTCCAGGCCAAGAAGGATGCAGAGAGCAGCCACGGTGGAGTAAGTTGCTATAACATAGTGGGGGTTTTCTTTTTGAAACACTATTGGAAGTTCAAAGAGAGTAAGCTATAAGACCCTGCAACAAGATTATGATAGGGTTGTGCATGAGCTTACCATGGCTTTCAATAGTTTTGAAAAGCAATCTGTCGATGTGAGATATTTCCAAACTAGAGTGGAAGTCTTGGTGGAAATAGCCCATAATGTTTTTAAGCAAAATATGCAGCTTCCACAGATGCTGAGGGATTCAAATGAAGTTGTTGCACAGAGTGAGCAAAGAGTGAAGGAGAACATCCGTAGCCTTAGGATGAGGGAGAAAGGAATCAAGAAGTAGCTTCATCATGTACAGAGCTAGACTATGGTATTGACGGCCGCAATAGTTAAATTGGATGCCTATTCTACTATGCAGCAAGGCCCAAAATGCATGGTCTGCCCTACCCCCAGCATAGATGACTGCATGATCTGTGGCCTACGTGCTACCACCCTGTGCATGTTTTTTGCTTTGGGGTGTTTGTACACATTGCAAGATCTCTATGTAGAGAATGTTATTTGCCATTGCCCAGGTCATGGACAAATCAATTGTGCATGCCTGCTACAACTATCTATGATGAGAAAGGAGATGCTATAGCTCAATTTTCCATTTGAGCAAAAAATGCAAAAGACAAGGAGCTCAATTTGAAGAAGGCCAAAGCCCGCCGAGCCTTGACTGCAAGGAAAAGGATCCTGAAGGGAGGAACCAGCCCCCTTTAGGAAAGGAGTAAGAAGGGCCAAGCTTACAATTAGGAAGCTCAAATCAAGGAGAGAGGAAGTGACATGAAGGGAGGGGCCGGGCCCCTGAAGGAAGGAGCCAGTCCCCTTCAAAAAAGGAGTAAGGAGGGCTGAGCCTGCAATCAAGGAGCTAAAAAATGCGACTTGCTCAAAGCAATGTGGAATGAGCCCCATGAAGGAAAGGAGTCCTTGAGATGTAATCTGAAGGAAAGGAGTCTTTGAGATGTAATCTATGTAATCTGCATGTACTCTATTGAATTATTAATCTTCTCCAGCGATTACTTGGCACATGTATATGTTTTAGGATAACACCAACGGTGGTTTTCTTTTATTATTATGAGGATATTAACTTAATTACCACCATCGCGGTGGTTGGTCGCCAGCATGGTGGTTGGTTGCACACTAGGAATATAATGACCACCAACACGGTGGTTTGCTTCTATTATTATTATTACAAGACAAGATGAATGGCATACAATTCATTCATTTAGGAATTATGGATTAGTTATGGGATTTCATATTTCTCAATGTAAGTGCAGTTGTTAAGATATATATATATATGTATATGTATATATATGCAATTTTATAATATTTTCAAAGTGACTTAAGGGATTTTTTCTCAGTTATGTGACTAGATAGTTTCCTTTGACAGGCCAACAAGGACCATAATTTGAGACAAAAGATTTCGATTAAACAACTAATGTGAGACGAAAGATTTTGATTAGACAACTAATGTGAGAAGAAAGATTTAGATTAGACAACCAATGTGAGATGAAAGATTTTGATTAGACAACTAATGTGAGAAGAAAGATTTTAATCAGACAAATAATGTGAGATGCAGGATTTTGATTAGTCGGTTGTATGAAAGAAGAATGACCAGGTTGGGCTCAATGAACTCTCTCCCTATTTAAGTGCAGTGCAGACACAACCAAGAGCCCATTATGAAATCTAGCCCCAAAACACTACACCGATCCACCTACTGCAAAATCTATGGCATACCCAAAAGACTTTGGAATGCTCATGTTCTATCTAAGAACAATGTTAGATGACCTCCTTGTAGAAATAGACCCGGAGAAGAGGCAGGAAAATAGCTACAAGGAGGACATGCTTCACAATTGGGTGTATGACTTGCAGTCGGCAAAGACGGTGAATATCAATTTCCCTGGCTATCATTTTCCCTACTCCTTTAAGGTACTTGTCAAGCTCTTGATGTAGGTTTATTTTGAGGACATGATGATGGCACAAAGTTGTATATAGCACCAATACCACTAGTAAGTCAAAACATCGAGTGACTGCATTCGAGCAAGCCCCGAGTTCATGTTAAATTACACGGCGCAGCAGAATAGAAACTGAACAAAGAATAGAGAGTACACAGCAAACTGGAGATGAACAAAATTTTCCTTCAATACTGATGTAGTACAGATGATGGCTTCGTCCACCTGTGCGCTCCCACAGTGGAGCTTAGATGGTGATCTAGATAGATACTAGGTGAAGAGCAACTAGCTGGAAGATCTTATCTGATCTGATGGATACAATGGACTAGGAAGGTCGCCTCTTTATAGCTATGAGGGTGGTAGTCGGATCAGCATAGTCGGTGGAGCCGACCAGTCAACCTAGTTGGTGGAGCCGACCAGTCAACTTAGTTGGTGGAACCGACTAGTCGTCCATGGAATATTCAGGGAATATTCCCTATACCATCGCCTCAAGGGCTCTCACCCCCGAACCCCCACTAAGGGGCCACTGGCCCGCTTGGGACCCCCCAACTAGGGGCCAACTAGTCCCCAGACCCCATCGAGAGCAAGGGGCTCCCACACAATCAAGACAATGTGCCTTGTTGTGCTACCAGCTTACCTACCCTACCTAGCCCATAGGCTAGACTCACATAGATCACCTTTCCACCATCAACGGTCTCATTAATAGACCTCATCTGACATGCAAGTCAGGATCCATCCAGTGTCTTGGGCTCACACATGGCTTCTCCTCATATGAGGGCCTTACAACTTGATCACCTTGGACCACTCGTGGTTACCAGGAGTGTGGGGCATTGAGCATATGTAACACCCCCCCTCAATGTCCACCCATAGGTGAACTACCTAGACATCCTTGCATTTACCTCCATAGGTGTAGTTATCTCCTTGCACTTGGACATACCAAATGCCTTCAAGATCTCCCTTGCATATTTCTACTGAGAGATGAAGATTTTACTTGGCTCTTGCCAGCAGACTTTAATTCCCAAACAGTAGTGCATCAAGCCTAAGTTTGTCATCTCAAACTCAGTGCTCAACGCCTTTCTAGTCTGCTGGATCATGTCTTCATAGTCACCTATAATAAGGAGATCATCCACATATAGAACAATAATAGCAGATTTTCCACCTTTCCTGTACACATACAAGTTAGCATCTGAGGCACATCTTTTGAAGTTTAATTTATGAAAGAATTTGTCTATCCATTGGTACCATGCTCTTGGGGCCTGTTTGAGCCCGTACAAAGCCTTTTTCAGCTTGCATACCTTATTCTCAGAATGGGGGGCCTCAAACCTTGGTGGCTGAGCCACATACACCTCCTCCTTGAGGTCACCATTCAAGAATGCTGATTTAACATCCATTTGATAAACTGGCCACTTTTTATGAGCAGCCATCGATAGTGTTGTGGGAATAGTGGTCATTATGGCAGTCGGAGCAAAAGATTCCTGAAAATCAAACTCGTCAACCTTTGAATATCCTTGTGCAACCAATCTGGCTTTGTACTTTTCCAAAGTCCCATTGGCCTTGTACTTTACCTTCCAAACCCACTTGGTGCCAATAACCCTTTTGTTAGGTGGTCAATCTACTAGCTCCCAAGTTTCATTCTTCATGATGCTATCATATTCTACTTGCATAGCGTTTTTCCAATCTCGGTCTACAAGTGCTTCCTCCAAACTTGCAGGCTCCTTTACTTCTGCAATAATCTCAGCCATCAAGGCCATATTGACTATGTGCGCAGAGGCCCTCCTTTGCTCCTTGATTCTCTAAGACCGCCTTGGTCCATCTGCATGCTACTCAATAGACATAGGCATCTGGTTATCATGGTCGTAGAGCTGCTTTACCAATCACGGCAATGGCTTTTCCGATGGTGTAACAACAGGTTGGTGACTTATACCTTCATCATCTGATATTTCCTCCTCCTTTATAGCTCCTAGGATAGGTCCATAGTGAATTACCTCTTCGCTTGATGATAAAGTGGAAGAGCTCTTTTCTACCTCCACTGCATGTGGTTGCTCCCTGAACACCACATCGCGGCTCGCTATGATCTTCTTTGCCTCTCGGTCATATAGCTTATAGGCTTTCTTCTCATCACAATAGCCTAAGAAGATACATTTGGTGCTTTTTGGTTGTAGCTTGTTTCTCTCTTTGTCTGGTACATGCGCATAGAATTCACACCCAAACGTTCTGAAGTGGGAGATAGATGGCTTCTTACCCACTGTAAGCCTCATGTGGTGTTTTACCTTTGAGTGCCTTTGTATAGCTGCAATTAAGGATGTAAACCACAGTAGTATTGACAGCCTCAGCCTAAAAGTGGTTTGGCAGTCCAGCACCTTTCAACATACACCTCCCCATCTCCACGGTGGTCCGCATTCGGCATTCAATAATCGAATATTTCAGAGGCGTATAAGGTGTCGTCATTTGTCGCTTGATCGCTTTGCTCTTGCAAAAATCTCCAAACTCTATAGAAATAAACTCACCACCACCATCCAATTTGATTTTCTTCACTTTTCTCCTTGTTTCATTTTCAACAACCTGTAGCCATTCATTCAACTTACCAAAAGCTTGAGTCTTTTCGTGAAGAAAGTACACCCACATCTTCTTGCTATAGTCGTCGACGATCAATAAAAAATAGGAAGATCCCCCCAAGGCTTGTGTAGGCATCTTAACGCACAAGTCAACATGCACCAACTCTAGAGGAGCCTTTACTCTATTCTTGCTTTCTTGTTGGAATGCCTTTCTCTATTGCTTGCCCATCATGCAAGCTTAACACGATTCTTTGACTTTTACTATTGTAGGTAAGTGAGCAACCATAACTTGCTTCTGCATCTCCTTCAGTACTGCAAATCCGATGTGGCCGAATCTTTCGTGCCAAAGTCTACTTGTGCCCACTCCAGCAGTGGTTGTAAGAGCACTTAGCTCATACAGGTTGTTCCTCCTTACTCCTGTGCCAACAAGATTGCTAGCACTATCAAGAATTTTTGCTCTTGTCTTGTTGAACCTCACCTCATAAGTTCAAGGTCAGTTATGGAAGCAACTAATAGCTAATTTCTCTTGATTTGTGGAACATACAGCACATTAGATAGTTTCTTAACATCTCCATTTACAGAAACAAATGAAACCGTACCTGTACCCTCAATAGGGCATTTTGTGTTATTTCCAACCGTCACAATGATGGGTTCTTGTAGAGGCTGCATGGAACAATATAGACCCTTCTTGCAAGTCATGTGATGGGAGGCACCACTATCCAACACCCATGAATCAGTGGTTGAAGGTTCTTGAACTGAGGAACACTCTTCCTCAATGGCCATAAATAGATCCAACTCTACTTCCACTGTGTTAGATGTCTCTTTCCCCTTATCTGACTTCTTCAGGGTACCATTCTTTTCATCTGCTTTCTTGACCTGGCAATCTGCAATCACATGGCCCTTCTTCTTGCAGTAGAAGCATTCTCCTTGAAAATTCTTCTTGTCGCCCTTCTTCTTTTTGTCACCACTAGTAGAGGACTGACCTTTGGTGGAGGAACCACCTTTTCTTTTCACAGTGGCAGAGAAAGCAGCATCCCCATTGCCGCCTCCATCTTGAGCTTTAAGCCTCAATTCCTCCTCCATAAGTAAAGCACAGAAATCCTCAAATGACAATGGTTGGGGTCTCACCTGAGCGTTAAGCGTTGTTAGCAGTCCATCAAACCTTGGTGGACATATTCGGAGACACCACCGAGCTAGCTCTTTGCTAGTCTGTTGTATCCCAGCACCAGCCATCTGGTCATGTAGATTTTTGATTCGGGTTATGAACGCCTCCACTGTCTCTCCTTCATTAAACTTCTCAATTGCGAGCTGATTCTCCAGGTTCTGGACCCTTGTCTGATTTTGCATCTCATACTGACTCTTCAATATGCTCCAAGCCATAGTTGCCTTAGATGTATGCTGATGAATCAAGGTCAAAACACTATCAGTAGTGATTGTAACCAGGGCACATAGAGCATCTATGTTCCTGCGTTTCCAAGCTCGTAGAAGGTCAGCATTAGGAGGTATTGTACTCCCCGGATTTGCTGGGTCAGGGGTTCCTTATGGTTATGGGTCAGTCCCTAGTACTGTCTCTAGAAGCTCATATGAATCCAAAATAGCAGTAATTTTAAACTTCCACAGAGTGTAGTTCATACCATCTAGCTTGGCTTCAGTGAAGACTAGTGGGTGAATCCTCAACGCCTGGATTGTTGGTGTAGCTGGTGAACTCAAGCCGCTTCCTGTTGCCATCACTCCGTATGTTGTTGAAGCCCTCTCCTCTCTTCTACTCTACGATCCTTAGAGCCACCTGGGCTCTGATACCATGATAAATTACACGGTGCAGCAGAATAGAAACTGAACAAAGAATAGAGAGTACACAGCAAACTAGAGATGAACAAAATTTTCCTTCAATACTAATGTAGTACAGATGATGGCTCCGTCCACCCGTGTGCTCCCATAGTGGAGCTTAGATGATGATCTAGACAGATACTAGGTGAAGAGATACTAGCTGGAAGATCTGATCTGATCTTATGGATACAATGGACTAGGAAGGTCGCCTCTTTATATAGCTATGAGGGTGGTAGTCGGCGGATCACAACATAGTCCCCGACCTACTAGTCTAAGGACTCTTCTATGACTATGGAATTTAGGCCACCCTCCACTGACTAGTTAGAGAGGAGTGATACTTTTATTTACTTGCTTTTCATTTACTCATTAGAGAGGATTGAGACACCAGTATATCCATTCAAATTTAAGTTTATGGTTATGACTTAATCTAGGATAGTAGTCCGACCCAATCCATTGTGATGGGCAGACTGCTGCCCTCACTTGGATTGTGTGTTGGACTTGCGGGAAAGCGGTCCGAGGGAAACAAACACAACCACATACACACACACACACACACACCTCCCCCTTGGGAACCCTTGTTTTCTAGGGGTGTGGCTCATTTTGATAACATTTTTGCTACAACATGGTTTGTATCTACCCTAGAGATTGGCAATAAGGCTCTACATGGATGGTAGTAAGGCTCTACATGGATGCAAGAAGGACATGGAGGAGAGTAGTTGTAAGCACTGGGAATTGTGCATTTGATTGGTGGAGCCGACCAGTCAACCTAGTCGATGGAGTCGACTAGTCAACTTAGTCAGTGGAACCGACTAGTCGTCCATGGAATATTCAAGAAATATTTCCTATACCGTCGCCTCGAGGGCTCTCGCCCCCAAACCCCCACCAAGGGGGCCGCTAGCCCCCAGACCCCAGCAAGAGCAAGGGGCTCCCACACAATCAAGACAATGTGCCTCGTTGTGCTACCAGCTTACCTACCCTGCCTAGCCCATAGGCTAGACTCACATAGATCACCTTTCTACCATCAACGGTCTCATTAATAGACCTCATCTGTGACGTGCACCATCCAGTGTCCTGGGCTCACACATGGCTTATCCTCATATGGGGGCCTTACAACTTGAGCATCTTGGACCACTGGTGGTTACTAGGAGGGTGGGGCATTGAGCATATCTAACAGTTCGAGCGATGCTTGTGATGAACTTTTCTAAACCTATAGTAGCAATAGTTTTTTACTAGAAATGGTTGAATCTACATGACACTATTAGAGATTTTTCTTAATTATTTTTGTATGATTCTTGGCAGCATACAAAGATAAAACTTAGTATTGGGGACAACTCATAAGTCCATGCAAGTCAGCAATGATTCAGTGAATACCAAATGAAAAGTTATTGGCAACATACAAAGAGAAAACCTATTATTCGATAAATGATAAATCCATGCAAGTTAGAAATCATTTAATAGATACAAAAGGGGAAATGCTATAATGTCTACACCTCGAGGTAGTCACTCAAAATTATGTAAGGTAGCACGTGAGTTGAACGGGTTTCTTTATTTTGTGGACTTACATACAAACAACAATAGTCTCGCCCATGGTATAGAAGCTCCTCATAGAAAAATACTTCACAAAAAACTATTTGTAACTCATCAATTTTTATGCTACCCATATGATTTGATCCATTTTGTACATGAAATGATCACATGAATAAAATGTTTAAACTATGGTCCAGCTAATAAATTATTGATCACCTTATGACCATGATGCTAACAAAATATGGATCACCTTCATATGTCCATGACCATGTATATACCATGGGATGGAGGGAGGGAACCAAGGACCCTAACTCTATATGAGAAAAATTTAAGAAAATATAGAGTTTGATAAGGTTTATCTCTTATGAAACAAAGACAAGTACAAAATTTCTGAAGCTCTAGAATTTTGACAATCTAACATGAGATAAATGGATTCACTCATATCATTTCGATCGTTTTGACTACAAACATGACCATATTTGGAGTGTGATTGACCAAGTTCTGGCCCAAGTAAAATTCACAGGAGAGGCTCCTCCTCCCATTATTTTTTGCCTTGAAAATGGAAATTTAGATACAAAAACACTTAATCTGACCCCTTTCTTCAACCCCTCCTTCTTCCTTGACCCTTGCAAAAACATTGCCAAACATTTTCAAAAATTATTGTTTGTATATAAGGCAACTGATTCCTCACAATATCATGGGTAGGACAACAACTGTAAAAGTAAGCAATGCATGCTACTTTTTGATCAGAAATCATCACACTAGAATGTCAATTTTATGAAAGTCCTTGCTTGAATTGTCACATTGCTCGAACGCAGTCGCTCGAATTTTGGTAATCCTCCAATACCAGGATGAAGAGGACCCCAAGTGAAAGGAGGATTTACTACTATGGGTATACAAGTCGAGAGAGGCAAGCAAGCAGTTGGTGGTGGAATGTGGTTTGCGATGATAGTTCATCAGACTGGCCTAAAGAGCTGGAAGATGCTTTCTATAGAGAGGTTGATAAGATAGTAGGGAGTTTGGAATTTCCTGGAGCCACAAAATTTCATCGTAATTTTGAAAAAGTAAAAATATTGCAAGCATTTCTTGGACTTGTGGACTTTCTCAGCTGCCATCATCCATGAATCTGACAGTTAAAGATAACCAATCTAAAGGGGACTATTTTAGTATCGCACTATGCAACGAATTTTAGGATAGCACAGTAGTAGTGCAAAACATGAAATGAGGGAAGACAACCATGTTGCTCTAAAGTGGAGAAAATTTAAAAATGTCAATGTTGAAGGATTCCATAAAAAGAGATGGCTACTATCATATAAGAGCACTTAGCCAAGGGAGCTTATAGGTCATGTGGTTCAATCCATCCCAAAATATGTGCTTTTAAATTTCACGCAGCCAACTGCTGGCAGGATAAGCTGTTCAAGATGTGCCTTGCCAAACTTTCCCATGACACTATTGTCTCTATCATAGATTTCCCTGAAAATTATTCATTTCAAAAGGAAGATGAGATACAAAGTGCTCACTGGTTCAACAAGCAAATAACAACTCATGTGCATATCACATACAATCATTTTCTTGATTCTTCTATGCTTGATGCCAATATTCTTGTTGACTCACATGAGTCTAGGTCAGTGCAACGCACATGCCATTTCTACATTTTAGATGATAGGAACATGACACCTTATTTGTGCAGCATGCTTTTCTACCGCATTGGGAATGGCTGAAAAAGGAAAATCCCCATGCAAAAAATATAAAACAACATTGGGTGTGGTCAGATGGTGCTGCCTCTCAATTTAAATCAGCCCGTGGATTCTACTTTCTGTCAATTTAAATCAGCCCATGGATTCTACTTTGTCTCAAGGTTCAAATCCCTGACCGGTCTAGACATGATGTGGAATCTCTTTGGGTCTAGCCATGGCAAGAGTAAACATGATGGATGTGGTGCTATTATTAAGCAAGCTCTCTTTAAACACTAATTAACATGCCCTCAAGGAAACTCAATGATGCCCATGATGCCGTAACATGGCTTATAGGCAACCTCTCCACAGGCATGCATTCAACATACAGTAAACAAAGCCTTAAGAATAGTGTAGTACGCACAATGTTCCATGAAGTGAAAGTGGATGAAGTGCAAAGGAGAAGCCGACACAATTGCGAGAAAATTAAATGAGTTCATGGTCTGCATAGCATATGGGGATTTTCAAACAACCAACTGATTAAAACAAGAAAACTTTCTTGTTTCTGGAGTGTGTGCTTCATAGGTGATCATGATGATTGTGAGAACATTGCAACTGTGAAGATATGGGAGCAAGTTCAAGTTTTCCCTTTACATTCAGATGGAGTGATAAACAATGGATAGACAAACTCATGGCTGCGACAAACTCATCAGGACTCTCGATGAAGCCATGGGCTACTCGCAAAGGGGTTCCTAGAGGAGTAGTTTCTTGAGGAGTTAGCCCATGGGGAGTAGGCCCCTCAAGAGTCGGTTGAATGGAATTAAAGTCCTCTTGAGAGTAAAGCCCATGACGTCTCCTCCTATGAGGTGTCCCATGATCACGGGGGGAGTCTGCACTCTAGATGTGCAACGTGTTGACATGTCTAATTTAACGGGATTGGACAAGCACAGACACACACAAGAAAACAAACACAAACACAAGATCGGGTAAGAAGTAGAAAAAACAATAAATACTTAAACTTTACTTAAAAGACAAATTTTGATAAATTCTTATTGATAAACAAATTTTGTATTGATAACAACATTGGTCTCCATAAAAGGACATTATCATATACTATCATGTATCTCCATAAAAGACATTATCATATGTCAACAAAAAGAGTATTCATAAACAAAATTCGTCTCCAAAAGAAACATTCAATCATATGTTAAAGAAAGAGGAGGTTTACTGCTATGCATTACTATCACTCGTATTGTCCTCCTCCTCATGGCTAGAAGGGTCACTCGGGACCTCATCTTGCACATCTTCTTCTATATATTTATACTCTTCTTGGATTTTTTTCCCAGAGAAAGAGAGGAAAAGAGAGGAGGGAAGAGGAAATACATTTGTGAAAGAAGTAATTATGTTGAAAGAGAGAAAGAGGATGAGGGAACGAGGAGGGAAAGAAAGAAGGGGGAAAGAGAGTAAAAAGAGAGGGAAGAAAGAGCGGAGAAAGAACGAATAGGAAAAGAGAGGAAAGAAAGAGCAGAGAAAGAATGAATAGGAAAAGAGAGGAGGGAAGAGGAAAAGAGAGAGAGGAAAAGAGAGGAAAAGAGAGAAGGGAAGAGTAAATACATTTGTGAAAGAAGTAATTATGCTGAAAGAGAGAAAGAGGATGAGGGAATGAGGAGCGAAAGAAAGAAGGGGGAAAGAGAGTAAAAAGAGAGGAGAGAAAGAGCGGAGAAAGAACAAATGAATAGGAAAAGAGAGGGGCGAAAGAGGGAAAAGAGAGGAGAGAAAGAGAGGAAAAGAGAGGAGGGAAGAGGAAATACATTTATGAAAGAAGTAATTATGTTGAAAGAGAGAAAGAGGATGAGGGAAAAAGGAGGAAAATAAAGAAGGGGGAAAGAGAGTAAAAAGAGAGGAGAGAAAGAGTGGAGAAGAACAAATAGGAAAAGGGAGGGGCGAAAGAGAGGAGGGAAAGATTTTGAATTTGGATCTTATTTAGCTTGTCATGGTGATGGTAGTGTAGACAAGAGAATGGTTGGACCAATAGTTGTCATGGTGATGGTAGTGTAGAGAAGAGGATGGTCGGACTAATAGTTTAAGGTAGTGCCTCTATATTGGTTAACGCCCAAATAATTTGTCCAAATGTGATCAATTCTTGATTTGTGGGTTGTAGTAGTCGAGTCCATGAGTTGATGCATGTTCCTTTGAGTCATAAATTGTTGTAGTTGCAAGGAGTCATGAATAATTTTGTTTAAGTCAATGTTGAAGTCCCCAATGATATAAATAATACTTTTATGAAAATATTTGTGATGAGTTCTTGCCTTGTGTGAGTAATGTAGTGGGCATTTTGGGATGTTTGTATCTATTAATTATAGCCAGTTGTTGCAATAAATTTTCTATGAATGTTGTGACCAAGCATTGAGATCCTTCGTGAAAGAAGTTTTTATGCTTTATAAGTTTGACTTTTTTTGTAATATGTTGTAATGCCTACTCCGTCTTGCTTTGCAATGAGGTCAAATCCTTATATCCCATCGCTATTATATCTTGTGCATGTGTTTCTTGAAAGCAAAGAATTGTTGCGGACAGGATGCTAGGGCAACTTTAAATATCTTCTTTGTGATAGAGTAATGGTGGTCTTGTGTTTAGTGATTGAATGTTTTCCTTTTGCTCATGTATGTTGGAGAAGTCCTTTTGTTCAAATTTCCATAGTGATTCTTTTTATAGGAGACATATCTTGGTGAGCACCACTATGCAACCTTTATACGTTTTTCCTCAATATTCTGAAGGTCTTGGAGGAAAAGGGTTTTCTAGATCTTGGACTTTTGATAGGGCTATGTAAACTAATCCATGTGTCTTTACGCTTGATGGATCAAAGGCTAGAGAGTCCATTGGTTGTCCTTGCGAATGATGTATTGTTCGTGCTAATTGTGTTAAGGTGGTCCTTTACTACTTGAAATTCACGCTAAATTTGAGTAAATGGAGTCCATGTTTTATGTGTTTCTTCATCATAAATGTTTGGTGGCTTGATCACATGTGCCTTTTAGTTTTGATATCATTGAATTGTATCCAAATTAAGGGAACCCTTTTCTTCTCATTAAAGTTCACGAAAATTGGCCCTATTGATGTCCAAATTTCCCAAGCAATTCTTTGCAATCATTCCTACCTTTAGAGATAATTTTAAATGCAATCCTACTGTGTTCTTTGGGTCTTCTGATATGCATATTGATTTCCTACATGTCTAATGCCTCTTGTCTGTTGTGCTCAATATGTGTTCTCTGCCTTGAAGGATGTCGAAGACCTCATTATTGTGTTTGTCTTTCAAAGCGTTTGTATAATATAAGTGAGGTACTTTTGTGACTTCTATCAGTTTGCATTTGTATTTATATTTAAGTGACGCAAATCTTCTTCTGTATGTTGTCCTAGTCTTAATCTGTTCAACATGTTAATAAAGTGTATGTTCTTTTTTCTCACAGGTTTAATCAGTTCATAGTACTTAATTTTCTCTTCATATGGAGGACATTATTGCGAAGGGTGTCCACTTCCGGACCACTTTCGGGTGAGTGTGACACCCGCTCGAGTGAAAATACAAAGGTTTTGCTTCGGTCTCCAATACCTCGATCGAGGTATAAGCTCCAATGAAAATCACACACGAGCACAACCGAGCCTAGCCAATACCTCGATCGAGGTACGTAGCTTTTTCACCGGGACCGAGCCTCTACCTCGATCGAGGCTTGCTGGCAAGCCAGCTATACATGCCACATCTACCTCGTTCGAGGTATTGTGGCAATCCAGCTCGAGGTCAGGTGGCATGTCCAGCATACCTCGATCGAGGTATGTGCCATCCGACAAAGCAGCCAACAGGGCGGATGACATACCTCGATTGAGGTATGCTGGACACATGACTTGGCATCCCGCTTCTGCCAACACACCACGATCGAGGTATCGTGGCATGTCAAAACCTCCATCGACGTGGATGTACCGAGATGTATGGGCATTTCACAATACCTCGATCGAGGTATCGTGGCATGGCAATACCTCGATCGAGGTAGATGTACAGAGATGTATGGGCATGTCAAGAATACCTCGATCGAGGTATCGTGGCATGCCAACGAGATGTATGGTTATGTCAAGAATACCTCGATCGAGGTATCGCGGCATGCCAATACCTCGATTGAGGTATATGTGCCGAGAAGTATGGGCATGTCAAGAATACCTCGATCGAGGTAGCTAAACCCTAATTTTTCTTATAAAAGGAGATCGACCCCCCTCATTCCGCATACCTCGATCAAGCTCTGCCTCATCCACCGATTTCGGATTTGCCGGACTTCGACGGAAAAGCGCGAGCGACGGAGAGCCACGAACGGACATCGACGGAGATGGACGGAGCAGGAGTGGGAGAGTCCAGGTAGGGTTTTTTTTTATGTAGCATTTTCTTTTATGTAGAATTTGATTAAATTTTAGTTTAAAAGAAAAATTATAAAATGCATTTTAATGTTTTTCTGAAATTTATGAATTACGGGATTTTTTATTTAAAATGTGAAAATTAAAAAAAAAATTAAATGGAGCTTTTTTTAGTAAATAAAAAAACGTTCATATTATTAATTATAAAATATTTATAAATTTGAAATGTATTTGTAAATTTTTTTTTTAATTTTTAACTTACGACATTTATAATTTAAAATGTGAAAATTTTAATTTTAAAAAACGTAATTTAAAATTTTAGTTTATAAGAAAAATTATAAAATGCATTTTAATGTTTTTCTTAAATTTATGAATTACGAGAATTTTTATTTAAAATGTGAAAATTAATTTTTTTTTTAAATAGAGCTTTTTTTAGTAAATAAAAAAAGTTCATATTAATAATTATAAAATATTTATAAATTTGAAATGCATTTGTAAATTTTTTTTTAATTTTTAAATTACGACATTTATAATTTAAAATGTGAAAATTTTAAATTTAAAAAACGTTTAATGAGGCATTTTTTATTAAAAATGTGAAAATGTTAAATATTTCTATTTTTTTTATGTAGCATTTTCTTTTTGGTAGAATTTAAAAGAGAAATAATAAAAAATTTTAGATTAAAAGAGAAATAATAAAAAATTTCTAAATTTGAAATGCAATATAATGTTTTTTTGAAATTTATGAATTACGACATTTTTTATTTAAAATGTGAAAATGAAATTTTATTTTCAAAATAGAGCTTTTTTAGTAAATAAAAAAACGTTCATATTAATAATTATAAAATATTTATAAATTTGAAATGCATTTGTAAATTTCTTTTAAATTTTTGAATTAGGACATTTATAATTTAAAATGTGAAAATTTTAAATTTAAAAAATGTTTAATGAGGCATTTTTTATTCAAAATGTGAAGATGTTCTATATTTCTGTTTTTTTTATGTAGCATTTTCTTTTTGGTAGAATTTAATTAAATTTTAGTTTATAAGGAAAATTATAAAAATTTTCTAAATTTATAATGCATTTTAATGTTTTTTTGAAATTTATAAATTACGACATTTTTTATTTAAAATGTGAAAATGAGATTTTTTTTTGTTAAATAGAGTTATTTGACCCAAGGTTGATTTGTAGTGTCTGTGGGTGTGTCATCGAATACACTATGCTGTCACTTCTCAAGTTGACCCAAGGTTGATTTGTAGTTTTTGTGGGTGTGTCATCGAATGTGTGTGTGTGTGTGTGTCTTAGAATCTATTTGTGTGTGAGTGATCACCACCATCCATGAAATGCAAATCGATCCAAGGTCGATTTTAAAACTGAAAACATGTTCTTAATGCATTTATGTATGTGTGTGTGTGATCCTTGTAAGTAAATAATACAACGTATGTGCTCAACAAATAATAGGATCTCGTACGCAAGAGAGAAAACAAGATAGTATGGAGAATAAAAAATTTGATTACTGTAGAACTGATACAATAGATGGCGCTGCCTCCCAACCGTGCGCTCTTGTGAAAGAAGCTTCGATGGCATGCTGGAAACAGTAGAGGACAGAGGCTGGATGCTAAAGAATCAGGGTTGCTGTAGCCAGTGATGAAATGGGCTTCACGGGCTTGCTCTTATATAGCCACCAATCGTAGTCGGTTAGGATCAATTGGGTGACCGACCCAATCCGGCCAAAACGGTTGACTGGGGGTCAGTCCCGAAATAAAGATGTTGCCCTTGGTATAGGTGATGCCATAATCAAGTGTGCCTTTGATGTATTTCAGCACCCGCATCCCTGCCCTCCAATGGTTCTCCCGGGGCTTATTGTAAAACCTGCTTAGTACACCAGTCACAAAACTCATGTCCGGCCGTGTGTTGCACAAGTAAATCAAGCTGCCCACAAGCCTTCTATACTTCGCTTCGTCCACCAGTGGTGATGAATCCTCGTTTGAGAGCTTCGCATCAACCTCCATAGGGGTACCAACACCCTTGCACTTAGCCATGCCAAATGCCTTCAATATCTCTCCAGCATACTTCAGCTGTGAAATGAAAATCTGTTTCGGCTCCTGCCAAACTTCAATCCCCAAACAGAAATGCATCAGTCTGAGGTCTGTCATTTCAAACTCTCTTCCTAGCAAATGCTTCATCTGCGAGATCTTCTCTTCATGGTTCCCTGTTATGACAAGGTCGTCCACATAAAGGACCACGATCATACACCTGCCTCCTTCTCTGCTGAAGATATACAAATTTGCATCAGATGGGCTCCTCCTGAACCCGTTTTGCAAAAAGTAGGCATCAATTCGCTGGTACCACACTCGTGGGGCCTGTTTCAGCCTGTAAAGTGCCTGCTTCAGTTTGCAGACTTTACCTTCTGAACCGGGGATCTCAAAACCTAGTGGTTGTTCCACGTATACCTCCTCCTTGAGATCTCCATTCAGAAAGGTGGATTTCACATCCATCTGAAACACGGCCCAACTTCCCTCGGTAGCTAAAGCCAAAACACTACGAAATTTTGTGGTTAGTCGAGATGTGGGAGCAAAAGTATCTTGATAATCAAAACCATGTACCTGTGCAAATCCTTTTGCCACGAGCCGAGCCTTGTACTTATCCAACGTGCCATCGGTTGGTCTTGTACACCCACTTGGTTCCGATTACCTTGCGTTTTGGTGGCCGATCCACAAGGTCCCAAGTGTTGTTCTTCGTTATGGAGCCATACTCCGACTGCATAGCCTCCATCCACCTATCATCGCCCTGTGCCTCTTCAAGACACTTGGGTTCATCAGCACGGATCACTTTTATCATCAAAGCATAGTTGACCAAGTGTTCCTGCGCCCTTCTTTGCTCCTCTAATCTCTTGGACCCATGGTGTTCCGATGGTTCCTCCTCAATGGCTAGAGGTTCTCTTCCGTCCAAAAGCTGCTTTACCCACTTCGGGAATGGCCATTGCCGTTGTGGTTCTGCAGGCTCTTCTTCATCTTCTTTGTCTTGAATCCTCCCAAGCACCGTTGGGGGAGTTCGGTCTGCTGTTGGTGGCAGTACTGGATGGATATCCTGGTCTTGGTTGTCTGGGAAGGAATCATCCTCCTCCAATTGATGCGGCTGTTCTGAGAAGACCACATCATGACTTACAATTACCTTCTTGGTAACAGGGTTATAGAGATGGTTACCCTTTGCCTCTTCACTGTAGCCCAAGAAAATACACTTCCGGCTCTTCGGTTCCCATTTGGTCCTGGTAGCATCAGGGACATGCACAAAACATTCACATCCAAAAACTCTGAAATGTGCAACTGAAGGTTTCTTATCAGAAAAGGCTTACAATGGAGTCATCCCATTCAAAGCCTTCGTGTAGCTACGATTCAGGATGTAAATTGCATTGTTACATGCTTCAGCCCAGAAAGTCTTTGGCAAATCTTTCCCTTTCATTATACTCCGGCCCATTTCGCAGATGACGCACATCTTGCGTTTTGCTACTCCATTTTGCTATGATGTATGTGGCGGGGGTTTCTACCTCTTGATTCCGTGACTTTTGCAGTAACTCTCGAATTCAGTTGATGTGAACTCTCCACCTCTGTCTGATCTCAACTTCTTCACCTTCCTCCCCGTTTCTTTCTCAACCATTACATGCCATTCCTTGAACCTACTAAAAGCCTTGTCTTTAGTCTTCAGGAAGTATATCCATATCCTTCTACTGTAGTCATCGATCAGCGTCATGAAGTAGTAGGAACCACCCACAGCTTCCGTCTCAATCTTTCTGCAGAGGTTCATGTGAATGAGCTCTAGAGGAGACTTTGCCCTGCTGGCCTCTTTAGGAAAGGGCTGCCCATGTTGCTTGCCCATCATGCAAGCTTCACATACATCGGGCAGATCTGAAATTTTTGGTAGGTCTGCAATCATTCCACTTTTATGCATCTCCTTCAAAGAACTAAGGTTTAGATGACCAAACCTCTCATGCCACAGCTTAGTGTTCTTCACATCTGCTCAAGCACAGAAAGCTGAGAGTTCGTAAATGTTATTGTGCCGTGTACCTTTACCAATGACCTTCCCTTGAAGATCCAGAATCTGTGCACCATTCTTATCGAATTGAACTTTGAGGTCCCGATCTGTGATCACAGAAACGAACAACAAGTTCCTCTTGATATCTGGCACATAAAGAACATCGGACAGCTATTTTACAACTCCATCTGACTTGAGAGCAATCATACCTTTTCCTTTTGCTGGACATTTTGCATCATTGCCGACTGCTACCAGGATGTCATTCCCTACCGGCTGTAGAGAGGTATACCAATCCTTTCGACTGGTCATGTGGTGCGATGCATCACTGTCAATGATCCACGGTTCATCCGCAGGTACATGAACTGCCTCCGTGCAAATCTCCTCAATTGCGACGAATAGCTCTACTAGTACTGCCTGCGCGCTATTGCTGGACTCTTTCTTTACTCCGTTCTTCTCATCTGCAATCTTCTTTCGACACTCATTCTGCTTGTGCCCTGCCTTGTTGCAATAGAAGCACTTGATCTTCTTCTTTCTCTTTTTATCATCAGAAGAAGATGGGTTACCAGAGTCCTTACCCTTACCTTTCTTTGATCCGGTCCAAAAAGCCGAATCTTCTCTAGTCCTCGTCTTTTGACGCATTTCCTCCTCCAGAAGCATCGCGCTGAAATCCTCAAAGTTGAGGGGCGAATTTTTGTTCTACATATTCAGCGCCATAACAAGACCGTCGTACTTTGGTGGAAGAATCCGCATGCACCTTCGTACTAGATTCTCGCTGGTGATGGTGATGCCAATCGTAGTCATCTGATCGTGCAGATTCTTCACCCTGGTGATGAACTTCTCGGCCGCTTCTGACTCAGATAACTTCTCGTTCGTGAGTTGAGTCTCCAGATTCTGAATCCCATCTAATTCGTGTTCTCGTACTGATTTTTCAAGATCGTCCATGCCTCCTTTGCTGTGGTGACATGCTGAATTAACGCCATGACGGACCCTAACACTGCAAACAATAGAACACAGCGCATCTGCATTTCTTCTTGTCCACGTGAGAATCTCATCCGCATTTAGTACTATCTGTTGTCTTGCATTGGCTGTATCCGGTCTCGCAATCGGCCTCACGTCCACCCCAGTAGCAGTGTCCCAAAGCTCATATGTGCTTAGGATGGTCTTCATCTTGAACTTCCAGAGTGGATAGTTAGAGCCGTCCAATTTTCCGCTTTTGCCGAACGGTGGGATTCACAGTCTTGCGGGTTGGGCAATCTCTCACAATCTGCTCGCAAACAGAAACACACTACCAAATCTTCTTGCTAGAGTCCAGGCTCTGATCCCATGTAATAAAATAATATGACATCTGTGCTCAACAGATAACAGGATCTCGTACGCAAGAGAGAAAACAAGATAGTATGGAGAATCAAAAATTTGATTACTGTAGAACTGATACAATATATGGCGCTGCCTCCCAACCGTGTGCTCTTGTGAAAGAAGCTTTGATGGCATGTTGAAAACAGTAGAAGACGGAGGCTGGATGCTAAAGAATCAGGGTTGTTATAGCCAGTGATGAAATGGGCTTGACGGGCTTGCTCGTATATAGCCACCAGTCGTAGTCGGTTAGGCTCAATTGGGTGACCGACCTAGTCTGCCCAAAACGGTCGACTGGGCGTCGGTCTCGAAATAGGCCACCGACCATACGATAGAATCAGTGCGCAAAACAGAGCAACTAACCTACGGTCACCGTTCGGCCCAGAGCCATGGCCCAGAGCCATCCGAGATCATCTGAGGCTCCAAACGGGTCCCGCAACCCGAGAGTGGACTGCCTCGGGAAATGCTCCATCTACCCTCAGTGTGGTCAGTCAAGGGATGCCTTCCCACACTTGCATGTAGCCTAGTTGGCAGTGTGCCAACTCTATCTGAAGCTATCCAGCCATCAGGCCACACATGGCCCCCATCTGGTGTCCAAACCAGGACCTACCGGATAACCGAGCTACTCAAATGCCTTCTCCTCATATGGGGGGCTTACAAGTAGAGTTAGCTGGTTCCCGCGTAGTTACATGAGAGTGGAGCATTGATATCTAACAATCCTAAGGTCAATTAGCAAAGCATGGCCATTGTGTTCTACACCTTATGCTATCATTCTCAAATCAACCCACAGTACAATTGCAATGTGTTGGGTTAAGGTTAGAATGTATGTGTTGAGTTATCACTTCTCCCAAACAGACACGTGCCATGCTATCACTTCTTGAATTCACCCAAGGTTGATTTACAATGTGTACCCCACACTCAAACATAAACATGCATTGCACACATAAATATGTGGTGATGACCATAATGGTATGCACACATCGTATGTGTGGCCACTCACACATTCAATTTTAAGAATATGTGGTGATGTCAGTAATTAGACCAGAGGTTGCAAATCTTTACACAAGATTTCAAAACTAAGAATGTGTGATCTTTAGGCAAGATGCACACACATGTTGGTAGGCACATACATTTATCAAGCCCACATGCTCAAATCAACCCAAGGTCAACCAGATTTGAAATGACTTTTCTTAATAATTCAAACTGACCCAAGGTCGGTTCGCAATGATGTGAAGTGCATTGAGAAAGGAACACAGTCCCACACCCTAGCATTGACACACATATCATGGATTGTAAATTGTTTTATAGGTATTGTATGAAAATTTATTTAACTTACCTAAAATCTACACAACAAGTACTTACTTATTTTTCATTTCTTTGATATTCTAAATTCCTAGAAGAGATGTATGTTCTTTCTACTGACAAAATAAGCCTTGATTCAATCAATTTTGTGAGGTTCTAGTCATAAAGGATGAATAGCTAAGCATCTAGGAACAGGATCCCCCTTCTTATGCCTTCAAAATTGTTGATATTACAGATTCCTTCATTTCAAAATCCTGGTAGGTGTCTTGCTCTTTGGTATAAGTGATAACAAGCTGGGGTTTACAGGCATTACCTATCTTCCCTCACGAAACTATGATGTTCTAACACATTGTTTTGTCTGGGTGGTGGCAGGTAAGTGGACCCCAACCTCAGAGTGGAGATTACTGGATGGATTCGACACTTTGTACTTATTAGTGTCCATATCTCAAATAATTTTGAAAATAAAGATTTTTCCACCCTTTTCTCAGCATCGTGTGAGGTGTTGTTTAGAGGTTTCTTTTTTTAAACACACACACACACACACACACACCCGAACCTTGTTAACCTTTGACCAGGTTAACCATAGGTCATGTTGGTAATCCTTGGTTGGACTACCACATTTTCCATGACCACATGCCACGTTGCTCATTAAAACATTTATCGATTAGGCAAAAACAACTGTTTTTTGCATAACTCAAAATTTTTTTACATGTACAGGATTGTCGGAATCATTTCTTATTGAAACTTGGATTCAAAGATGACATTTGTTCCCCTCTGGCCCAAGGCATTCAGACTATACTTGCATGTTTTCCAAATAGTGGATTCCATCAGAAGTTGATCAAATTTGAGGAAGACACTCCTTCTGCTATTGGTATTGCTTCTATTAATGACTGGCTGCAATTACTCAAAACTTTCCAAAAGGATCCACACACTGCCAATGCAGCTTTTGATTCGTTTTTGTGGTGGCTCATCGATGTCAGTTCCGATGGGCAAGATTTAGAGTTCTACCACAAGGCTCTCCCAGCCATTGTGAACAAGTTCTTACTGAAGTAACTTACCCTTGATTCCCTTACCTGCCCAAATTGCCTGTATTTCCTTGAATCCTTTGGTTGATGTTGATGGACTTGATTCAGATGAGAAAGAAGCCTTAGCAAGCCTAACCCAAACTTTGCCCCCTCTGAAAATTCTTCTGACAACCCTCTTTTTGAGTTTGCTTCCTTCATTCCTCTCCTTCCCCCTAGACAACTTGAGTTGGATTCTAGTGGTCTCATTCACAAACTTTGGGCCTTTGAGACTATTAACCACCGAGCTCCCTTCACCCTTGATTCCCTTATTACTTTATGTAGTTTGTCTTCTGAAGCAGTTGACCAATGTAAGATATCTATCTAGCAAGGCAAACATTTCCTCTCAGCTGACCTCAAATTTACCCTCCCCTTGTTTTCTCTCCAAGCCTTTGACCAATCCAAATGTTCAAGCCATAGCGTATATTTTCGTACCAAAGCTATCCCTCTAGAGAAATCAGGTAAGAAATACATCAAAACCCTTTGGAACATACATAGGCCCTACATCAAGTGTCGTTCTACTCGCGATGGATCTAGGTGTACTTCCTCTATCATGTGGCTTGACCAAGTACTATGGTACATGATCCACAACCTTCAAAACCTTTTTAGGCTTGCAACCTCGAAAGGTCAATTTTATGCTTTTATAGCTTGGATTGCTTCTTTCCCTCTTGAAGCTAGGACAAGTTTGATTGCATACTACATGTTTCAAGAATAGCTGCTTGAAGGAGCTCGTAACTTGACACGTTCCACCCCAAGTTCCCCTCTCCTGCCAAAAAGCAACCACAGTTCTCTTGCTCTCATTGTTGAACAAATCCTGAAACCTAACCTCGCCCATCGAGTCCTCCGAGGGATCATTTAAAAAATCAAGGTTCTCCACTCCACATGGATCCTCAACTTCCAATTCCTCCAAGCGCCCCATGCGTGGAGCCAAGAGATACAGCGACGCTTCAAACATTGCCAAACAGATCTCATTTGAGTAATGGCCCCCAACGATCGTTGACTACCCAGGTTAATGGTATGAGGACACTTTTTGTGGAGAGAAAGATCTCCAAAAGGTTTATCCATGTTTGTTTTTCCTCAAAAGTTTTTGAGTTTATTACACCCAAACGGGTCTTTTTGGAAGTGATTAAATGTTTTGATTCCTCTAAGGAATACATATTTGATAGTATTGGACTTCTCAAAACACTTCATGCATATGTCGACAAAGCAAACGCTTTACACCCTTTTTAAGTGATGGATTCCTAGAGGAGTCACATGTACTTACTACAAATATATCTATATGTCATCATCCAAAGATTAAAGAATTTATTTCGAAAGGTTTGAATCATATTCCCCCACTCCCTTCTAACCCTTTCATTGCAATTGAAGAATTATTTAGAGCTTATTGATAAACGATGTCCAAACTGGAATGTTGCACAACCATGGTATAAAGATGAACATATAATGGATGAAGTCCAATACCTTACCACACATTTGTTTATCGTAGGATTGGATAAATCACCAGAAACACCTATGTTCATATGCAAAATGTTATGTCAACTACTAGTAGCTATTGGCAGGATATCTGGAATAGAATTTGAAACAACTTGTTGGGATGAGGTTAACATTACTACATGTATCAAAGAAAGACTAAAATCATTTGAATTAGGGGTGACAGATGTTCTTACTTTACCATATCTTATGTGTAACTACTATAAATGTCACAAAAAGAAATTTCGATGGATTACTAATGCTCATGCATGTGTTTTTTCACATATTACTGTGGTTATTAATTCTGGTCTTTCGAGCATGATTGATGGACTAAAAGAAGTGGCCGCTCTACTGACATACATAAGGATGCATGGAAATTTTATCGTAAGAAGATTAATACCTTTTGGATGATCAATAGTTCTTCTGACTTCTTGATTAATCTTCCTTCATCCATTTATTCCATGCACACCTTTGATATTACTACTTGCTATGAGGCCATTCCACATACAGGGGAAGATAGTTTGATGTCTTCTTTGAAATTTCACTTAGACCTACTTTGTAAAAAAGGTTATTCAGGTTTTAAAACACATAATCACACAAGTTAGGGCTTACTAAGATTTAAAAACCCATGGTTTCATTTGACAAATTTCTAGAGCTTAATCTCTATGTGTTAACTAATGAATTTGTAAAAATCGGTCACAACATTGCTAAACAAGTTATTGGGATACCCATGGGATATTCATGTTCACCTTCATGGTGCAATTTATATCTTCTCAAATTCAAGATTGCTTTTATAAAAAGACTTATGGGCCTTAACTTATGGGATATGGCAGAAGACTTTCTATACTCCTTTAGGTACATAGATGATCTTAACTTTTGCAATAATAAGCTTATGAATTGAAGTCAACTTGATTTCAATTTCAGCAATTGCCACTTCAGGTTTCAGAGTTATTTTTGATCGCTACAGATGCCTAGTTTATGATCTTCGTGATGACAATGCCATAGTTCTCACTGGCACTTTGCAAAAGGGGCTTTATCACCTTGATCATCACTCAGCTGCACTTTCTATTGAAGCATTTGCAATTTCAGATTCACAGCTTCCTGAAACTCATCTTTGGCATGACAGAATGGGTCATCTCAATTATAGAGCTCTTGCAAAGCTACATTCACAGCAAATGGCAAATGCTGTACCTCAAACTCACACAGTTTTCAAACATATTGTGTGTGAGGGTTGTCTTTTGGGTAAGATGCATCGGTTTCCTTTTCAAAAGAATTGTCCAAAACTCTCACAAAGGAAATTGCAGCTAGTACATAGTGATGTCTGAGGCCCAATGAGGACAAATGCCATTGGTGGGGGGTATAAGTATTTCATGACTCTCATTGATGATTTCACAAGATATTGCTGGGTATATCCTTTAAAAGCCAAATTTGAAGTTTTCTTATGCTTTCAGAGGTGGCTGAATATGGTTGAGAATGAATCAGGATGCAAGCTTGTCACCCTCAACACAGATAGGGGGGGAGAGTATATGTCAAAGGAGTTTGATGAGGGGTTTCCAAGGGGGATGTTGAGTAAGTCGATCATCAAATCAACCTAAGGTCAATTTACAAAGCCTGGCCTTTGTGTTCAACACCTTATGCTACATATCTAAAATCGATCCAATGTTAAATTACAACATGTGTGGGTGTCTTAGAATGTGTACGTGCATATGAAATATCTTAGAATCGATTAGTGTGTGTGTGAGAGAGAGAGATCACCAACATTCGTGAGCTGCAAATCAACCTAAGGTCGATTTGAAAACTCAAAACTTGTTCTGAATGTCTTCGTATATGGATGAGTGATCATCAAATCAACCTAAGGTCAATTTGCAAAGTGTTTGTGTGTGTAATTTACTCACACCCAAAAAGTTCAAATCGACACAAGGTCCATAAGAAACTCACAAGCTGTTCTCAATGAGTTTATGTAAGTGACTGACCATCAAATCGACCTAAGGTCGATTTGCAATTGTGTTCAACAACCTATGCTAGGACTTTAAATTGACATTGAACTTCAGATTTAAAATTTGAATTTTGAATTCAAAATCACATTATTTAGTGTTGAATTTCAAAATCTTTTTAAATCACTATTTTTAAAACTTCAAGCTCAAACAAATACTTGTGAGACAGATGGGATGAAAGAGCACTCTCGGGGGGGTCACTATGTATAAACCCTCTATATCACGTGCGTTCAAGGCCTATATTTAAAATCCCTTATCTGTAAATTTTTTCATTAATAAAATGTACCCCTTTTCTATACAAATCTGTAAATTTTTTCCAAAACTATTTAAAATAGTCCCTTATGTATATTTATTTCTGTAAATTTTAGGAATAAAAAATATCCTTCTGTTGAACTCACGTGATAGGGTTACATATGATGAGTGACCCCCCCGAGAGAGCACTAGGAGATGGGATGAAAGAGCACCTAGTGCCTATGGTGACCGTGTCTTATTCTCACCTTTTTGAATTGCATTAGGATGCTTGCAAATACACACAATTAAGGAAAAATGTTGAGAAGAAGAAAAGAGATTAGGAATCCCTCTCCGAATGCTCATTCAAGCTGCTGCTAAAGTATTGTACAAGATCTTTATGAAAAGAAGATGTCGAGCTGCCATTGAACCTTTCTATTTCTTAAGCTTGCCATTTGTCAGAATCTATGCTTACACTTTTTTTCTGTGTTTCAAGTAAATGGGCAGCTCAGAACATAAAGTCTACCTGCACAACAACTCGACAAGATAGACGCCTCTCAAAGGTATGCTTTTTGAGATACACATCAATGTGCTTTCCCTGTAGAAACCAATCGGCACTTTAAGGCCATTCAGGAGGCGTATGAGGTTCTGAGAGATCCCACGTAGAGTAGACTCTAGGATTCTACGGATGAGAAGATAGAAGTTTATACAGTCCGTGCTCCCGTTTGTCTTGCCAGGAAAGAAAGATACCCGTAGTCCTGAGGTCTGATCGCATAGATAGGTAGCATCTCGGATGCGCATCTCTGTAGCCTTTCGTTCATGGTGTAGCTCCTGCCTGCGACGATTGATCAGTGTGTTCCTTGCCCATCTATGCATGCCAAGCCATCTTTGTATGCAGCAGGATCGTTATACTCTGGAGGGCAGTTGATTCTGATTGATTTGATCTCCTCCAAGAGCTGCGAGGCCTGGCTTTTGAACCATGCATAGCCCAATCCCATGAGGTATAGAGAAACTGTGACCCCTTTGCGTGTGATTCTCATCCACTGGAGGATGTCCAACTTCCCAGCTCGATGTGGAACTTTCCAGAGCTGCATGAAGAGGCATGAGGTCTTGGAAGAGGGGGAAAGAGAATATGGAGGAGAGGTGATAGAAGAGGAGCACGAGCGCAGAAAGAGCAAGGTGCAATGGTGGCAGAAGAGAGAAAATACCGCAGTGGTGGTGGTAGAAGCGAAGGAGAAGAAGTAGAAGAAGAGCCCTCCAGGCAAGTAGATCGTCAATCCGATTTGCTACAAACTGAACGTTGTGAAAGCGCGATTCGAGTGGCTAGCATCCCGCTCCTGGAGTGCGTAGGGGTGGAAGGAAGGAGCAAGGAGAGCGGCAGAAAGGTAGAAGGTGACAACAGAGCGACGAAAAGGTAGAAGGTGACTCACAGTAGAAGAGGGAGGGAGGGAGGGAGGGAGGTCTGCGAAGGAGGGGAGGTGGCCGAGGTCGGCGAGGGAGGTCTGCATGCGGTGGGAGGGTGAGCGTGAACGTTAGGGCAGCGAGGGGGAGAGATATTTCAAAATAAAGTTTCCCGAATCCCCACTAATCTTTCCTCTTTAAATTAATCCCACCCCTCTCTTAAAATCCCCCCCCCCCCCGTCATACACTAAAATTCAATCTCCTCCATTTTAATATTTCCCCTTTCGTAAATTTAGGTTCTATTCTTTGCCCAGTTTTTAATTTGACTATTTGAATTTACTTTTTTGGGAATTTTAACATTTTTTATTTATAGGTTGCACAATTTTTGTCCTCTTAAATTTAATCCTTTTAATTTAGGCTACAAGCTTAGGTATTTCTCCCCTTTTTAGTTAAATTCTTTTTTTATTTATACGTTACATACTTCCCCCATTTTAATTTAACCCATTATAATGTAGGCTTAGGTCTTTCTGTCATTTTTAGTTAAATCCTTTTTTATTCATAGGTTACACACTTCCCCCCATTTTAATTTAACCATTGTAATGTAGGTTTAAGATTCAAGTCTTCCTGCTTTCTAATTTAAACCCCCTTATTTAACATTTTTAATTGAGCATATAGATTTAATGTTACATAGGGGTCAAATCCACATCCTCAAATTGACTCAAGGAGGTTGATGTACAAAAACTAGAAATGGCTTTTCACGTACTCAAATTGACCTAAGGTCGATTTGCAATGTTGTAAAGAGAACTGAGGAAGGCAGACAACCTAGTCATTAAATCAGCTCAAGGTCAATTTCAGTGCATGCATGTGATTTAAATTGACCTACGGCACTATGAATCTGTTTCTGTGTGTGAGTGGTCATGAAATCGACCTAAGCTCGATTTGCAAAGCTTCGTCATCACTTATCAAATCGACCTAAGGTCGATTTGCAGAGTATGTGGGTCTGTCTTAGAATGTGTGTGTGTCTGTGCCTTTTTCCATCGCCATGCAAGCTCTCCTATTTTCTAAAGGTTTTTTTCTCATACTTGTCTCCCTTATGTTTTGCACAAAGCTTCTCCTGTTCTAGCTTTGCTTCTCCTTTGTCCTCCCCCTTGGGGGATTCAATGAAGGGGGAGAACAAAGGAGAAGCAAAGCTAGAATAGGAGAAGCTTTGTGCAAAATTTGAATGTCAATCACACATATCTACATGGATGATCTCTCTCTCTCTCTCTCTCTCTCTCTCTCTCTCTCTCTCTCTCTCTCTCTCTCTCTCTCTCTCTCTCTCTCATGCCCACACATGCACATGCACACGCACATGCACATGCATGAACGTGTGTGCACATGCTGTATGACACACCCTACACGCACTACAAATCAAGCTTGGGCCAATTTAACCACACACACATATATAAAAACACATTCTAATGCATGCCCATACAAGCTACAATCCAACCTTGAGTGAATAGCATAGGGTGTTGAAGACAATGGTCAAGCTTTGCAAATTGACCTTAGGTTGATTTGATTATCATTCATATTCACCTACTTGGATGATCACTCACACACACACACACACACACACACACACACACACACACACACACACACACACACACACACACACACACACACACACACACACACACACACACAATGCATTCTATCCACACCCTATGCAAATGGACCCTTGGTCGATTTGAGAAATAGATTCTAAGACATACTCACAAACACTTTCTGAGAGACACCCACAAACACTACAAATTGACCTTTGGTTAGTTTGAGAATTGATGGCATAGGGTGCTGAACACAATGGCTAGGCTTTGCAAATTGGCCTTATGTCAATTTGATAATCATTCACATACACTAGCATGGACGATCACTCATACACACACATACACATTCTATGACACGTCCACATGCAATGTAAATTGACCTTGGGTTGATTTGAGAAGTGATAGTATAGGTGCGAACACCATGGCTAGGCTTTGAAACTCCACCTTAGGTGAATTGGATGATCACTCACCCAAATACAAAGACATTTAAAATTTGTTTTGAATTTTCAAATTGACCTTGGTCAATTTGTGCCTCATGGATGTTGATGATCACTCACACATACACAAACTAATTCTATGACATTATACAACACAAAAATACATTCTAAGACATAGCCACATATGTTGCAAATCGACCTTATTGATTTGAGAAGTGGTAGCATAGGGTGTTGAACACAATGATCACGCTTTGCAAATTGATCTTAGGTCAATTTGATGATCGATCACCCATACCTGAAAACATTTAGAACATTGTTCTAAGCTTTCCAATCAACCTTAGGTCGATTTGCTTCTCATGGATGTTGGTGATCACTCACACATGCACATAGATTCTAAGACATTATAAACACACACAAACATACATTGATACTTTTGATACCCTCAAAGTTTATGGACAAAGAAATGAACAAAAAACTTGCTCGGAGGAATCAACAAAATGAGGATGTAGGGCAATGGCAAGGATATCTTCAACACATTTTGGATCTAATCAAGCCACAATTCTGGTAACTGAATCCTCTAATATCTATTGGAGTGCAATTCAAAACATGGAAATATGGCTTCTTGACCATGCTAATAGTACCGATGGGCATGAGACTTTTCAAGAGCATTAAATTAGGTGAGTCTAAGGCAAGTGCAAAGTACCATGGCCATTGGATCTCATTTGCATGCATAGAAGGCCATAAGGCAATTTTTTGTACACCCATGCGTGATGCATGGTCCAAAACCTGGAAATATGGCTTCGTAACCAGGGAAATGGTACCTGATGGACATGATAGTTTGAAACAGCCTTAATTAGGTTCTTTTAAGGCCTGTGCAAAGTATCATGGCCATCAGGTCTCATTTGCATGCTTAGAGGACCACCAAAGCATTTTTTCCCTACACATGCATGTTGCATGGTCGAAAACATGAAAAGATGACTTCTTGACCATGCAAACGGTACCCGATGGGCATGGTAATTTTCGCAGGCCTTTAAGTAGATACGTTTAAGGCTTGTACAAAGTGTCATGTCCATCATGTTCTATTTGCATGTTTAGAAGGCCATTGAGGCCTTTTTGGTACGCCCATGCCAAAAACATGAAAATATGGCCCTTGTTGACCATGCAAACAGTACTTAATGGGAATGATAATTTACATAGGACTTAACATAGATGAGCTTAAGACTCGTACAAAGTGCCATTCCTGTCACATCCCATTTGCATCCCTAGAAGACCATTGAGGCATTTCTAGGAAATATGGGCAAAAACAAGGAAATATGGCTTATTGACCCTACAAATGTGACTCGATTGGCACGATACTTTTAACACGCCTTATAGCATGTGAGTTTAAGTATTGTGCAAAGTTTCATGCCATCGAGTCCCATTTTCATATGTAGAAGGGCACCGAGGTAGGTTTTTGTACAGCCATGCATGATGCATGGTAAAAAACATGGAAATATGGCTTCTTGACCATGCAAATGGTGCCTGTTGGGCATGATACTTTCTATTAGAATAAAATTAGGTGTTTTTAAGACTTACACAAAGTATAATGTCCATCGGGACCATTTGCATGCTTAGAGGACCACCAAGGCATTTTTTTTCTGCACATGTATGTTGCATGGTCAAAAACATGGAAATATGGTTAAATCTCGACCATGCAAATGGTATCCGATGGGCATGATACTTTGCAGGAGCCTTAGATTAGGTGATTAAAAGTCTCATGAAAGGTATCATGGGCATAATTCCCCTTATGCATGCTTAGAAGGCCACCAATACATTTTCGCCCTACACATATGTGATGCATAATCATTTTTTCCCTACACATGCTTGGTCATATTGCACTCTTTTAGTATGTAATTTTGGAATGCAACATGTCAATCAATGAAAGTGAAGTGTATTCTTATAGTGTTAGGAAAGAAAATGGATCAAGATTCTCGGGGGGTTCACCTCCCAAAATTTTAGTGTACCACGTGCATTCAAAAGTAGGGGTATTTTAATTCCATTTTTGGAAAAAATTTAACAAGTTTACAATAACAGGAGGGAACCTTTAATTCAAATTTAGAAAAAAATATGTTAGTTCATAAGTAAATAGGGGTGGCTTTATTGGGGGAAAAAACTTAGATGAGGGGTTTTTTAAATACCCCTTGAACACACATGATACCTAGGATTTCTTAGTGGTGCACCCCCGAGTTGAGAGTGTATGTATGAGGAGTATAAATATGTGTATGGTAACAATACAAAAGCTTTGATGAACTTGCTTAAAGAGACAGGGGAATTTGTGCTCTTCCTCATTGTCAGGCCTTGCTACACCCATTTTTTTCAAATGATCAAATTGAAAAACTAAAAGATACTGAATTCCAACACGTGTGCCGGTTAGTTGAACAGGAGGATGGAGACAAGAAATTGAATGAATCCTGCCGAGAAGAAGGATAAAATAGAGCCTACAAATGAGGGGATGGTGATGATAGCATCAATGATGAAGATGCGGAGGGCAGTGGCTCAAACCTGATGGGAGTAGCATTGTAGACTAGTTTCTTGTATATAGGATGTATAGAGAAATTTTGAACTCAAACAATGTAATAGGTCAATTTTGTACTCAATAAATGCAAACAATACAATGCAATTGACTACAAAAATTAGTGTCAATATTAGCGTCGAAATAGCTTTGGGATATTTTACCAGTGTCATATTAGCATCCATCTTAGCATCAAAAACTATTTACCAATGTCGATAATAGCATCAAGATTACCATCAAAAATAGGTCTAGGACATAACTGACGAGCATAAAAAATACCATCGATTTTACCATTTCTATTAGCATAAAAAATGCCATGTATCGACGGAAATATCGTCATCTTTTATGACCATAATTTTGATGCTTTGCTTTCGATGATAATATCGATGCTAAATGTGTCATTTTCATGAGTTGGATTTTTTTTTTCAACTTGTATTGTTTTATGGATAGACACAAGATGATTGCCTTATGGTATAAATATACAAGCTTGTCATTTATGCTAAATATATTGCTTGTTATTTATTTATACAAGTTTGTTATTTATGCCAAATATTTTGCTTTCTTTTAATGCTCATTTTTTAACAAAAAAAAATCTAATGTTTTCCTACATGGAGAATACACTATACTTGCTTATTTCTTAGTTAAACAAGTCATTCTCTATGTAGATACTTACAATTACTACATATAAAAAGATACATTCTTGCTAATTTGCTAGATAAAGCCTTATTTCCTATATAGGAAATGTAGAACCCACTTCATTCTCCATATCAAAACTCACATTTCCTAGATAGCAATGTAAGTGAGCTATATAGGAAATAAAATTCCCTACTTTGCAAATTTGGAGTCCACTTCATTCTCTATATAAAAGCTTGCATTTCTTAGATAGTAATATAAGTGGGGTATATAGAAAATAAAATTCCCTACATAACAAAAGTGAAATCCACTATAGAAGTTCACATTTCTTAGATAGCACTATATAGGTAATAAAATTCCCAAGATAAGAAATACTAAATCGAGTTCTTTCTCTATATAAAGACTTACATTTCCTAGATAGCTAGATAGGAAATACAATTCTCTAGATAAAGAGGGAAAATTAGTTATTTTTATCTAGTAAATATGCTTGAATTTCCAAGTTTGGTAGCAATTAATTATATAGATATCGGTCAAAAGCTCCTTGTGAATTAATGTGTTTTTTGAAAGATGGGAAGTCTATACATGCAGTTGCACGAGAAGGCTCTGCTTGAGAAGAGCATACCATACACGACCTGTGAGCATGGGTGGTAGAGTACCAAAATAGCAAGTCCATGTCCTTGATGGAGGATCGTCTATTAGGTTTCACATTTATGTAATTGCAAAATTAGGCGATAGAAGAAGACCCTTTTTATGTTTCCACAAGATAACACGATGTACTTGCCAAATGATTAATCTATATATTTTTTTCAATAAATAATTTCATTCGATGAACCTAGGTTTGGGTCCATTAGGACTCAATCCTCCCTACAAATGTCAAGGGTGGTGCTTTATTATTGATTTGGTGATGCCAAAAGATTTGTGCCTTTTGGGCATTGAAGCCCAACAAATACATAAGGATATGCTCACAACAACTCATAATTTATCATTATTTTTTTTAAAATAAAAATAAAAAAAGAGTCCGATTTTATCAGTAGGATGGGTTAAGCCCCCCAAAAATAAAAAACCCATTATAAAAAGAGGCCAAACTATAGGGCTAACTGTGGAGGCCCACACAAATATCCAAGTAAGTCTATTTCAAAAAGATAGCCATCTCAAGGATGTGGGAACTCACAACCTCATCATGGGTTCCTACCAGGACTCCCATATCTTGAAGGATAGACTTCATTGTTGATGTTAAGATCAACCCCAACCTAGATCGGGAGTACCCCTCCCTAAAGACCAAATGGTTTTTCATAGACCACACCGCTAAACATACTACAGCCCGCAAATATGGCTAGGATGCCATCATAGTAGAAGAATATCCTTCAAGGTCACCGAATAAAACCGCCTTCCATTGCTTCTTGAGGCTAGACCCTGACATAAAACCCACTTCTCTGATGGCACTTGCCATATTCAACCATAGCTCCCTAACCACCAGACAAGCCCAAAAGAAATGCTTCACCTCCTCAGTTATACCACACGACACAAAGGGCATAACGGGTTAACATTGAGTCACCTAGCCGGTCTACCTCTTACTAGTATTGACAATTGCATGATTTTCCATAGCAGGAGTGATGCCTTCCTGAATCTGCAACCTTTCCAGATGTCATGGAACCTTTCCCTCCACCACTGGCTTCTCTGCCTGAGCCCCCCCCCCCCCCACTTAGCATTCAACTCTAGTGTCATTTCTTGATTATGAAGAATTGACATGTCTCATGATTACTCAAGAGCTAGTTCAAGGTGGAGGAAGTAGTAATGAGAGACAACATGCTAGTGCCTTCTATTCATACCCTGGTAGAGGCAGGGGGAGATCATAGAGAGGTTGTGGTGTTGGGGGAGATGGTAGTGGACACCAACAAAGCTACAAAAGTCAACAATATTCTAGTGAGAGGTCTTGAGTGTGTCTGTTGAGTGTTTCTTAGCCCCGCATTGCGTTTGGGTTTAGCCTATCTCTGTAGAGTTTCTTGAGTCATACCATTGAGCCATTGCTGACTCTACCAGTTACTTTCATTCTAAACTCTGTAGGTAGCACTTCTTGCATCGGTTTGGCCATAGGCTGCTTGTACTACACATACAAAGGGATGATTCCTTTCTGTGAGATAGGAGATGGGATTGCTACACTTGGTGCAATTGACCAAGGGTTTCCGTTGGCTCTGTGGTGGGGAAGGGGGACACTTGCTGCCTTTGAGCACTTCTAACATTATTGTTGTATTTGTTACCTTTCGTCCTGGCATGTCTGTCCCAAAGGAAGAATATTCGATTCTATAAGCAGTGATGGTTTGCAGTTTCTGAAAGGAGCAGTTGTATTATAGCAGTTTACTTTGACATTTTAATATAAAACCCTTCTTTTTGGAAAAAAAAAAGAGAGGTCCTAAGGTGGAGAAATAGGAAACTTGTATTTTTGACACTTATATTGATGCAATTTACATTGGAATTAAAAAAAAAGAACTCCTAAGCGTCGATATTACTATCAATATTATCAATAAGAAAGCATCGATATTAGCCATTAAAGTCAATAAAACATTTTTTGACGCTAAGATGGATGGTAATATTGACTCTAGAACAATTTATCGATCCTAATATCAACACTAATATTGACGCTTTCATGGAAATCCAAAGCTGCACCCTAATCTGCCCTTCTATAAAAGGTTTGTACAATTACGGTGTACTGGCCATGTCATATGTTTACATTGAGTTTGAGTGTAAAAGTTTCTATTTTCTCTTTCAATTTGAGTACAAAATCTCATGTTCTCTGTGAGTACAAAATTATATTCTCTTGCACTTTCTATATCCGTCGACTAGTCTACCCTATTGATATGTACATCATCTTTACTCTAGCCTTGTCACTGCTACTATCCTCATCATTGCTCCCATCCTCCTCATCGCTCTGGCCACCCTCCTCGTTGCTCCCACCCTCCTCTTTGTCAACGTTCCCTCTGCCTCTTGCCTCTCTAGCTTCGGCATCCTCTGGGCGAGCTTGTTGCAAGTACTCATCTCCATCTTCCTATTCAAGAAACACATGTGTCAAAGGTTAGTGTATATGTAATATTTGATCGAATTGAGTATTTGAAGAGAAATGGGTGTAGTAACTTCTTACATTCAAAAAGGGGACAAATTCCCCCCTCGCTTCAAGATAGTCGAACAAGGCATTCGTACCATAGTCACACGCATTCTCATACTCCTCCTCCATGCACTATCTGCCCACTTTCATTTCCTAATTGCAAGCATTTATGTTAATTTCATGATTTACCCCAAGCATTCCCAAACTACATGCACAAAAAAGTGAAAGAATAGGTACTAAGAAAAAAATGATAAAATCGAGCCTTCCCACCCGAGCTCAAGTGCAATTGGCCCACTTTACTCTTCCTTGCAGCATTTGCCTACCTCTCTAATCATACTTCTTTGGAGTCTTGAGTTTTTCTTTATAATCTTCCAATCGTCATCATGGACCCAAGCAGGCTTCGACTCCTTTGCCTTTGCTTTTTTGTGGGTTTTGTATTTCCATGATTTCAAAACGGCAGCCATCTTATTCAACATCCACATGGAGTCGAACTCCAGGTTCTCATTCGGCACTGGAAACTCCTTCCTCAGTGTCTTTAAAATGTAATCTTTTTTTTGGGAGTCTGGTGTCAAAAATCCATGACCACCTTCTTAAATTCACTTGAGCCGAGGCCATGTATGCGGTTAATTACATGCTTACCTCTCTCATCCATAACTATTTCATACTCCCTATTAACTGAATAGGGGAGGGTGGTGGATGCTTTGGAGTCCACTTGAGAACCCTTAGCGGCACTTGTTGTACCCGAGCATGAGAATCTGCATCGACACCTCTCGCTCTCTCTCTCCCAAGTACCTCCCTGAGTGGTGCCTTGGGAGATCTCAACAAAATTTGGTGGACCCGACACTCGTTTCCTCTCCTCTTCAAACTCCCAAAGGATTCGGTCGATTCCTACCCTCTAGATCAAGATGTGCGGGTAGCTTGTATGCCTTCTCTGTGCTACTACCAGTGGTAGTATCATCAATCCCTCTCTTTCGACTACCCCCTCCACTAGATCGTCCACTTGCCATCCGTCATGGAGGTAGAAGATATTTTAAGCATGAAAAAGAGAGGAAAGAGAGAAAGAGGAGATGGGAAGAGAGGGACGAGATGGAAAGAGGAAGAGAGAAGGGTAGGAGGAAAAGAGAGGAGGGAAAGAGGAAAGGAAAAGAGAGAAGGGAAGGAGGAAAGAGGAAAGGAAAAGAGA
Source organism: Dipteris shenzhenensis (assembly GCF_047967505.1). Classification (NCBI taxonomy): domain Eukaryota; kingdom Viridiplantae; phylum Streptophyta; class Polypodiopsida; order Gleicheniales; family Dipteridaceae; genus Dipteris; species Dipteris shenzhenensis. The sequence goes on along the minus strand of NC_141613.1, from coordinate 10,795,869 downwards.
GAAGGGAAAGAGGGAAGGAAAAGAAAGATGCAAGGAGAGTAAGGAAAGAGTAAGGAAGGAGGGAAAAAGTAGAGAAAGAGTACGGAAGGAGTAAGGAAGGAGGAAAAAAGTAGGAAAAAAGTAGGGGAAGAGTAGAGAAAGATTAGGGAAGGAGTAGGGAAACAATAGGGAAGGAAGAAAAAAGTAGTGGAAAAGGTGGGAAAGGGAGAGAAGGGAAGGTTTGAGCATATGATTTACAGGTGAATGTTTACAACAAGAGCAAGACTTGTGTGCATATGATTTCGAGGTTTGTCAAGATTTGCCCCAACCCTTCAAAAAATTGCACACAAGTCTCCTTCTCATTGTAAACATCCACCTCTAGACACATGAAATGGAAAGGGGTAGGGGAAGGGGAAAGGGGCACTTACCTCAAAAGTTAGGTGCTCTTTTTGTGAAACACATTCAAAAGCAAGCTTGCACAAATCACTCAACAAAAGAACCCATGAGAAGAGGAAAGGGGAGAGACAAGGAATGGGGAGACATAGAGAAAGAGAGGAAAGGGAGGAAAGGGAAGAGCTTGGAAGGGGAAGAGAGGAAGGGGAAAGAGGGAGGAAAGGGGGGAGAGGGAAAAGGGAGAGAAAGGGGAGAGGGAGGGAGTTTTGTTTTCTATCCCAAGCCTCTCTCTTCCCCATGCCCTCCTCCTCCCCTTGTTTTCCTCTTGCATATAGAAAACAAGGAAGAAACCCATAGAAAACAAGATTTGAAAGGAGAAGAGAAAATAGGTACAATCATACCTAGAACTAGAAATGCAGGTCCTTTGAAGAGTCTCCTGCCTTTCTCCTTGCTATCCTTAGCGCCTCTGACATAAGAAGCGGAAGGGAGATGGTTGGAAAGTCTGAAGGGGAGAGAGAGTGAGGAAATCTGGGTCTTTGCTTAGACTAAAAAACAAGGAGTTGGGCTTTGCAAATGGGGCAAATAATGTTGGATGGCCATGATACTTTGCACGGGCCTCAAGATAGGTTAGTTTTGTAAGAAAATAATACAACGTCTATGCTCAACAGATAACAGGATCTCGTAGCTGGATGCTAAGGAATCAGGGTTGCTGTAGCCAGTGATGAAATGGGCTTCACGGGCTTGCTCTTATATAGCCACCAGTCGTAGTCGGTTAGGCTCAATTGGGTGACCGACCCAATCCACCCAAAATGGTCGACTAGGGGTCACCGACCATATGAAAGATCCGGTGCGCAAAACAGAGCAACTAACCTACGGTCTCCGTTCGGCCCAGAGCCATCCAGGATCATCTGAGGCTCCAAACGGGCCCCGCAACTCGAAAGTGGGCTGCCCCGGGAAATGCTTCATCTACCCTCAGTGCGGTCAGTCAAGGGATGCCTTCCCGCACTTGCATGTAGCCTAGTTGGCGGTGTGCCAACTCTATCTGAAGCCGTCTAGCCATCAGGCCACACATGGCCCCCATCTGGTATCCAAACCAAGACCTACCGGCGGATAACCGAGCTACTCAAATGCCTTCTCCTCATATGGGGGGCTTACAAGTAGAGTTAGCTAGTTCCCACATAGTTACAGGAGAGTGGAGCATTGATATCTAACAAGTTTAAGGCCCATGCAAACTATCATGGAAATACAACATCATTTTCCCCATTTGCAAACCCCAAACCCTTGTTTTTATAAGTGTATAATGCTCCTTAGACTAAAAAACAAGGAGTTGGGCTTTGCAAATCACCCAAATGATGTTGGATGGCCATGATACTTTGTACAGGCCTCAAAATTGATGATTTAAAGGCCCATGCAAAGCTCAGGGGGGTTACTATGTATAAACCCTCTATATCACGTGCGTTCAAGGCATATATTTAAAATCCCTTATCTGTAAAATTTTTCATTAATAAAATGTACCCCTTTTCTATACAAATCTGTAAATTTTTTCCAAAACTATTTTAAATAGTCCCTTATGTATATTTATTTCTGTAAATTTTAGAAATAAAAAATATCCTTATGTTGAACTCACGTGATAGGGTTACATATGATGAGTGACCCCCCCGAGATGCAAAGTATCATGGCCATCCAACATCATTTTCCCCATTTGCAAACCCTTGTTTTTATAAGTGTGTAGTGCTCCTTAGACTAAAAACAAGGAGTTGGGATTTGCAAATGGGAAAATTGATGTTTGATGGCCATTATACTTTGCAAGGCCCTCCAAATAGTTGTGTTTAATGACCATGAAAAGTATCATGCCATCCAACATCATTTTCCCCATTTGTAAACCCCAAACCCTTGTTTTTCTAAGTGCGTAATGCCTCTTAGACTAAAAAACAAGGAGTTGGGCTTTGCAAATGGGACAAATAATGTTGGATGGCCATGATACTTTTCACGGGCCTCAAAATAGATGATTTTAAGGCATTTGCAAAGTATCATGGCCATCGAACCCCGTTTGCAAGGTCAAGAATGAACATTTCCATGTTTTCTCCCATGCTTCCTCTATGCTGGTACAAAAACATGCCTTGAAGGTATTACAACCATGAAAATGGGACCCAATGGCCATGATACTTGGCACAAGCCTCAAACTAGATGATTTTAAGGCCTATGCAAAGTATTATGGCCATCGGGTCCCGTTTGCAAGGTCAAGAATGAGCATTTCTAGGTTTTCTCCCGTGCTTCCTCTATGATGGTACAAAAACATGCCTCGAAGGTATTCTCACCATGCAAATGGGACTCGATGGCCATGATACTTTGCATGTGCCTCAAACTAGATGAGCTTAAGGTCCATGAAAAGCATCATGGCGATCGGGTCCTGTTTGCATGGTCAAGAATGAACATTTCCATGTTTTTGTCCAAGCTTGGTACAAAAACATGCCTCGAAGGTATTATTACCATGAAAATGGTACTAGATGTCCATGATACTTTGTAAGGGCCTCAAACTAGGTAGGTTTGAGGCTTGTGCAAATTATCATGGCCATCGAGTCCCGTTTCATTGGTCAAGAATGAACATTTCTATGTTTTTTCCCATGCTTCTAAGGTATTATCACCATGCAAATGGGACCGAATGGCCATAATAATTTGCACAAGCCTCAAAATAGATGCGATTGAGGCTTGTGCAAAGTGTCATGGCCATCAAGTCCCATTTTCATAGTTAGGAATGAACATTTTCATGTTTTTGTCCATGCTTCCTCTGTGATGGTACAAAAACATGCCTTGAAGGTATTCTCACCATGCAAATGGGACCCGATGGCCATGATTCTTTGTATGGGTGTCAAAATAGTCCCGTACAAAGTATCATGGCCATCTGTTCCCATTTGCATGGTCAAGAATGAACATTTCCATGTTTTTTCCCATGCTTCCTCTATGATGGTAGAAAAGCATGCCTCGAAGGTATTCTCACCATGAAAATGGGACTTGATGGCCATGATACTTTGCATGGGCCTCAAACTAGGTTATTTTGAGGTCCTTGCAAAGTATCATGGCCATCTGGTCCCATTTGCATGGTCAAGAATGAACATTTTGATGTTTTTTGCCATGCTTCCTCTATGATGGTATAAAAATATGCCTTGAAGGTATTCTCACCATGCAAATGGGACCGGATGGCCATTATACTTTGTACAAGCATCCAAATAGGTGAGTTTAAGGTGTGTACAAAGTATTATGGCCATCAGGCCCCGTTTGCATGGTCAAGAATGAATATTTCCATGTTTTTGCCCGTGCTTCCTCTATGATGGTACAAAAACATGCCTCGAAGGTATTCTCACCATGCAAATGGGACTTGATGGCCATGATACTTTGTATGGGCCTCAAAATAGGTAAGTTTGAGGTCCATGCAAAGTATCATGGCAATCGGGTCCCATTTGCATGGTGAAGAATGAACGTTTCCATGTTTTTTCCCATGCTTCCTCTATGATGGTAGAAAAACATGCCTTGAAGGTATTATCACCATGAAAATGGGACCCAATGGCCATGATACTTTGCATGGGCCTCAAAAAATGTGATTCAGAGGCCTGTGCAAAGTATCATGGCCATCAAGTCCAGTTTACACGGTCAAGAATGAAAATTTCCATGCTTTTTCCCATGCTTCCTCTATGGTGGTACAAAAACATGCCTCGAAGGTATTCTCACCATGCAAATGGGACCCAATGGCCATGATACTTTGCACAAGACTCAAATTAGGTGAGTTTGAGGCTTGTGCAAAGTATCATGTCCATCAGGTCTGGTTTGCATTGTTCAGAATGTACATTTCCATGGTTTTTTCCATGCTTCCTCTATGATGGTACAAAAACATGCCTCGAAGGTATTCTCACCATGAAAATGGGCCACGATAGCCATGATAATTTATACAAGCCTCAAAATTGGTGATTTTGAGGCCCCTACAAAGTGTCATGGGCATCAAGTCCTATTTGCATGGTGAGAATACCTTCGAGGCATGTTTTTGTACCATCATAGAGGAAGCATGGGAAAAAACATGGAAGTGTTCATTCTTGACCATGCAAATGGGACCCGATGGCTAGGATACTTTGCAAGGGCCTCAAACTAACCTTTGTGGAGGCCCATGCAAAGTTTCATGGCCATCAAGTATCATCTCCATGGTAATAATCATGCCCATCCATTTTTTTTAACACCCATGCATGTTCCATGGTGAAAATCAAGGGGATATCGACTCCGATTCGCATCAAATAGTTTTCAATTTGCATAAAAATATATGAGTACAAAGTTTATGTTCCATCTATCAATTTTATGAGGTAGATTAACGTTCCTTCAATCATCAAAGTAACCTTTGTGGTTTGGTAGACTTGCATTTTTCGACATTAGTATCGATGCTTTTATCGATGAAAATATCGACTCTATGGCATTTTCCAGATAGCTTATCGATGGAAATATTGATGAAACAAAGCATTGGAAGGACTTTTATCATTATGGATGCCTATTTTGCATTTCTTGTCATCATTAATGGACTATGTAATAAAATAGAGATGTAATAGGCGAGTGTTCTTTGTATAGATGTCTTCAAGCTCATCAAAATCCAAAGAAGAGACTAGTAGAGCAAGTCTTTATCAATGGGTATTGTGTGATTGTGCACAATGCAATGGATAGATAAGGAGATTATGCACCATATCAATCACACACATAAAGAGATTTGGTCACTTCCAACCTTTACCTGAGGTTGAGTTCAATGATGAGGTACAAGTTTCTTTATTGGCTAGTTCACTAAATTATCTAAATTCTTTTCATGTACTATAGTTCCATTCTTGTATGTGAGTTTTTCAACTAATTCTCTAAATTTTGTTCATGTAGGGAGATGAACTCGTGGAAGGAAGTTTTAGAGCACTTGCATTGCATAATTGTACTCATGACACAATGTTGACCCAAGGATATCAAAATGCTCTAAGGGAGGATTGGGAGATAGAAGAGCAACAAAATACAAGTATTGAAGAGGAGGATGCACTGAATGAGGACGAAACTATGCAAGAAATGATAAATACTTACTTTGATGCTCCTTCACCCCAAGATGAAAGAAATGAAGATGTCCCAAAGATTGGGGAGGATAACATGAAACCTGATACAAATCTCATCGCAGACAAAATGGATTATGTTGGAATCATACAAGATATTTTGCAAGTGAATTTTAGAAAATTTCTAGTATTTATGTTTGATGTGAAATGGTTCAAAGTCATCTGCAGAGGTGCTCGAGCTATAGTAAGAAATGATCCAAGTGGGTTTTTTGCCATTGACTCAACAAAAATGTGGGATGACTGTACTAACACATTCGTGCTACCCACGCACTACGAGCAAGTAAACATTTTCCTTATATGGATATTATTTAGCCTTCCACTTCATTAAAGCTTGCATGAACATATCACGGATTTTTGTCTTAGGTGGTCTTTCAACTTGATGGAGTGCACAACTAGTAGTGGTTTGTGATTCAAGTTGCACCTAGAAACTGACATGTATTTCAAGATGTGGAAATAGAGAATGAAATGGAAGATCAAGAAATAGATGGATTGGAAGCTAGCACTTTTGATAAACCTTCTACTAGGGTTTCGGCGCATGAAGATAGCTTGAGTTCCTCAAAGGGTTTCTGAGACACTGACTACATGCTAAAGATATGTGAGACTTGGCCAGATCAAGAGGATGAGAATCATACTCACGATGGAGATTCCAGCAAGGCTTCGATTGATTAAAGGACTAAGAGCAAAATTGATACAATATATTTTTATTTGTCAATGGTTGTTCAAGGTGGTTTTACCCAGAGCACTTCGATATTAGATCTTAAGTAAACACTTTTATGAAGAACTCTAACACAAAGTCAGAGAACACAATCTGATACAAGTAGGAACTAATTTCAACTCAGGAATACATTATAGAAAGCAGATACAAAGTAGAAAATGATCTCTAATCACTTATCATTGTCGGATTACAGCAAAAGATTACAATAGAACTGAGACAAAACATCATTCCAATCCGATTCATCTCGTAGTTCTGTTCTCTTCACAAGACTCTCTAGCACGAGTCTAGTAGTTACATGCATATAACTGAATAACTACTTTAGAGCGTTGATCATCATGACAATCAGCTCCTCTAGTTATTATTTAGTACAAGAGTTAACTATATGTGCCTAGTTAACCCCTAGTGGATAGGGTTTTTGATTTGTCAAAAACATGTAGACCCAAACCCTTTGCATCAAGTACTCCTTGTAGAAATTAAGATCAATCCCCAAGCTATCTTTCCTAGTGATAAGTTCAAAGTCTTTAGCACCATTGCCTTCTATAGACTATTTTGTGACATTAGTCTCAGAAGGTTCTTCTATCTTCTTCACAGGTACTTCTGGTCCAAGCACAACATTATCTTGCAAAATGATGAGCTAGTGAACTCCAAGCTTTTTCTTTGTTTCAGCTGCTAACATGCCTGTAGTGAATTACTACACCATAGTCTTTGCTTCTTTCTCAGCACCGCTTTCAGCAGACATCTTTGTCTTCAACATGCTTTTCTTTATTTGCTACTTTATCTGCAACCTGCACATCCAATACATAAAAATGAAATTCAAAGTTAGTTTTAACACTTATGGGTTCTTTGGTTTTGCTTGGATCCATGGTTTTCTTTGCTTCTTCCAACTGTGCTTTTAGTCTTTGATTTTTTGCTATAAGCATATCCACAGTATATGCAGCTGAGGCAAAAGCCTCATACGGCCTCTGAGCGGCCACCATCAATCTATTTTTGACACTAATGCACATCGCCTGTGAGGTTTCTATGAGCTAAGATTTCAACTCACTAATTTATGTTCCTGACATAAAAACTCCATCTACTTCATCCGTCATGGCTTTAGGTTGAATTTCCACATCCTGTAGTACTTTACTCCTTTCCTTAGCAATTATTGTGTCCACTTGTAGATCCACATAGTCTTCATACATTCTCTATAGCTAAGTGAAAAATCCCTCCTTCATCTCAATAAGCCATTTCTGCACTGTAGGTCAACATTCCTTCTACATCTTCAACTGTTCAGTGAGTTGTTGCACCTCCTTTTCCTTTTGAAGCTTATAATTTTCAAACTATTTTTTCCGATTCCAAACATATTGTTTCAAGTCCCTGACTTGTTGGTCCCCTTCCTGCTACTGAGTAAGCATCAATTTTCTTCTACAATTCCTGCTTGTCCTTCTACAAAACTTGCATTTGAGCTGAATACCCTACCTGCATCTCATCTTGGTGTTCTTGAAACTATTTTAAGACCTTCATGGCATGATTCACTTCTATTGCAAACACTTTCTCAAACAATTGTACTGTACAAGCTTCTGTTTCTATTATATTCTATGCACAACTAGTTGAGATGATGTTGGTAAACTATTATCAAATTGTTCTATGAGATTTGTCGTCAGTGCTTTCTTCACATTGAGCTTGATCTTTCTTTCCTTCCGAGTTTCCTGCATATTCTTCAATAGGTCACTGCCTCCAATCGGCATGTCCCACAAACTCTGTGCTAAGCTCCATTCTGACATTCTCCATACTAATAAACAAGGGAGATGGATTTTCATCAAATCTATGAATCCTACTAGCCTTGTACTCTCTGCATTACTTTTGTATTCTCCACTTGACAAATACAAATCATTACTGCTCCCCTACTTGTTTTTTCCCATAAATTGGGTCTAACCACCTTCTGCTTTGGTTGAGTTGAATCATTCCCAAAGAAAGGTTTAAACCTAAAACCATTGACCGGCTTAGGAAAATAATTGCCACGCAATTCACTTACTAGAAATGTTCCTTGACTGAGTACTTGCACAATTCTATAAGGTCCATCATATCACAATCTCAATTTTTGTGGATGAGGTCCAAGCGTAGAATTATACATCAACACCAAATCACCTCTTTTGAGCAATTTGAATTTTATATTCCTATTAATCCAATCTTGTCTTCTTGTTTGAATGATCTATGAAATGCATGAACTAAAAATTCTATCCTCATCTAACTTCAACAACTGCCGAATTCTAAAATTCATAGATTCTTGACTGAGCACTTGCACAATTCTATAAGGTCCACTCGGGGGGGTCACTATGTATAAACCCTCTATACCACGTGCGTTCAAGGCCTATTTCTAAAATCCCTTATCTGTAAATTTTTCATTAATAAAATGTCCCCCTTTTCTATACAAATCTGTAAATTTTTCCCAAAACTATTTTAAATAGTCCCTTATGTATATTTATTTCTGTAAATTTTAGAAATAAAAAATATCCTTCTGTTGAACCCACGTGATAGGGTTACATATGATGAGTGACCCCCCCGAGAAGGTCCATCATATCACAATCTCAATTTTTATGGATGAGGTCCAAGCGTAGAATTATACATCAACACCAAATCACCTCTTTTGAGCAATTTGAATTTTATATTCCTATTAATCCAATCTTGTCTTCTTGTTTGAATGATCTATGAAATGCATGAACTAAAAATTCTATCCTCATCTAACTTCAACAACTGCTGAATTCTAAAATTCATAGATTCTTCAGGAGACAACTTATGCTCCGTAGCAATCCTCAAGCTCCCCACAATAAACTCCATTGGAGCAACTACCTCTGTGCCATACATTAGGAAAAAAGGGAGCTTATTTTGGGGCCTTTTAGGGTTTGGGAAAAAAGTCTCTCAACCAATGAGGAGAAGGCCAACGTAACGTAGAAATTCCATAAAAAAAGGCAAAAATATGAAAAAAAAATAGTACTTTATGTTGCTATAAGCATGTGGCATTAATGAGAAGATTTGTTTTTTATTCTTTTATGATTCGCATGTCCCTATCAAGAGATGTGGACCCAAAATTGAAATAGAGCTCCATTTTGAAACCTTCCCACATGGTGACCCAAAACAACCATCCACTTTCTCTTGTTCTCAGGTGCCATTCTCTCTTCAACATGCATTCCTCTACTTTCGCCCACGAGCCATTCCATTCCCTCTTCAACAAGAATTCCTCGTTGCATTACTATTTTTATGATGCTATTAAACTTTCAAGACAATAAGCTCCTTTCACCTTTTATTTTCTTGTTCTCAGTTTCATTCAGTTTTGTTAATGTCTTACTATTTTGCTGTGTGTTTCTTTGACTTTGCAAGTATTAGAGTGAGGATTTTAGATGTGGCAACCAAAAACTTTGGTCGTGCCACTAGGAAACGGTCTGTCGCTCTACTTGGTGAAGATGTGGATGTACAAAGTATCTCTTGCCATGAAGACCTTGCTCACTAATCTCATGTGTAGAAGTTTCCAATACTGTGACTGTGGACGGTAGCTGGAAAAGGATAGCAGTGGTGGCAAAAGGAGACTGGGTGCTAATGCAACCCAACAAGCAGAGAAAGCAACAATAAACTAACACTTTTTTGGCTTCTTGGAAGGGCAGTGTGGGGGAATAACTAGGCACCTAGAATAAGGTTAGTGAATAGTCACATGGGGGGATGTGAAGGGATGTGAATGGACCCTTGAGATTCCAACTGCCAATAACTTCCCTTAGGCTTCTATCTTGAGGAACTCAATCATGAAGGGCACGTATGCAGAATGACCATGACTCGTCTACTTGGATTTCTGAAATTATGTTCCAGCTCTGAAGTTCCGAATGAGGAAAGATTGTTTATCACGTTTGAGTTCCTGTAATCTAATAGGTAGAATTCTAAAATAATTCTCTACATGTTACACTAGCAATCTTGCAATTGGTCTGATTATTCCAGCCTCTCTTGGGAAATGTAGAATCAATCAATTCTGAGGGATGAATGCATTAGAAGAGATAGTCTCAAGAAGAATGAATCCATATAATCATAGGTGTTGACACAGAGGAGGATGGAAAGATTGTCTGATTGGAGCCTCTTGGAGCACCTTATGACTTTCAAATCCTATGCTAAAGCAAGCAACAGGCATGGCGAAGCATCGACACACTCAAAAAAGGAAGCGAGCAACAAATGCCCATGCAAGAGATTGGTAGCTGGTCTAGCCAGCAACGTGTCTTGGAGGATGCGACGCGAAGTTTCTTTGATTCCAAGTAATGCCAATTCTAAAAATGTGAAGATAACTGAATCCAGCAATGCCACTCAGAGATCTATATGTCTATCTAGCATTTGACGGAAGGGAGACGATTGCCTTAGGATAGACCGGGCGATCAAGAACGTGACCAAGACAAGAGAGAACATGAAGAAGGAAGAAGGTTGATTCCGATTAGCATGTTGCAGTCAATTCATGTAACGTGAAGAAGGAAAAGCAACACCCTGTCAAGAAGAAAGATTGTTTGTTCCTGATGAAGAAATTGGCCTTTTTCTGTAGCATCACTGAGTGAAAGAATTGACAGAAGTCATCTATGATTTCAATTATTGCATCTGGCCTATGGGATCGCAAATTCCTAAAGACATTGCTGATTGCAACCAACCAGTTACAGTTTGGTGAAGAATAATGAGTACGCCACATGAAGATTACCAATTTATGTCGTAGAGGCTTCAACCCATGAAAGGTAGTCCCGCACCTATCTATTTTTATGGGGCAATCATCAACAAAAGGCGGGTACAATGAAGTAGAAGGCCACCCATAGACTTTCTTGAAGATAATTGATAATGTGAAAGAAAAGCACAGCCTGTTTTTTGTACAAAAAGCCGTAAAAATGACCAACATATGAAGCCAGGCAAAGCTTGATTCAGCAATATGATGATTAGCAATAATTCGAGGGTCTATGCAACTTCATGTCCATCTATTGCATTGGTGGCTTACTAGATGGAGGGATGGTGTTGACAAATCTCATAATCTGACTATCCAAGATGAAGCAAGTCTCAGAATTTGACTGTCAAAGTCTACCCTATGAGACCAATTTCCAAATTCAGATTCCAATTCTTGGATGAAGGTTGCTCGTGGATGCAAAGTTAACTACTGTGAAGATTGACGACGACAAGTATTTCTACGCAGCACTATTTCTTGGTCGGCCTATTTGACAATCAAGAAATCTGAGAATCAAGAAAACATAATCAAGGCAACAGCAACATGTTGTAGAGATGGGACAAGTACAAATGTAGGAAGTTGTCAAGAGACCAGCGTATGCAATTTAGAAACCTGTCAATAAACAATACAATGACTATTCAAAGATTCAATAGTAATGCGGTTCCCTTGTTGCAATCTGCCATAGTTTTTGTTAAAACAGAACGAGATTCATTTTGGTGGCAAAGTTCAATCCTTGTAATGAAGGCTCTCAAGTCAACTCCAAAAAGATTGCGGTTCATGATTTGAACTATTCCAAGAGGATTGAGTTCTAATTTTTGATTAAAATACTTCTATTAGGAAGATGGGGATCTTGATCTTGTCCTAAATGGGGCAATGATCTATAATGTTGGAATATTGGTGATGATATGCAAAATCTAATTTCTTTGGATTGAGATATAAAAGTACAAAATATCAGAACAAGCTGAAGCATGAATTAGAGGTACCTTCATCTCTTTCTTTCTAATTTACATCAGCAACAATTTCTAAGTTTCTGATTATCATCATGGCAAAGTCTAAGAAGAAGAGTCGAAGCAAGCAATGCCATTTATGTGGAAGTGTTGATCATGGTCCGAAGGATTGCTATATGTATTTGTGCAAGCATTGCAAGCAATATGGGCATCACAGGAAGTATTGCACTTATCTTTTGGAGAAAAAGTTCTATAAAATATTTCCAGCTTTATGTGAAGAAAAAGCAATCCGAAAAGTCACAAAGATCTTGGATAAGCTTTCAGAATATTCACTTTTGATTGATAATGCAAAGGATTGGTATGCCAAATTTCATAAACATGATTGCAGATCTTTTCGATATATAGCTGATATCTTGGAACTTCAAGAAAGAGTTCAGATTTTGCAGTCCAAATATTCTAATGAGGAAGATGTTGATTTTGATTCCAATTTAGATTCCGAAGATGATTCCAAAGATGAGCAAGGTATTTGCTGTGTTTATTTAGATATTTCAGTTTCTAATCAAATTACAGATGTTTAAAATTAGATTAGATAAAAAAGTCATTCCAAACAACTCGAAAGCAGTTTCAAACATTTCGAAAGCAAGTATGGACAGCCAAAGAAGTCAAGTATGTGTGAGGATTATCCAATGCCAATCAGTTCTAGATTTTTTCATAGACAAATGGAGCAACATGATAAAGATGATTGCTTTCTGACAAAGAATGATGATAATATTGAAGATTCATATTTGCATGCTATGCATTTGCACAACTTTTGCTATTGATGTGATGTGGAAGCAAGAGAAGATCAATTCGAATGCATTCTTTGAGGAGCCTGACTATAGAAGCCCTTACAACAAAGAAGGTTTGGGATATGTTTCTAATTCTGAAGAAAGTCAAAGCAATGAAGAGTACCAAAGGTTTGATGCCAATGATGAGGATAAGATTTCAGATTATGATGTTTCTAATGATGATGTTCAAGTTGATAAGCATGTGTGTGAAGAAGATACAATTATTCAATAATTTCTATTATCCATTGAGAATGAAGATGGCATCTCAAACAACCAATTTGTTCCAAAGATTACAAAAATGGTTCAGATTCAAAACGATGAAGAAGAAGAAAGCAAAGAGAAGAACTCAGGTGCAAAGAAGGAGAAAGAATTTCAAAGAGTTTTCGCATCCAGAGTCGTTCAAGTTCCATGCCCGGAAGTGGATTTTTCAGGACAACAATGTTTAGTCCAACAAATTATTGGTTTACAACAATTTTCATACTGGCAAAAGTTGGCTGAAATGCAGCAACTCAGGAGTCAATCAATTGGTATTCTTTTCCTAAAGAGGTATGCCTTCTTGTTTGATCTTCAAGAGAAGTAATCCATAAGCTTTCATTAGAGCTTGAAAAGGAGAGGGATGTAGCCCAAGTTGTAGCAATTGAAGCTATATCAATGATTAATCGGCTTCAAACAAAGAAGACATGTTTGCAAAGAGAATTTTCTAAAGAACAACAAATGGCTATGTTGCAAGTTTCTCACTGTTATGATGTCATTGATGCTCTCAAAGAAGTTGTTTTGCAAGCAGCAAAACAATAAAATTACAGCTTTATATAATCAATTGGTATTTTCTCATCATATGCCTAGTCAAGATCCTATTCAGGAGGATTTGTGTATGTTGCATGATCCAGTTGTTAATTTATCAGTTCAAGAGAATATTTTTGAAGTTTTTGAGAAAGCTAATCATCCTATGAAGGAAGTTGTAGCAAATGGGATTATGTTAGTGCCAACAGATGAATGGTGGCCTACCATCAATGATTGGACATCATGCTATTCATCAAAGTGTTGCTCAAATAAGAAGTGTTGAAGAGCCAAAGGGAGTTGAGAAGGTAGTGATGCAAGGAGAAGGAGAAGAGTAGCCCGAGAGCAAAAGAGGCCAAGAGGAGCCCTCTCTATCCCTAAACCTCACACTAAGAAGACTCGATGGTTTGCAAGATGCTGATGTACTTGAATCCATAAGAGGTATGGCACAATGCATGATGCTAATGACTTTATTTGCAAATTGTCAAGTAGCTAATAAGGTTGAGCTAAAGCAAAAGAATCCTAACATACAACAACATGATGTCATGGATGAGGTGTTATGCTTCAATGATAAGCATTTGAATGAAGAGGATGAAGTGGTGGATCAATTCCTACTTTCTCTTGAAGATGAAGATGATGTATCTAATCACGTTCATGCTTTAATGGATACACACACTATGCAAGAAAGACAGGAATCATGCAGTCCATGTCTATGTCAGGAGGCAAATTCAGCTTTCATTTTGAGTGACCTAAAGATGGATTCTTTTCAAGTGGTATTATGTATTCCAAGACAAATGTATGGACAGAAATCTGATGAACTTAGATCTCATTTTGAATATGATTTGGGTGTGTTTCAGTCTATGCCAAAATGCATACCTAGTTGGGAGCAACAGTGCAGTCTATCGGTTGGCAGTTTTGAGGAGCTTCAAAATCAAGTCAAATGGAATGATTTGACTGATGTTAGATGGCTGAGAGTTAGTCATGTATATGGTTTATACCCACCTAAAATAGTTTTTGATTTGGATAATTCTAACCCATTTATCCGAATGTGCTTTTCAGCAACAAGAAAGTTAATTTTCTGTAGTCTACAAGTGACAATGCATGGCATAGTGATGATCCAATTGAGGGTGAGGTAAACAAAGAAAAGAAGTCAGATGAAGATAAATCTAAAGACCAACTCTTTCAAGATTTCAAAATGCAAATAAGTTTAGTTCAATCATTGGGTGAAGAAAATGGCAAGGACGATGTTCCAAAGGGATCACTCATTGAAGTGGTTCCTAAACAGAAATTTCAGCTTTGAAGGATGATATATATGAAATGTTTTATGATGCTTTTACTGGGTTTGAGGATGAATTCTATGATGCAAAAGATGATATTATGCAATCAAAATTTGGTTTACATTCAGATTTGAATGATGGTATAGTTTTTCGCCTTTGGCAAGATGCAAGTGCAAGAGCACAATGTGAAAAATCAAATGCAAATGCAACAAAACCAAAATCAAAAAATGAGAATGCTAATGTTGATGATGAAGAAATGCAAAAGGTGAAAGATGAGGGTAAGTGGAAGAGCCCAAACCGGATCCAAAAGAGCCCAAAAAGGAGACAGAAGAGACAGGAGGAGTTCCAAAATCACCTCTACTTCATACCACAAATATGCAAACACTTGGCAAGTGTTCAAGGTCAAAATATACAGCAACTGAAAGCTTGGAATCATGAAAAATAGCAAACAAAAATCTAGCAAATAGTTTAGAAGTATGTCTGACAACAGAAAGCAGTTTTGGCATGTTTCGGACAGTCCAAAAGTCCGATTATCAGTATGATTTCAAAGAGAAATTTTAGAAAGTCTAAATGACAAAAAAGCAATAATTTTTGTGTTCTTTAATTCAGCATATGTTGTTCAAACCTCGTTCAAACAGTCCTGATAATTCAGTCCAAAATTTAGAATATTCAAATGTGGTGGATTTCATTTCGAAATCAAAATTCAGTCATTGAAATCAATGAAATTTAGAATTCAGATTTTCAGTGGTGGTTTGATGAATGGAATTTAATTCAAAATTTTCAAAGACAAATGAATGATATCTTTGAGGAGTCTACACCGACATATGTTGCGGATGCTGGAGCTTCATCGACGCATTCTTATTTGCTTGATCAGAGTGATATATCCATTTTGTGCCAATGGAATGTGAACATACTTATTCATGCATGGTTCTATTTATTCATTTTGTATGACCTCGCATGGATGACATTATATTTTATGGGTTCCCCCCTGGCATGTTGCTATAAAATGGTAGCACTGTATTTACACTCACATAATGATGATATACACTATAGCTTACCTTTAATTTATTGCATAATAATCTCTTTCTTTTGGAGATTAGTGGACAGCTATGTATAGGGGTGGTTCGAACCTTGGTACTACACCAAGCTCTTCACTCTACTAGCTGCATGGTCTTGGATTGATGTGATGTTTACATCATGAACGGGATTTACTAACTTCCATTATATTGAACCTAAAAATAAATCGGTGGGTTCGAGTCTTGAAAAATCTTTAAATTCCAACCACCGGGTGTGCTAGTGTGAGGGGATAACTAGGCACCTAGAATAAGGTTAGTGAATAGTCACATGGGGGGATGTGAAGGGATGTGAATGGACCCTTGAGGTTCCAAATGCCCATAACTTCCCTTAGTCTTCTATCTTGAGGAACTCAATCATGAAGGGCACGTATGCAGAATGACCATGACTCCTCTACTTGTATTTCTGAAATTATGTTCTAGTTTCGAAGTTTCGAATGAGGAAAGATTTTTTATCACGTTTGAGTTCGTGTAATCTAATAGGTAGAATTCTGGAATAAGTCTCTACCTGTTACAGGCAAAAAAAGATTTCAGAGTAAAAAAGGAAGGCACAAGATGCGCCAGAAAAGTTCGAATACAACATCTCTACATGCACCGAGAACTTGTATTATGAGATTATCCTGCTTATCTTCCACACCATAGACCCAATTGTAAGTATATTTGTATAATGAAATAGTTAAAACGAAACAACTTTTGCTTTCTATGACCGACAATATCTTTGTTTTGGTTCAGATGTATACCCCTCATCATACAAAGAGTGGCAACCAATGGAGTGCATATTGGGATTCTTTGATACTTTACATGGTGCTATTGGGAAGCTACAATACGAAGGTAGAAAGTCAACAATGCTAACTGAATCGGCTATATTTTTTATGATCACTTTTATCAATTGATGGACAATGCTCACTCACATGGTTTATTAAAAAGGCAAGATCTCCCGGCGTGGAATATAGTTGATTGGCCAGTCCCTAATGGCAGCATCATAGAACAAAGCCAAACTATATTCGGAAGTACAGCATTCCCTGAAACCAAATATTGCTATAATAGGATAGCTAAAATCAAGGTTTTCATGCCACTTACAGTTTTTGTAGAACTTTTTGAGGATTATTTAGTTAAAGTTTGTAAGACAATGTTGACTTTCAAAGAAAAAGGATATGATGAAATTCCAATTCCAAAATTTTTGGATAATGGTTGGGATAGAATGGTGGTCAACATTGTGTATTGTGAGGTTGCTCATAACTCCATCAACATTAATTACACGATTGCCTTGCAAAACTTTATTTTCTCTTTTTACTATAAACGCAGCAGGATGATAGGCACAAAACTTGTGGCAATGGACCAAGACAAGAGGTCTTCAGCTCCAATATTGAAATAAATGTTATTGATAATGACATCCTTCTAACATCCATCTCACTAGGACAATGCTACACTCTCTCTCAGTTACGCAAGGACATTATTATGGAGACTGAGAACAATATCTGCAGAGAATTTTCATTCATTTTGAATAGCATGAAAGTAAGTTGGTTTCCACCCTGTGTTCCTCCTAAATATATTCTCTTTACATTTGCATAATACATTCATCTATCACTTCTAAAGGTATGATATTGCTAAAATTTTATTTTTGCTGATACTGCAAAGGAGCGAAAGCAAAATTCAATGCAAGGACATTGTAAATAGAACAATTCATATAATTTAAAGCTATTGACTCTAGGTATTACTTGCAATCCACTTTTTTTTTTGACATTTGATGTATTGATACAAAATGATTACAAGCATCATGTGTTTTTCTATTGTTGCTCAAAATCTTTCTCTTGACTTTTGTGCAATAATGGAGACTCCTTTTAAGAAGAGTTGTCTTTAGCTTCTTCCATGCTAGTCAGGTGGCTGCTATTGTACATCCTCTGTGGGCTTGATATCGGCTTGTTGCAATGGTACTACCTCCTCGTGCATCAACTCCTCATGCTCCTTTGATGTCCCTGCCTCCTCGTGTATGGGCTCGGGAACGTGCTGCTTTGATGTCCCTACCTCCTCATGCATGGGCTTGGGATTTTTTGGTAGCTCTACCTAGAAAGGATCAACTATGGCTTCTCCTTCCACATCCTTTGAGAAAGTTTTGAGCAGCTCATCAACACCAACACCTTCTAGAATATCTTCTAGATTGCTAGTGGCAGGGACATTTTTGTTGGCCTCCTCAACCTCTTGTTCAACCCGGAGATCTTCAAGGCCTTTTGAGCCTTCTCCTATATGGAATGTTCGGTTTGGTGCTAGTGGACAAGGGGAAGAGACCTCTCACAGCTTCAAAATTGTCTTTGCTCTGAAGCTATTTGCATATTTAGAGCCAAAATTATCCTCTTTCATCTGCAATAAAAACAAAGAATTTTTTCAATCTTTTATGTACCAATGCATTGAATGTAGAATCTCTTAAACAGTATGCAATAAAATTGCTTACAAATTTAGGATATATCTCTGAAAAGTATGTGTCTATCATATATTTTGCACTTATTAGAGTCCTCCATCCACAAGAGAAAGGATCCTCCTGTTGTGGTGTCTGTTTTATCAAAATAGAATGCTAAGATGTATATTCGACTATGAAGAGTGCCAAAATAAGAGAGAGATACAGATAAGTGACTATAATTATTGTACATGCAATTGCATTTGTTGAGTTGAATCTAACATCTTTAAATTTGGATCAGGGAGGTCTAGTGCATACATTAGTCTTTTGAGGCAACTGCAATGGGAATGAAGGTTGACGGAATGTATATTGTTAAATTAAATTGGGCAACAAAATATAAAATCCATACTTCTGCATGTAAAAGAGATATTGCTGACTTTTCAGGAGAAAACATGGAAATCGCGTTTTGTAGCAAAAGTATGTGGAATACTAACTTACAATTCTAAATCCTTGTGGGTGCCTTTAAAGGAGTTGAAGGTATAGCATAAGTTTTGTTGTATGTCTATATGCACCAAACTCCAGTGATTGCTGCAAAAAAACAACAAACATGAGGGGATTAGACCAAGAGGGTGTAAATACAATTTGAACAAATTAGGATTTTGTTAATAGAGGGTATTAGTGGAAAAGGTCAGGCAAGATACTATGAACAATATGGGAGGAGAAGCATATCAACCACATCAAAATTGCAAAAACTAAACCACTTGAAAATGCTTTTGGTTGATGTCTTGCTATCCATCAACTTGAATGAGATAGCTAGATCGACTATATATACAGTGTGCTGGATATGACTCTTCAAAAAACTACAAAAAACCACTTCACTTTGCCTATGAAAAAGTGACTGCTACAAATACATAAACACAATTGACCTTGAAAGATATACTTACTATAGAGCTGCAAGCATGATTGTGCAAGTGGCATGGTTTTCTTTATGTGCTAAATCCATTATGCAATCTTGTGTCAAATCCTAGCTCACCAAGTCATCTTTCACAGTCTTTATAGATATTCTGACAACTTGCAAGAGCTTTTGCTGAATTTGCACTTGCCTCATTAATGTCTAGGATTCTAAGACATACACTATTTCCTTAACTCGCTCCCTGAGGGACTCTTCATATGCAACCTTACCTCTGGTCTCATGTTGGTGAGTGACCTCTATTATCTTTAGTGGATCTGCTTTAGAATTCCCGGCTGGAGGTATCAATAGGATATCTCTCATTTAAATATCATCCCAATCCTCTACATTAAGGATCTTGTCATATCTATACCTGACCATTACAAGTGTTTGGATGTCTTTTTTCATTATAGTCACCCTGTGTGCATGTGTTGCTACCATCATTGTGTCTTGGAAAAACTCTATAAGCAACTCTTCATCAGCTTCTTGGAGAGCAAGCAGTGCAGTCCTTTGCCATCTGCAGTCCACATGCAGTTGATGCCATCTGCAGTCCACATGCAGTTGATGCATATTGCCCTCACAAACCTTTGGAATGGTGCCATGGGTACTGCAACCCATTGGCTTTCTTAGCCTTCCTGATCTCCATCAAGACACATATACTTTGGCTCACTCTCTTCTTTCTATTACTTGCTAGCATGTGCACAGGCTTCCCCTTCTTTGAGGATTTTGATCTTGATCGAGTTGTGGCAATCCTTGGAATGTCCGATCCCTTGCCTTTCTTCTTGGATGTTGCTTTGGCTCATGCCATAGTCTATTGTTGTCTTCTCCTAAACAAAAATCCAAACATAACAAAGAAATAAGCCACCCAAGAGTTTTCTTGAAAACGCGATTTGGAGCAAAGATTTAAGAAAAGTGATGAAATCGCATTTTAGGAAATATACCTGCAGCATACTCTAGCAACACACTCGAACAGTATACTCCTAATTTTGATGTATCAAACTCTAGAATGTAGATGTTTTCTGCTGCTAAGATGAATCCAAACATAACAAGAAATACTCCATGCAAACATTTGCTAGAAAATCCGATTTGGAGCAAAGATATGAAGAAAGTGTTGAAGTTGCATTTTTGAGCAAATCTCTTTGCATCATACTCTAATCAATCAATTTGATGTAGCATCCTCCTAAATTTGATGTAGCAAACTCTAAAATGCAGATGAGATATGCTTAATCGAAACAACTCATAAAGTGAGCATAAAGTGTCTTTGAGAGAAAGCTAGAGAATGGCCATTTCACCTTAACAACAGGCAAAAGACAATGATGGGTGACCGATTGCTTACTTGGGCTTGTGTCTCCTGATGACAGACAGTCTAGGTGATGGTTCAGGATAGAGCTGGAGCTGGTGAGGTTGGAGCTAGAGCTGGTGAGATTAGAGCTGGAGCTGCAGTGGGTGATGGAGCTAGAGCTACAGTGGGCCTCTGTGATGGAGGTGGTGAGATGGTGAGGTTGGAGGCAACTGAAACTAGAGATAGAGATGAAAAGAGAGGGTAACTCTACTTAGTGATGGTTTAGTCTCAAAATATGTGCAAGCAGTGATTAGCACTTAAATGCACTCATACCTAGAAGACCATTTTCCACATGTGTGGTTGACATGACTGATGTAACTTGCATTGATAACTGTGCCAACTCATTTTATCTTTACTTTTTTTCATCCCTCCAATAGTTTTGATCTTCTTTTTTTTTCTCTAACACCACATCCTTATCTGCATCTGGACAACATCATCACTACCATCATCCCCCCCCTTCCTGCACCTATGCAAGAGCCACATAGACAAGTCACTAGGGCTAGCCATGGAGAGAAAAAATCTAGGTATTCATACTTTGGAATCTACTATATTTGTGGGCAGTAGTGTTTTTTTTATCTATGATTGTCTAGACCTCAATTTTCCTTAGATCCCAGTCCTTGTTCCATACTCGTTCCATAGAGGAGAGGAGTGTTTCCCAGAAAACACGATTTGAGACCCTCTTAGCAAAAAAACACCCCATAACACGTTTATAGTCAAAACATGCTATGTGCCATGATTTGCTAAAAAACGCGATTTGGAGCAATAGTCTTGAAAATACTTGAAAATTGCATTTTTGAGCAAATTGGTGTGCAAGAGTGTGTAGAATGCATAGAGAAAGACCAGTTTACAAAAAGTACTAACCTTATTAGTATGTAGATAACATGATCTTGATGGGTTGAGCTAGAGCTGTAGTGGGTCTAGGTGATGGAGCTTGAGTTGTTTTGGGTCAGTGTGATAGAGCTAGTAAGGTTGTGGGTGACAGTTTGATGGGTGTCAGCTTGATGGGTTGAGCTAGAGCTGTAGTGGGTCTTGGTGATGGAGCTTGATCTTGGGCCTCTGGGTGATGGAGCTGGAGCTATATTGGGTCAGTGTGATAGAGTTGGTGAGGTTGGATAGCACAAGCATGTAGGGAGGAAGATGAAACTCGAGATGGAGATGACACAAGCACAAGCCTTTAGGGAGGAAGATGAAACTCAAGATGGAGATGACAAGGGGGATTATTAAGTTTGAAGGCTTGGTCTAAAAATAGGTGCAAGCAATCACTACATACTTAACTCACTAGTACCTTGAAGACCGTTTTTGGCATGTATGACTGACAAGTGGGACTTGCATAGATATCTGTGCCATCTCCTCTTATCTTCACTTTTCTCCATCCATTCAACAATTTTGATCTTCATCTTCTCCTACACCATAGCCTCATCTTCATCTGGACAACACTTTAGCCTTGGCTTGTCTCCCACCATCATCCTTGCCTACCTACACTTGTGCAAAATCCATGGAGAGAAAGGATACAAGTACTTAAATACACCACAGTCTTGATCTGCCTTTCCAAGTGTTTTCTTGATCTATCCAATTCCACTGCATCAGATCTTAGGCATTTGCTTCATCTTTTGCATGATCTAAGACCATTTTCTTTAACATTTACCTGAATTTTGCTAGACCCGATGTTTTATATGGAACCTGGGGTTAATACTTTGTGGCCAAGGGGTTTTCTTGAAAACACGATTTGAGCATATATAGCTGAGGAACACCCCATATCACGTTTATGGGCAAAATATTTTTCTATTGCACCTAGTCCCTTGCATTTGATTGATCCAATGTTTGGGTACATAGTAGTATTTACATAAATAGAAGTATTTGCTACAAAACGTGATTTCAGTGTATTTAGTTAGAAAAACCCTCATATCGCGTTTATGTGCAAACTTTCAAAGAGGAGGACCTAACCATTAAGGTGATGCAGGTGATGTAGCAAGACCATTCACGAAGACCATTGACCTATCAACTTATGCTATAAGGGAGGAGGAATCTCCTGGTGAGAATTGCATTTTTATTGCTTCTGTTTCATTTAGCTATATGTGCAGGACTCAAATTTAATTTTGTATGATGCAGTCAAGAGAAGAAATCCCAATGAGAAGGGTTCAGACAAAGGGGGACAAGCTTGCTAAGGGAAAGGAGAAGGAGGAAAAGAAGTCACCCCAACTGCAGCTCTTTGAATTTTTACAAAAGTCTAAATGTCAAATGCAGTATCACAACTACCATGAGATGTTCAATAAGGAGATGGATTTGCAATCTCTTTTGGCACATCAAAAGGATTTTCTTAGAGAGGTGTATGAGTCCTTCAAAAAGCTGACAATTGAAGGATCTAAAGTTATCGATAGTAAAACTTTTGTACATATCAAGGACATTGCCAGAAATGATAGGATCAGGTATCAAATGCACAAGCTCTTTGATAGTTTTGAAGACTGCCACAAGGGAATCTGCATTGTATACAAGGGCAATTGTAGGATACTTGAAGAGTCACTTGCATTTGCCATGTATGTACACTATGCTGATGGGTGATACAAAGGATAGTGATGAGGAAGAGGAAACAGAAGATAAGTCGGATCTACCAGATGCAGAAGAGAAGATCGACATGAAAGAGGAGGAGCTTGCAGTTGTAGTATTGGATCTAGTGGCCTTAAAAAATGAGACACTAAGAGATGATGTCCTAGTGGATGACATTGAGTCTGAAAGCTCTGACCTCGTGCCCATTCTTCCCTCTTTCAATATTGAGGGAAAAGAGTATGTCCTGTTGTATGACATACAGTGACTCTTCAATTTGAGAGAGGATTATGCAATTTCCCTTATTGCACAATCTTGTAGGGTTGACAAGGAAGTAAGGATTGATGACGATCCTATGTTAGAGCTGGAGGACAAATTCAATCCTTTGAAAGAATTGTCCATCTATTTTGAGCAAGCCAAAATGTATGAAGATGTGGATGAGACAATCTTCCAAGAAACGCAAGCATGAATGAACCTCACAGCAAGCTTGGATATCAATCAGAGCTTCGAGGGGAAGGAGGAGATGGGTATCTCCTTGTTTAACAATGATGTGCTCGAGAAAGATGAGAATATTGAGGTAAAGCACCTACCTTTCTTGAATTTAGAGTTTAGATATGCAATTTAATGGTTTGTTAATCTAGTGTGTCTCGCATATGGCAGTTGTTCGTCGTTGAAGATGGCACATTCCTCCTGAGGGCAGCTAGAAGTAGAATTCTTGGGCTTCATAAACTATCAAGCCTTTCTCATTACATTAAAGACCTATCTGTTGCAAAGATATTGATTTTTAGCTAATTGCTTAGCAACGATGGAGTTGCTATTACTTATTTTTTCAAGTGTCTGTCAAAAGGTTTGGGTGGTCATCCTATATCGTGGCAAAATTTTATCAAAAGTTTTGGGTGGTCATCCTATATCGTGGTAAATTGATAAGATCATTCTATTAGAGAAGCGGTCTCCTTTAATTATTTTTGGGTGTTATGCTGGAAAGAAAGACTCAAGAGCTGGTTACTTTTTGACATATACTACTTGGGCACTAACTTGTGGTGTAAAGGATCCCCTCTCCTTGGAGGGTTATGGAAAGCATACGCTCATAAGGAATATCGAGAGCCTTCTTTGGTGGCCCTTCCCGCCAAAATAGATGAAGAGAAAACTACAACAACAACAACAACTCTTGCACAAGATGAGAAGAGTTCGGTGGCTCCTATCTTTTACAAGATGGAAGTAGAGTTGAATTGTGAGAACACTGTCATTTTAGAATGTCTTATTATGTTTATGTGTATTCGTGACAAAAACAATGTACATTTTGAAATAGAAATATATGTAGTACATTTCAAATATTTCACTGGTTGCATACAATGACTTCTTATGAATGAAATATCCAAGTCATTGTTCATTGTAAAAAAAATTTGTTACATTAAATGACACCTATTGATGAGCAAGATTTAGCACTTAGCTTCTATCTACCCATTTGTGGATTACAAATATCTTTGAGTGCCTCCACTGAGCATGCTTATGCCTCCTTTCCTTTTGAGCCAATCTAAAAGCTAGCTTAACCTGTGATGTATTCACTTTTTTCTTGGCTTGAAGCCTTTGTAGTATTCCTCTATAGAACCACTGAAAGACTTCTTTGAACTATTGGCTTTTTGTTTTCCTCCAATACGTTGTGTATGTCTAAAGAATGCATTATGTGCCATGTAGTGTGATTTCTCCATTCCCTGTGTGGACCAAATTGTAGTGCATCCATATTTTTTTACATATAAGGAAAGATAAATGTAGATTATATGCTGTTTTGATACATAGGCAAGTGGGCATTATAATATATAAAACTAACATTTTATGCTTTTAAAAAAAACATGCACAAAAATAAGATATTGTTCTTACCATGTAATGAGTGATGTTACATGTTGTCCAAGCCTCTTTCATTCCCTTTCCAAAACTCTTTACCACTTCTTCAAATTCTTGTTGATCATTTTTGCTAAAGGTAGCTTGCTCACAAAAAAGAAGAAGCTTATCTAAGCATTTCCACACTTTTTGCCTTGACATCTCTTGCCAATCTGTATGCCTGATGATCTTTGATAGTATTGTGTACTTTTCTCCACAAGTTATACTTTATCCTTGATACGTATGTTGTTTTACTGCCATTTATTTTTCTTTTCTCTGGATGAGACAAAAATCTTCTAGCCTTTACCCCACCAATAGATGGCTTGATAGGGACAGCCTTTCCATTTGTAGATTTTTAAAGATCCTTTGTAATATGTACATCTCCTCCGTGGAGACCAATTTCCGATAGCACTGATTCTAATGATTGTAGTGCCTCTTTTCTTCTACTCTCAGGGCAAAGTTTCCATGCAAATCCAATATATAGGAAAACTAGTTTCTCAATGATCCTACATATAATGCATGCAATGTACAAATGTGAACATTGCATAATGGGATCTCAAGAACTTGTTTGAGATTTTTATCTACTTTATCTCTATTGGGTGCTCTTTTCCACCATTTAGAATCTAAGACATGCGCTGGTTCATTGTAGTACAAGCAAGGGGACTTTGAGTTACCCCCTTTGCTTATATTGAACATACACTTCAGCTAGGATCTCATGCTAGCAAAGGTGCCCAAGGGTCAAGGTTTACAAAAATGGGATAGACCAAACACATATCACATGGCCTACATCATATGGTGACCAGAGGTGATTTACAAAAGACAAAACATGACATTATCTTTTGGAGTACTACTCCAGGTAGAGAACCTCAAAATTTGACCAAGTGATGATAAACAAAAATTCAAAGACAAGTTGCTCAAAAGGCAAAGTCTTTGTCTTCTGCCACAAAGTTGGATGCTTTATTTGTTGATGGAGTTTTCTCAATCAGATTTGCCTTGGCATTCTTTGTAAATGCTTGATCATCTTCACGCTTTCCAATGTCCAAAAGTGATGCCTCTTGTTGAAAAGACTCACAAGAAATATGAGTATCATTCTCATCTTGAAAACTTTGAGGAAGCCTTCTATGTTAATCTTGACATCCATATACATTTTGTCATTTGCCAAAGATGTTGACATGAAATTCAAATGTGAAGAGAGTAGATCTCCCTTTTTCAATGATAGCACCAAGAATATCTCATCATCAAGAATGTTGTACTTGAGAAGTACAAAGTATTTCCAAAAGGAAACATACTTTGAAACATAGTCATCAATATTTGCATCCATTTGTTCACCACTATGAGTGATCATAGACTTCATGATTGTGGAGGAGAATTCCATAAAGTTTGTATCACCATATGCATACCATACTTGCTCATCTCCATATAAGTGGGCATGTCTCCACCATGTTATGCTTCAATGCTGAAGTCTCCTATCAATGCATCAACCTCAACACACATTTGTACTTATTTTCAAGCATGAAGCCTCTCAAAATTTGTTTTCTTCTTCTTGAAGTAGTTAGAGTTTCATTCAATAACAACAAGAACTGGGCATATTTACTCCAACTATCACTTCAAACTAGTCAAGTATTTGCAGATGAATAAAAGTCTTGAACTTCCAACACTTGTTCAAAGTCAATGCAATGGATTCTTCAACAAAAACTGTCAAAATTCTTCAAACAGCAAACATGGAAGTTGGAAATCAAAATTCACACAGCTCATAGCTCTATCCTAGGGGATTTTTATGCAAAAATGAAGGCCATATACCAGAGATTATCCTCAACCAAGGAAGAATGCAATGTTGCGCTAGGTTGCCATAGAGAAGCTTAGCAAATTTGACTGGTTTTTGTCTGTTTCTCCATGAATACTTGACCAAACTAGCTCAAACTTCATCAGCAGCTTGCTTGTACTATTGCCCAACTTGTGCTTGAAGGGCAGGTCGCCATTTGCTTTGTAGGTGCAGAATTCAACGAACAGTCACAGTGCACTCTATCTGGATCACCACGAGCGACTGGGATCAAATCTTGGAGGATCCTCTGAGCCAGAGGTGTGCCCCAAGGGGTAGAAGCTCCAATTGAAAGGGTTTTACAAATGGCAGGCTATACTCAGAGAACAAGCTCTCACAAATTTGGGGGAGAAGAGGGGAAGAAATGGAGATGATGAAGAAGCTTGAGAAAAACTAGTAATCCATGCTAGAGATAGCATATAATGCTAGGCTAGGCTAGATCTAGAACCTAAGGCTCTGATACCAAATGTAGAAGTGAGTAGGATAGAATAGATGCATCTTGGAAGAGGAGTGAGTGCACAAGATGCAAACCAAAAGTGTTGTTCTCATGATTGTGAGAGAGGTGATTCTCTGTTATAGAAATGGGGAGAGGGTGGCCTAGATCAAAGGCACCTTCCCTACATCAGTGGCAATCAGCCCCTACATTAGTGGGATTGGCCTAAATCAAAGGAACCTCCCATGTGGGGGCCTTTGTGCTTACATCATCACTTAGGTCACACACTAGACACCTCATAGCACTAAATGTGCTTCTACAACACACACACATACACACGTGTGACTCCCCTAGATGCACACATGCACCATAGAGCAAGCCCTTGACCATACTTATCCCAACAAAGAAGCCATACTTCCATGTTTTTTCCCATGCATCATGCTTGGATGTACAAAAAAATGTTTTTTCCCATACATCATGCTTAGGTGTACAAAAAAATGCCTTCGTGGTCTTCTATACCTGCAAATAGGACCCAATGGCCATGATACTTTTCACAAGCCTTAATCTCATCTACCTTTAAGGACCATGCAAAGGTTCATTCCCATGGGTACCATTTGCATGGTCAAGAAGCTATATTTCCATGATTTTTCCCATGCATCATGCATGGGCGTACAAAAAAATGTCTCAATGGCCTACTAGGTATGCAAATGGGACCTGATGCCCATTATAATTTTTATGGGCCTGAATCTCACCTACTTTAAGGTTTGTGCAAAGTAACATGTCCATATGGTACTATTTCCATGGTCAAGAAGCCATATTTCAATGTTTTTTTTTTGCCAGTGGATCACACATAGGCACGGTACAAAAAAAGGCCTTGGTGGTCTTTGAAGCATTCAAATGGGACATGATGGCCATAATACTTTGTAAAGGCCTTAAAATCATCTACTTTAAGGCCCTTGTAAAATATCATGACCTTTGGGAACTATTTGCATGGTCAAGAGGCCATATTTCCATGTTTTTGCCCATTCATCATGACCTTTGGGCACTATTTGCATGTTTTTGCCCATGCATCATGCATGGGCATACACAAAAATGCCTCACTAGCCTTCTAGGAATGGAAATGGGACCCGATGGACATGATACTTTGTACAAGCCTTGAACTCACCTATTTTAAGGCATGTGCAAAGTATCATTCCCATCAAGTACCATTTGCATGGTCAAGAAGCCATATTTCCTAGTTTTTGCCCATGCATCTTGCATGGTGTTATGGATAAATTTGACCAAGTTAAAAGGCATAAATATGTGTGTGTGCTTGTATGTGTGGAAATAGTATAATAAAATATGGTGTGCATAGGGCCCAGGGTTGAGGTGGCAGGGCATGACCATGTGCCACCCTTCCATGTAAGAGGACCCATAAGGTGTGTTGTACATTTAATCCATGGTAGTAATATTACAAAATGTTAAGGTGGCATCGTTCTTCCATGTGCCACCCCTCCACCTGGGTGGTCCCATGCCTGCATTTAGTGAGACATGGCCCAAGGACCATGGGAGAAGTAATATAAAATAGGTGGAGATGGATATTATATTGGATTATTCCCTCCATGTAGGATAGGCCAAAGTGGGGGGGGTGTAGATAGTCCAAGAATACAAGTTAAATAATGGGGAAAGTAGGGTGAGGTGGCAAGACTCCTTGTGCCAACCCTCCACTTGTCCTCCTAGATGTTTGAACGTATTATAAAATTGGAAAGAGACCAAGGGAGTATCTTAGACTTGGGATATGGGGTTTGATTTATGTGGAAAAATGAGGCAAAGGGTTGTCGCACACAATTGAGAGTGCGTACCCACCTAGCCCACATGGGAGATTCCTCCACACACACCATGCATGTGGGAGGATGCATTTATTGGGAGAGACCCCCTCTTTTGGCTATAAAAGGAGGGGGCTATTCCTTGATGGGACACACTCATTCTTGTAAAGCCACCATGCTAGTACCTTGATTCCCCCCATCCTTCCTTTCAAATAAAGCATGACTCTCTTCCCTTGATGTCTCCATCTCTACATTCCACCTCCAATCATGTACATGCTCCTCTTCCCCTCCTCCCTTCCCCCTTGTGCCATAGTCCCCCTCTTCATTCCCACCCCTCTTAATCCCTTTTCCCCACCCATGTTAATGCTTCTCCCCTCACGTTCCCTTTTCCTCTATGGCCCTTGAGTGTTGCCATTCCTAGCATCAAGCCTTGTGCCTTGATTTCTTTTCTAGTTAATAGTGGGCATTTTTTTAAAAAAAATATTGGACTTCTAGACATGCTTTAAAGAAAAAGGTAGTTGGACAATCCCTGTCCTACAACCAATTCAAAGTAGATTGGATCAGAACTGCTCATCCTTTGGAAAAGGAGGCAACAATTCTATTGAGTTATTATTTTAGTATAGTATTTGTTCTTGTGAAAGATGAGGAAGGCGAATTTATCATGATTGAGGTTGTTTTCAGTGTACTATGTGTAGAGGGATTTGGTAGAGTTTAAGAAATTCTTAGCAAGTTGTTTGCATCAGGGACTGGAACAATGTATGCCTTAGATCACATTCTCATAAAGTTGTATGCTGAGTCAAGAATGAGTGGATTGGGATAGTTAATGCCCGTGGTTCGTTGATTTGGTTGACTATGAGTTACTTAGGTTGCTTAGCATCCTCAACTTCTTTCAAAACCAAACATTAGCTTCTTCAAACTTATGAAGATATTGTTAGATATCAATGCTCCACTCTCGTGTAACTATGCGGGAACCAGCTAACTCTACTTGTAAGCCCCCCATATGAGGAGAAGGCA
Organism: Dipteris shenzhenensis; assembly: GCF_047967505.1. Taxonomy (NCBI): domain Eukaryota; kingdom Viridiplantae; phylum Streptophyta; class Polypodiopsida; order Gleicheniales; family Dipteridaceae; genus Dipteris; species Dipteris shenzhenensis. Next base: position 10,765,880 of record NC_141613.1, on the reverse strand, counting down.
TTTGAGTAGCTCGGTTATCCGGTAGGTCTTGGTTTGGACACTAGATGGGGGCCATGTGCGGCTTGATGGCTGGACGGCTTTAGATAGAGTTGGCACACCGCCAACTAGGCTACATACAAGTGTGGGAAGGCATCCCTTGACTGACCACACTGAGGGTAGATGGAGCATTCCCTAGGGCAGCCCACTCTCGGGTTGCGAGGCTCATTTGGAGCCTCAGATGATCTCGGATGGCTTTGGGCTGAATGGAGTCCATAGGTTTGTTGCTCTATTTTTTGTGCACCGGTTCTATCATATGGTCGGTGGCCTATTTCGGGACCGACCCCCAGTCAACCATTTTGGGCGGACTCAGTCGGTCACCCAATTGAGCCTAACCGACTACGACTGGTGGCTATATAAGAGCAAGCCCGTGAAGCCCATTTCATCACTGGCTACAACAACCCTGATTCCTTAGCATCTAGCCTCCGTCTTCTACTGTTTCCAGCATGCCATCGAAGCTTCTTTCACAGGAGCACACGGTTGGGAGGCAGCTCCATCTATTGTATCAGTTCTATAGTAATCAAATTTTTGATTCTCCATACTATCTTGTTTTCTCTCTTGCGTACGAGATCATGTTATCTGTTGAGCACAGACGTTGTATTATTTTCTTACATGGTATCAGAGCCTGGACTCTAGTAAGAAGATTTGGTAGTATGTTTCTGTTTGCGAGCAGATTGTGAGAGATGGCCCAGCCCGCAAGACTGCGAATCTCACCGTTCGGCGAAAGCGGAAAGTTGGATGGCTCTAACTATCCACTCTGGAAGTTCAAGATGAAGACCATCCTAAGCGCATACGAGCTTTGGGACACTGCTACTGGGGTGGATGTGAGGCCGCTTGCAAGATCGAATCCAGCCAATGCAGGAGAATAGATAGTACCAACTACAAATGAGATTCTTGCATGGACAAGAAGAAATACAGATGTGCTGTGTTCTATTGTCTGCAGTGTTAGTGATTCCATCATGGCGTTAATTCAACATGTCACCACAGCGGAGGAGGCATGGACGGTCTTGAAAAATCAGTGCGAGACCACGAATCAGAAACGGATTCAGAATCTGGAGACTTAACTCACAAACAAAAAATTGTCTGAGTCTGAAGCGACAGAGAAGTTCATCACCAGGGTGAAGAATCTATGCGATCAGATGATTGCGATTGGCATCACCATCACCAGCGAGAATCTAGCACGAAGGTGCATACAGATTCTCCCACCAAAGTACAATGGTCTTGTTACGGCACTGAATACGCAGAATAAAAATCCGCCCCTCAACTTTGAGGATTTCAGCGTGATGCTTTTGGAGGAGGAAATGCATCAAAAGACGAGGACTGGAGAAGATTCGGCTTTCTGGACCGGATCAAAGAAAGGTAAGGGTAAGGACTCTGGTAACCCATCTTCTTCTGATGATAAAAAGGGAAAGAAGAAGATCAAGTGCTTCTATTGCAACAAGGCAGGGCACAAGCAGAATGAGTGCCGAAAGAAGATTGCAGATGAGAAGAACGGAGTAAAGAAAGAGTCCAGCAATAGTGCGCAGGCAGCACCAATAGAGTTGTTCATAGCAATTGAGGAGATTTGCACGGAGGCAGTTCATGTACCTGTGGATGAACGTTGGATCATTGACAGTGGTGCATCACACCACATGACCAGTCGGAAGGATTGGTATACCTCTCTACAGCCGGTAGGGAATGACATCCTAGTAGCAGTCGGCAATGATGCAAAAAGTCCAGCAAAAGGAAAAGGTACGATTGCTCTCAAGTCAGATGGAGTTGTAAAACAGTTGTTCGATGTTCTTTATGTGCTAGATATCAAGAGGAACTTGTTGTCCGTTTCTGCGATCACGGATCGGGACCTCAAAGTTGAATTCGATAAGAATGGTGCACGGATTCTGGATCTTCAAGGGAAGGTCGTTGGTAAAGGTACACGGTGCAACAACATTTACGAACTCTTAGCTTTCAGTGCTCGAGCGGATGTGAAGAACACTAAGCTGTGGCATGAGAGGTTTGGTCATCTAAACCTTAGTTCTTTGAGAGAGATGCATAAAAGTGGAATGATTGCAGACCTACCAGAAATTTCAGATCTGCCCGATGTATGTGAAGCTCGCATGATGGGCAAGCAGCATCGGCATCCCTTTCCTAAAGAGGCCAGTAGGGCAAAGGCTCCTCTAGAGCTCGTTCGCACGGACCTCTGTAGAAAGATGGAGACGGAAGCTTTGGGTGGTTCCTACTACTTCATGATGCTGATCGGACGACTACAGTAGAAGGATATGGATATACTTCCTGAAGACTAAAGACGAGGCTTTTAGTAGGTTCAAGGAATGGCATGTAATGGTCGAGAAAGAATCGGGGAGGAAGGTGAAGGAGTTGAGATCAGACAAAAGTGGAGAATTCACATCAACTGAATTCGAAAGTTACTGCAAAAGTCACGGAATCAAGAGGCAGAAACCCCCGCCACATACATCATAGCAAAATGGAGTAGCAAAACGCAAGATGCACGTCATCTGCAAAATGGGCCGAAGTATGATGAAAGGGAAAGATTTGCCAAAGACTTTGTGGGCTGAAGCATGTAACACTCCAGTTTACATCTTGAATCGTAGCTACACGAAGGCTATGAATGGAATGACTCCATTGCAAGCCTTTTCTAGTAAGAAACCTTCAGCTGCACATTTCAGACTTTTTGGATGTCCCTGATGCTACCAGGACCAAATGGGAACCGAAGAGCTGGAAGTGTATTTTCTTGGGCTACACTGAAGAGGCAAAGGGTTACCGTCTCTATAACCCTGTTACCAAGAAGGTAATTGTAAGTCGCGATGTGGTCTTCTCGGAACAGCCGCATTAGTTGGAGGAGGATGCTTCCTTCCTAGACAACCAGGACCAGGATATCCATCCAGTACCGCCACCAATAGCAAACCAAACTCCCCCCATGGTGCTTGGGAGGATTCATGACAAAGAAGATGAAGAAGAGCCTGCAAAACCACAACGGCAATGGCCATTGCCGAAGTGGGTAAAGCAGCTTCTGGATAGTAGAGAACCTCCAGCCATTGAGGAGGAACCATTCGAACACGGCCGGTCCAAGAGATTAGAGGAGCAAAGAAGGGCACAGGAACACTTGGTCAACTATGCTTTGATGACAAAAGTGATCCGTGCTGATGAACCCAAGTGTCTTGAAGAGGCACAGGGCGATGATAGGTGGATGGAGCCTATGCAGTCGGAGTATGGCTCCATAATGAAGAACAACACTTGGGACTTTGTAGATCGACCACCAAAACGCAAGGTAATTGGAACCAAGTGGGTGTACAAGACCAAGTACAAGTCCGACAGCACGTTGGATAAGTATAAGGCTCGGCTCGTGGCAAAAGGATTTGCATAGGTACATGGTTTTGATTATCAAGATACTATTGCTCCCACAGCTTGACTAACCACAATTCATAGTGTTTTGGCTTTAGCTGCCCAGGGAAGTTGGCCTGTGTTTCAGATGGATGTGAAATCCGCCTTTCTAAATGGATATCGCAAGGAGGAGGTATACATGGAACAACCACCAGGTTTTGAGATCCCCAGTTCAGAAGGTAAAGTCTGCAAACTGAAGAAGGCACTTTACAGGCTAAAACAGGCCCCACAAGCATGGTACCAGTGAATTGATGCCTACTTTCTGCAAAACGGGTTTAGGAGGAGCCCATCTGATGCAAATTTATATATCTTCAGAGAAGGAGGCAGGTGTATGATCGTGGTCCTTTATGTGGATGACCTTGTCATAACAGGGAACCATGAAGAGAAGATCTTGCAGACGAAGCATTTGCTAGGAAGAGAGTTTGAAATGACAGACCTCGGACTGATGCATTTCCGTTTGGGGATTGAAGTTTGGCAGGAGCCGAAACAGATCTTCATTTCACAGCTGAAGTATTCTGGAGAGATACTGAAGGCATTTGACATGGCTGAGTGCAAGATAGTTGGTACCCCTATGGAGGTTGACGCGAAGCTCTCAATCGAGGATTCATCACCACTGGTGGACGAAGCGAAGTACAGAAGGCTTGTGGGTAGCTTGATTTACCTGTGCAACACACGGCTGGACATCAGTTTTGCGACTGGTGTACTAAGTAGGTTTTCCAATAAGCCCCGGGAGAACCATTGGAGGGCAGGGATGCGGGTGCTGAAATACATCAAAGGCACACTTGATTATGGCATCACCTATACCAAGGGCAACATCTTGACCAGATTCTGTGACTCGGATTGGGCAGGAGACGTGGACAGCAGGAGATCAGTGACAGGGTACTGTTTCTCACTTGGATCTGGAGTTGTGTCATGGGTCAGCAAGAAGCAACCCACAGTTGCTCTTTCTTCTACAGAGGCCAAGTACAAATCTGAGTGCTTTGCTTCTTGCGAGGCAGTGTGGTTGAGGAGGATTTGGAGGGACATGGGTGCAGTGCAGAACAAGCCTACGCAGTTATCATGTGACAATCAGAGTTGCATGGCGATTGCAAAGAACCCAGTGTTCCACGCTCGCACAAAACACATTGAGATTCAATATCACTTTGCACGCGAGCTCATGATGGATGGAGAGGTCGACTTGGTGTACTATCCGACTACAGAGAATGTTGCGGACATCTTCACAAAGGCTCTCGGAAGAGACTTGCTGGAGAGGCATCTTCATAGACTTGGCATTGGGCCGAAAAAGTAAGTTCACTTGCGGGTGGACATTGAGGGGGGTGATAGATATCAATGCTCCACTCTCGTGTAACTACGCGGGAACCAGCTAATTCTACTTGTAAGCCCCCATATGAGGAGAAGGCATTTGAGTAGCTCGATTATCCGGTAGGTCCTGGTTTGGACACCGATGGGGGCCATGTGTGGCCTGATGGTTGGATGGCTTCAGATAGAGTTGGCACACTGCCAACTAGGCTACATGCAACTGTGGGAAGGCATCCCTTGACTGACCGCACTGAGGGTAGATGGAGCATTTCCCGAGGCGGCCCACTCTCGGGTTGCGGGGCCTGTTTGGAGCCTCAGATGATCCCGGATGGCTCTGGGCTGAACGGACTTCGTAGGTTAGTTGCTCTGTTTTGCACACCAGTTCTATCGTATGGTCGGTGGCCTATTTTGAGACCGACCCCCAATCGACCGTTTTGGGTGGACTGGGTCGGTCACCCAATTGAGCCTAACCAACTACGACTCGTGGCTATATAAGAGCAAGCCCGTGAAGCCCATTTCATCACTGGCTACAGCAACCCTGATTCCTTAGCATCCAACCTCCGTCTTCTACTATTTCCAGCACGCCATCAAAGCTTCTTTCACAGGAGCGCACGGTTGGGAGGCAGCGCCATCTATTGTATCAGTTCTACAGTAATCAAAATTTTTATTCTTCATACTATCTTGTTTTCTCTCTTGCATACGAGATCCTGTTATATGTGGAGCACAGACGTTGTATTATTTTCTTACAGATATTGCTCATGGGGCACCCCCTTCCTAAACCTAGGAGGCCCATCAAAGAACTTGAAAAACGCTTAAAAGATCTATAATTCATTCTATTCTTCTTTGGCTGATATTGAGACTCTCAAATCTAAGGGTTAGATTTAAGGATTCTATTATTCATATTGCCATGCTTTCAAAGAAAGAATGATCTTATTAGGTCTAAAAGTAATGATTGATGAGCTACTTATCATTTTGTGGTTGCTCTCTTAAAATTTTGAAAATCTTTGTGCAAGGGACCAAAGTTATGGCAAAAATGGAATTCTGTAATTACTGGAACCCTTAAGAATGAAAACATAGAGGTTGTATTTAAAAAACAGTTCTCCATAGAATGCCCTAATAATAGGTAATTAATATGGCATCTTATAGCAAGTGGATAATTTTTTAGAATGAGAATTTAGAGGCACTAAATTTCTCCATACAATACCCAAGAATACGTATGTTGTTGATGTGTTGCATTCTAAAACACTCTTATAGTTTATGCAATGATGATGAATGATTGTCCTACTTGGCATAGATGTAGCATATGAAGATGCAGTGCCATGTTAAAAGATCTATGTAAAAAGTTGGCTAAGGCTTTAGAAATAGTGATTCTTTCATGTTGTGGACCATGGGAATATGCTTATTAGTTCCGATCCATGTAACATGTTTTGGCTTGCAATTGAGAATAACACACCATTCCCTTACATCAAAGTTGGAAAGGGGTGTAATGATGGCAAGAAGTGATTATGTATGAATGGTGAGAAGGTGAAACATGATAGAGTACTTAAGAAGGATGATTTTGCCAAACCTTATAACCCATAATAGGTAAGTAGACAATGTATATGTGATCTAGTTTGTAGATAATTAACTAACATACATACAATTGGATTACATGATGCAAGAAAACTACTACTGTCCATTGTCTTTCCTTCCTCACCACTTGTGACTCCCGCCCATTGCACAACCCACTATAGTAGAGCCCATTAGTATGATATTGACCTTATGAATTCTCTGCATAGTTCCTCTAAAGTACATCCAACTCAAGTGGAGTATACCTGAGGTATTGGTACTATGGAATAAATTTAACCTCACTTATCACTTAGATATGGTGGTCCTTCAAACAAGTGGCAATATGTCATATGATATCTCTAGGCTACATAAGTATCTTTGGCAAAAGCCTTCAAATGTGGAATTAGGCTTAAATAACATGTACCATCCAATACCTTTATTGGAAGGCAAGGGGTACTTAACATGGAAATCTCACAATTATTATGCCAACCTATAATAATGGCTCCCAAGGAAAAAAGTGTCAATCCTACAAGAGCCTCTAAGAAATGATTGAATGACATGGAGGAATTGTTGTGCTTGCCGCCTTCCTCATGGCCACTCATGGTCCGATGTGGGGGTTAATACTTGTACAAATAGGCTTACTATAATGTGGACATGATGCTCAAAACAATCCATATCTATAGTTGATGGTGGCCAAATAAACCATACATCTATTAGCACTCATCACATTAGACAACACTCGACATGGTAAGCTTGATGTACAGGCTATGATAACCCAATCAGTTATTGGACTACATGTTTAGTGATAAGCATGGGTTTACCAACAATAGATGCCAATATAGTGCCATATAATCCTTTTTGAAACTTAAAGGGAGGGAAAGGGGAGGGGGGGAAGGAGGGGGGCACAAAATTGCATTTGGGAAAAAATCCCCCCCTGCACCTCAAATGGAACACACAACGGAAACAACAGGGCTATCCTACTTTATCCATTTCGCTCATGAATCGTCTTGTAGTAGCTAGCTTGCTCTTTCTTGCTCACGAGTCTCCACGCAAGCTTGTACTTGTTGCCCTGCCTTCTACTTGCCTTGCTTGGCCTCTTGCAGTGGTGGAATGGCTCATCATCTCTAGGCTCCAAGATCTTGGGTTGGTGGAAAGGCCTGTCATTTCATTCCTGTACGTGGTGGTATCAGCTACACATTGCACTACCATTTCCAGTTTTAGGGTGCAATAAACTGCATTCTATTCCAGCCCAGTGCCCACAAACTACATCTTGCCACTGATTCTTGTGCCTCTATCATGTTTCTGTATATTAGACTAAGTTGCATTAATTCGGGCATTTTTTTTAAAATTTAAAAAAACTCTCAAATACGCATTTTTATGATTTAAAATGTTTCAAACGTTTTTTGCTATTTTATTCGTACAAATAACTGGCTATTCGTACGAATAAACGTAGTATAAACTTATAGCCAATATCGTTTTGGTATTTGTACGAATACATTCACCTGTCTTCCTTGCCACCTCAGCCGCTTGCTTGCTAGCCCTACTACCTCCTGCTTGCTTCCATACCTACCAACTCTCTTCATAGGTACCTTACTGCACTCTTGCTTGTGTGGGACTGGCATTCATCTCTCTTAGGAGAGTTGTGTGTTGCTATCTTTTTAAATTATTTAATATTATTTTGTATTCTATTTTAGTGTGTAGACAGACTGGCACTCATCTCTCTTGCGAGAGTTGTGTGTTGCAGTCTATTTTTGTCATGTTGTAGTTTCAATTTTAATATAAATAATTATTTTTTACCTAAGGCTGGCACTCATCTCTCTTAAGAGAGTTGTGTGTTGCAATCCAAGCTTAGTGATGTTTTCATAGATGCTTATTCTGGCACTCATCTCTCCCTTGAGAGTTGTGTGTTATAGTCTAAGTTTAGAGATGTTTTTAAGCACACTTAGTCTGGCACTCAACTATCCCTTGATAGTTGTGTGTTACAGTCTAAGTTAGATATCATGCAATGTGCTCTTAGACACTTAGTCTGACACTCAACTATCCTTTGATAGTTGTGTGTTGCAGTCTAAGTTAGATATCATGCGATGTGCTCTTAGACACTTAGTTTGACACTCAATTGTCCCTTGATAGCTGTGTGTTGTAGCCTAAGTTAGATATCATGCAAACTGCTCTTAGACACTTGGTCTAGCACTCAACTGTCCCTTCATAGTTGTGTTGTAGTTGAAGCCTAGTGTTAGATGGTGAAGTCCATGGTTAGGGTTATACCTAGGTCATTTTTTGTGCAGGTTACATGCTTATTTTTTGTGTTTTGATTTTCTATAGTCTGTTACATGATGTGAGCTTGAGTTGAGAGGTTATACCTGGGTAATTTCTTAGACTACTTGCATTGTTAATTGTTATGGCTTAATGAGTTTCTTATTGCACCTGGCACTGAATTCTTTTTTGAATTGTGTGTTACAGCTTACTGCATATGAGATGTCTCACGCAAGTGAGAAGAGGAAGTGTCAGCAACCTAATCTCACTAAGATTCAAACGAAGGTGCTAAAAAACGAGAATGTACACTTCTTAATGAATGTCGATCAGGACATCATTGAAACAACTTTCCAAAATGGTGAAAGTAGTGTATAGAATTTGGTGAGGACAATGGCAGAGCGTGGAGGGAGGACCTTGCGTGACCAATTTCCAGATGTATTTGCACCACTTTGCAGGGTCGACGATGCCTCGATCAAATAGATCGAGACATAAACTCCTGTGATACGAAGTGGGAGGGTCTTACTGTAGATGCCACGGCCACGTACATCAAGAATGAGTGGCAAGTTTCAAAGGTAAAGGAGCTTCCATCACCTATCATATTCTCCTATCCATCCCCTCATGTGTAACATACAATACTCTATATTGCATTCAACACAAGTACAATATCTTCTATCTCTTCGACTTCAGTGTTGTCACTGAGTAGCTCAAGCTCTCATCTTCCTCTTCGCTGAATGCACCCTCAGCAACTAATTCGGTAGTCAATCTTTGTCCAGCAATTCTCATTACATCGGCTTTGCTTGTTGCCCTAGCTGCAACATTAAATCCTTTCAACAATTGTAGATTTTTAAAGGAAAATACTAAATCTATAGCTCTTGATGGCTTTAAGCAATTGCGTCTCTTAGAATGAATAAAATCGTATGCCTCCAGTTTTGCTCACATGCACCCGATGATGCAGCAACAAAGAGCACACGAGTTGCAACATGTTGCAACTCCAATGTATCTCCACCATATTCCTTCCACCACGTAGGTGCAATAGTCATCTTAATAGCATCAAGATTCCAAGGATCTCCAAAAGAGCCTTCGCAATTCATATACCTCACTCGTTGTTGGTAGGCCAATTTGCCTTGATCTCCCAGAAGCAAGTTTTTACAAACCTCTCAAAAGCTACTTATGACTTCAGGATTCTGTGATTGAGCATGCATTTGATATTGTGGATGTACTGCAAATGCAGCTCCATGCAAAGGAGTGTGCATTTGCTTCCATCTCTTATTGGCCAAATATACCACTTGTTGCTTTTCCCTAGGTGCAAAGTGCATGAATTCTTTAACCTATCATATTGCTTCTGACATCTTCCAATACACTTTACCCATAACAAAGGCATCAGCATCGACCATCCTCAATATTGTCACAAATGGCTCCACACCTTCTTTTATTCTTTCTACATTTCTCCAGAATAGAGATGATTGTACAAGATGCACACATTTACTACTTGGTATTGCGTACTGTGTCTTTTTCTCAAGCCAATTCACCCATCGTCTATCAGCAACAATCTCAACTACAACTTGACGCACTTCTAACAATCTCACAAGAACTAGAAAAGAAGTGGCAAATCTAGTTTGACAAAATTGCCTTAGTTGCTTCACAGAGTGCTCTCTGGATACTGCATGCAAGTATTGATGACTCTTTGTAAAAGTCACTATGGTGTTAGCATCTTGTAGTACTGGTTGCACAAATGGCAATTGTCCAATGTCCTTCAATAATAGGTTGAGAGTATGAGCGCCACATGTCAGAGTGGGATACTTTGCCATGACCATCTCACCCGTGGTCTTGTAATCCAATGCATTATCTATTACTAATGCACTAACATTTTCACTACCACCAACTTTACAAATTGCTCTTTCATATATTTTTACAATATATGCTGAAGTTTTTTCTTTTAGAGACGTACCAATACTCTCCAAAAACATAGTTCCCTTGGGAGTAATGCACATTACATTTATCACAAGGGTCTGGCCTGCTTGCTAGTCCATCCATCAAAAGCAAGAGTGCACCCATATGTAGGAATAAAATCCAATGTCTTTTTTTTAAAGCAGTCCTCCACATTTTGTTTGACTCTATCAAGATGATCTGTATGCATTTTATTATAATCCAGCAAAATAAATCCTAGTCTAGCACATGATTTTAAGGCATTATGAAACGTCTCATTTCTCATGACATTGAATGGTATACCATTTTTAACAAATGCTTCTGTCCATCTTAAGTACTCTTCATGCACTTGTTGCCAAAGAAATCCATCCTCCATAGAAGATTGTTCTCCCTTTTTTCTCTTCTTTACCTGATAGGCATTAGTTGCATCAAAACTCACCTGCGACCTGCTTGCTAGCAAATCTACATCACCTTCATGTATGGATACACCCCTTGCATTTATTGGTGCTTCTCCTTTAAGCGTCTCATCAACCTCAGCGCTTACATCTTGTTGACTTGGACAATTCCTTATGAGGGTCGGATTAACCACTTTCTCTAAATACGATTTGCATAACGGAAGAACATCAGACGGAGTGCATGTGCAAGTTTCAACGTCACTGCCTATTCCGAGAAAATGTTGCTTGATGCGAGTAGAACCACCTGTGAACTTGTGTCCACAATATTTACACTGCACAAAAGAGATCGAGGCATGTACTTTTCGTATCTCCATCACATATGACCAAATCTTGCTGCACACCATGCTTTTGAAGTTGCAAGAAAACAAAATGCAAAAAAATTAATTTGAGTATGCAATAGAAACATACTGCAATACACATTTTATCGAAAACAACACATATCCTTTAAAAAACACTTTCAAGAATGTAATATATTAATTGTCATTCATTCACGTTCTATTGAAAGCATATGAAATATTCATTTAAAAGAAAGTGTAAGAATGAGTAATAAAATTTGAGAGACATTGATTCATTTCTATTGAAAGAATATACTCAAATTGAAAATCATTCATTCACATTCTATTGAAAGAATATTACATATTCATTCAAAAGAAAGTGAAAGAATGAGTAATAAAAAAAGACATGGATTCACTTTTATTCAAAGAATATACTCATTGAAAATCATTCATTCACATTCTACTGAAAGAATATTAAATATTCATTCAAAAGAAAGTGTAAGAATGAGACAAGTCTTCTAATAACCTTTAAAACTTTCAATTCATACACCTTTAAAACTCTTTGTATTCTTTCACATTCTATTGAAAGAATATTAAATATTCATATAAAGAAAGTGAGAATACAAACACAAAATAAAATCATATTTCTCACAAGAGATTTAAGGAACTCAACAAGGAGATCCTAGAACTCCCAAAGATCTAAGGAACTCAACAAGGAGATCCTAGAACTCCCACAAAAAAATTTCATAATTTCATAGACACAAAAACAAGTGCATTTCTCACAAGAGATCTAAGGAACTCAACAAGGAGATCCTAGAACTCCCACGTACAAAAATCTTATCACAAGAGATCTAAGGAACTCAACAAGGAGATCCTAGGACTCCCACGTACAAAAATCTTATCACAAGAGATCTAAGAAACTCAACAAGGAGATCCTAGAACTTCCATAAACAAATCTTATAAACATAAAAACAAGCACATTTCTCACAAGAGACCTAAGGAACTCAACAAGGAGATCCTCAAACTCTCACAAATAAATTTATCTCACAAGAGATCTAAGGAACTCAACAAGGAGCTATGATTTGATAATGATGAATATAAGGAGACACTTTCTGATCTATATCTGCTATTTTTAATGTGCTATTGAATAATTATATGTTTTGACTTTTGTCTGAATATAGTTTTGACTCTGTGTCTAAATACTTGATGGGAAGTGTTTGTCTAAAGTCTGATGTAGAAGTTCTCTGGGTATAACCACCCTGAACACGTTTGGCAATCCTACAGTTGGTTCGAGTTCATAAAAGTCTTTGAAATGAAAAGGATCAATGAAGGTTGATGCCGCGTATTGAAAAGTGCTAGCAAGATGTGCTAAAGTGGCAGCAAGGCGATGAAGAAAGAGAGCAAGATGAAATGGATGTGATCTTGCTATGTGAAAGCTACAACGTATGATCGTGCTAAACCTAGTATAACTAGATAAGCATAAGAACTACGGAGGCTCAAAGCATAGAAGAAACTCCATGAAAGAGATGAGGAGGAACTATGAATCAATCTATTCCAAATCTATGTAGACCATACAATGAGAGGCTTCTTTTATAGAGAGAGAGCCTTTAGAATAGTCAACACTTGTGGGATCCTCTCATCCACATCTCTCCTTCCTTCTAAGCTCATACCTTTGCCTTTAATTCATGTGCACATGGCACCATATCTCAACACCTCCCCTTGGTGCCATGATCCATTGGCTGGTGGTCAGATGTGAGTTACAAATTCATCACCTACCCTTAGTGCATACCTTGCTACTTAAGGTGGTTAAGTGTGGTATTACAACATGGCCAATACCCTCGGGGGGGTCACTATGTATGAACCCTCTATATCACGTGCGTTCGAGGCCTATTTGTAAAATCCCTTTTCTGTAAATTTTTCCTTAATAAAACGTACCCTTTTTCTATACAAATCTGTAATTTTTTTTACATTTCATTTTAAATGCTCCCTTATGTATATTAATTTTTGAGAAATTTAGGAATTAAAAATATCCTTCTGTTGAACTCACGTGATAGGGTTACATATGATGAGTGAACCCCCCGAGCCAATACCTCCCCTCGGTGCTTCCATTGCCACTCTCAAGTGGTCAGGTTTGATACTTGGAAACCAAGGTCTACTCATTCGGTGACCTTTAAAAACATGGGCTAAAGGTGGCAAGGATGTTGCTTCTCAATGCTTGATGAATGATGCTTTGTGCTTTAATGCTTTATGTGTGGATGCCATGTTTCAGGCTATGGTCATCTCATGCACTTGTGCTTTTGGCATGCATTGTGCATTCATGCATTGGATTTTCATTTGTCGCAAAGGTCTTACCACCATGAGCTTCCTTTTGCTTCAATGGTAGTGTCTAATTGCTTGACCAACGTGTAGAGCTCAAAAAGGCGATCACTTTTGAAGCATGTGCAAATTCTTCCTAGATTGCAAGTTATGGCTTGTCAAAGTTTTTGTGAAGAAGAGGGATCCAATTGATGATGTGACAGAGGATACTCACATGTAGCTTACAAATTGTGCTTAGCAAGGGTGCTGAGTGCTTAGATGGCTGCATGATGATGTGGTAGTTAACCAATACTGAACCCAAACCTAACCATGATTTAGTGTGGGTTGAGTTGACCAAACTTGGGTCTATGTGCCATCGTGTGGCAAGCTACTGACCAAGGTCAAAACTCACCTAACTATAGATTAACTTAACCACACTCAATCTTATCTGCCACATGTCAATAGGCTACTTAGGAGCTTTGTGAAGACTGGCTATGGCAGCGATGCGCTAGAGAAACAAGCGGCTTCCTCGATTGATCCACATCTCCACATCCTAGGGTGGCTACTTCGGTTGTTGGAGACAATCGAAACCTTGGTAGAGCTTTGTTGTCGTTCACTGGGGTCGGTTTGCAATGCCTACCGCTTGTTTGTGTGTAGTCGATGGAGCTGGATGATGGCAATAGCTTGAAGCATTGGGAAGCACTGACTGTGGCATTGGTCACTTCTATTGAAGGTCGCAAGCTTCTTGCGGATGGAGGCTATGGTGGCTAAAGCTTTGTTGATAGTGTGTGGAGTAAAGAGAGGAACGCGGTTCATGAAGCAGGCTTCGAGTGTATGTGACCTTCACTGTAGCTTTGCTTATGGTGGCTCCTACTCCTTGCAATGCCTCTTGTTGTTGGGAGCTTGTGTAGGAGTTGGAAGCCTTGTTGGTTGTTGGAGACAGAAGGTCTTGTTTGGAGAGGCACTTGATGAAGTCATTGTTTTGTTTGATGGTCGCTGCAATAGCTGACTGGTACTTGGAGGCACTGGCAACACTTGATACTCGATGGAGCTAAAGGCATTCAAAGCATTTGTTGCACTCGTGCTCGCTCTTAGCATTGTTGCGTTTCAATTGATTGGCTAGCTTTCCAACTTTCGACTTTGGAGTCGTGACTGTGCCATGTTCCATGCACTATATATACCTAGCTTGCAGCTCCGAAGTTAAAAAGTGCTCTCAAGAAAATTCAGCCATAGGCCTTCTACCCAATCCTCCACTTCTCCTTGCAGTAGTACTAGCTGTGCTCATCGTTAGTAATTCTTCCTGTCAAGCTAGTAAAGAGTCAGCTTCCACCCAAAAGAAGGCCAAAACCTCGATTGTAGTGAGCGAGTATGTGGTGTGCAAAGAAGCAAGGGCGTGTGTCTATCATGTGCATCTGGGTGTGTGAAAGGGTTGTATGCCTTGAGTACGTTTGCAAATAAAGTAGCATAGATCTCTCTCTCCTTTCTCTCAAAGGTAGGAAATAGAATTCCTAAGACTCATAGAAATGACGAATAGACTCTCACTAATCTCTTTCTCATAGATCTCTCACAAGAGAAATGAATGGCCGAAAAACTTTCTCAAAAGGAATGGACCTCTGATGAACCTAAGCTTAGCTAAAACCTACACTCTGATACCATGTGAAAGCTACAACATGTGATCGTGCTAAACCTAGTACAACTAGATAAGTGTAAGAACTATGGAGACTCAAAGCATAGAAGAAACTCCATGAAAGAGATGATGAGCAACTATGAATCAATCTATTCCAAATCTATGTAGACCATGTACAATGAGAGGCTTCTTTTATAGAGAGAGAGCCTTTAGAATAGTCAACACTTGTGGGATCCACATCTCTCCTTGTGGATATCCTTGATCCATATCTCCACATCATGTAGTCCACATCCTAAGGTGGCTACTTTAATACATTCCTTAGCTCATACTTCATGTGCACATGGCACCATATCTCAACACCTCCCCTTGGTGCCATGATCCATTGGCTCTCGCGAGTGAAGACCTTCGGTAAAGAAAAATGTTCAATTACCAGTGTCATGAAACTTCAATGAACGACGAAAAGAAAGTAGTTACAAATGTGAACATTGCTTGCATCCATAGATTACACACCGAGATCATTAATCATTTTAAAACAGAATACTAAACATCTTCAAAACTCGTGATATTTCCAGATTCTGAAAATACGTATGTGATAAGCAATAATTCATCCTACAAGACTGATCTTAGTGAGAGAGGAGCTGAACCCTGCGCCCTGAATAGCATTGTAAGAGAGCCAGACTTTGTTATAGATCGTCCCAACAAAATTGACAGCATTGTGTACGGGAACAATCGGAACCAGTAGTAGGTCACATCTCCTCGCATGTTTACGAACGATCTCGAAGTAAGAAAGAAGGTTTGCTTGAAGAAATTGACTTTCTTATAACGTTTGGCAAAACACAGATATTGTAGGTAATGCATGAGCAGCCAATCGAGGCAAGACGCTTGCCGCCGCAGGTAGCGTTAGATTCGTCCATAGCCAAAATTCCTCGACTAGGAGAAGCAATGCTTTTCTGATCATAAAGCACAAGTTGATTAATATTAGAAGCAAATATCTTCGGAACCGTGAAGCATGGAACAAAATAAAATCTACCCACAACGAATGATGGATCAGGATGAAACAAATCTACGAGTTTACGGGCAATAAATTTGTGGATAGCATTGCAGGTTCTGAATCGCAGGCTCAAATCGTGTGCTAAGGAATCTCTCTCGTTCATTGGCTTGTGCAAAACAGCTGGTGTTGAGTCCTTTCGCTGCTCACTCAATACGACCAGAAGCCAATCTCACATCCGGTGCAGATCATGAATCTGATGGATCGGGATGAAACAAATCTGCAAGTTACGCGCAACAAATTTGTGGATAGCGTTGCAGGTTCTGAATCATGAGATCAAATCGTATGTCATTGGCTTGTGCAAAACATACGAAAGGTGGCTGGTGCTGAGTCCTTTCGCTGCTCACTCAATACGATCAGAAGCGAATCTCACATCCGGTGCAGATCATGAATCTCACAGCCGGTGCAGATCATGAATTTGGCAGAGCCATCACTTGGATGTTCCAATCTATAGGCTTTCAGTGGATCGAGCCATGCTTCGGTTAGAGCAAAGCAATATAAGTCGATAAGACGAGATGGAGAGAGAGGGGTTGAGGGATGGACACGACACATATGAGAAGAATTTGCAAAGAACAAAAGAAACGGCGATATTGAGGAGGCAAGGCGTAACAAAGAGACTTCTCAACTACCAAATCAACACACAAGATTTAATTTCCCAATACTTTTGGATCTAACGGTCCACATTGCCCCAATCGTCCTCCCCCAAAGCTCTCCTTAAGAGAGAAAAAGATACAAGTGAGACTAAGTGTTAGTAAGCAAGAAATAAGTAGAAAAGAAAAGCGGCTAACAATAAAACCACCAATTAACCAAGCAATGGAGCACAGTCAGCCAACCCTGCGAGAGACTAAAAAGGCTTCTCAACACACATAATCTTCACATGTTAGCAAGTGTGTCAACGGGGCTCAGAGAGAACGATCATATACTACGTACAAGAAAGGCGCACAATAATTGAACAAAGGTCTCTAATCATGCAGTAAGGAGATCAATGGAAGATCAAAGGAGAGATAGTGCGCGAAAGATAGGCTCCATTGAGGAGATTAATAAGTGTCCATGTAGTCTAGTAGCTGGGGAGAGAGAATATCAGAACCAGTCATCTATGCTCAGTCAAGAACTTCCATGAAGTAGTTGATGATGGCCATGAAGGAGGCAATACCACAACTCAAGAGATAGCAACGACCAGCTAAAGGATTGAGGTGGTCGAGGTACCAGCAGCAGCATAGAAGCAAGTGAAGGTCGAAGGGGAAATAAATAGTGATATTTAGATAGTGATATACAGTCAAGCTCTCGAGAACCTCACTCATGAGTGTCTAAGAAGGGCACCGAGTTGTCAAGATGAGCCAAAGCATGATCAAAGGAACTGTCAGGGAGCTGCCAGGGCGGGTAGAGCTAGCGTAAGGGTGTTAGTCGGAGTAAGGGTAAGGGTATTGAGCCGGAGTAACGCCAGGTGACAATGCACAGATAGAGTACAAACTTTCTTCTTGTGATGTGACCAAGGGAGTCATGGACGTGAATTTTGCCTAAGCCATGAAAGCCAAATAGACCATTCGGAGGGCCTCGTAGATGCTTTCTCTTCTAGGCGTAAAATGGCGGGTGCCCTCGAGGCCAAGATGGGAATGTGTTTAACGTTCCTCAACGTGCTTTGCTTTTTGTAATGCATGGGCTTTACCAGCAAGCAATGAAAGGTGGGGGTTGGATGAGTGCAAGGCGATGGAGATCGAGGGAGAAGAGGCTGGCCGAAGCACTAGAGACAAACAACAAGTGAAAGAAGTAATTGGGAGCAAGAAGTGAGCGCGGAACTACCATTGTGAGAGGTTGTTTCCGCACACAAAATGAGAGGCTATTTTTGTGTGCGGTTGTTTAAATTAGGAATTGGTCATGTTAGGGGAAAAGGGAAGGAAGGGGTTGGAAAAAGGGAACGCGTTTAGGAGGTTGTTTAAATTAGGAATTGGTCATGTTAGGGGAAAAGGGAAGGAAGGGGTTGGAAAAAGGAAAATATTTTAAATATATATACACACAAAATATGGGTGTAGTGACAAGGGATTCACAAAAGATTGCATATTAAAAAAAACGTTTTTTATATTGCAATGGGGGAAAAAAGAATTTATCTAGATATGTGTGTGTCTACATACATACACACATACATATTTATTTATTTATATATACATATGTATGTATGTATGTATGTATATGTATATGTATATACACACACACAAATATGGGTGGTGCGGGGGTTTAGGTTATATGAGTTATTAGAATGTGAGGGTAAAAAGGGTTTTTAATAAAATTCATATCGCAGTGCTTAAGACAAATTTACACTATCTAAGGAGAGCTCCAGTTTTTTTTCCAAAAAAATATATACATCCATACACACACCAGTCAAAGCCATCAATAGTAATACCTATCATTAGGGGAGAATTGGGGTCTCAAAAGGGCCTCATAAGGAATGGATTAGTCCTAACGAAAGGGAAAAGGTAGGTCCCAAAAAGTCTTAACCCCCCCTCACCTAGGTGGGTTAAGCCCAAAAGTGACCCCATCTCTTACACCTCTCACACAACTCTTACTCCTAGGTGGGAACCAAAAACTTCAAAATTCAAATTTTGAATTTTGAATTCCCTCCCTCCTTCTCTCTCCTCCCTCCTTCTCTCTCCTCCCTCCCTCCCTCCCCCTCCTCCCTCCCCCTCCCTCACTCCCCCTCCTCACTCCCTCCTCCCCCTCCCTCCTCCTCCCCCTTCCCTCTCCTCCCCTCCCCCCTCCCCCTCCTCGCTCCCTTCTCCCCCTTCCTCCTCCTCCCCCTCACTCCCTCCCTCCTCCACGCCTACTCCTCTTGCCCTCCCCCTCCCTCCCTCCTCCACGCCTGCTCCTCCCCTCCCCCTCCCTCCTCCACCGCTGCTCCTCCTCCACCTTCCCTTCTGCTTCTCCCTCCTCGCTCTCTCCTCCTCCACGCCTACTCCTCCTCACCCTCCACACCTACTGGTCTGCCCCCCTTTCCTCCTCTTCAACTACTGGTCCTCCCTCCCCCATCCCTCCTCCTCCTCACCCTCCCTCTTCCTGCGTGCAGCTCCTTCAAGCCTGCATGTCCACACTTTCTTCTTCTCTACACTCCTTTAGTCATGGCACCATTCGAGGACGTCTCCAACAAGTACCAGGTTCACTTAGAGTTGGAGGCTAAATATGCAAGCACACGTAGTCTAGGATTGAGGGGAGCTTCCAAAATCCACAGTCTTCGTTCGCAAGGAAAGAAGCATCTCGACATTTGGGTAGAAGGATCCTTGTATCCTTTAGATCCTGCTAACCAAAAGAGCCCTCCTTTCTAGACAATGCATGAGCTAGTTCGGTTTGTTGGAAATGGACATGCGGGGTTGCTTGGTTATTGCAATTGGTTAAACAATGCTCAGTCAATGGCTATGCAAGCAAGCAAGATGCGCAGAGCCCAAGCAGAGATGCTAGCACATTTAGGAAATAGCACCATTGTTGCAATGCATAACTCTATGTAGGATCTTCAAAGGAAGAACCAGGATCTTCATGAAAAAGCCAAAGCATTGGACTTCGACTTGGAGCAAAATGCATTGGACTTGGAGCGACATAAATTAGAAGAGTCACTCCGTAAGCTAGTTGAGTCTAAAAAAGGCTTTGAAAGATCTATATACAATCAAGTTCGACGAGCCGTACAGAAGGAATAAGAGAAGGCAAAAGAACGAGTGCAAAATATTAAGCCTCCCCCAACTCTCGTGAGCCCTCTTCCAACTCTCGTGAGGTCTCCCAGGACTCTCGTGATCCCTCCGCCAACTCTCGTGAGGCCTCCCCCAAGTCCCGTGAGACCACTCCCAAGTCTTGTGAGCCTTCTCCTCCTCCCAAGTCCTGTGAACCCACTCCCCAGTGTCGTGAGCCCACTCCCAAGCCCCAAGAGCATGAGCCTTCCCCTCAGCCTTAGCCTTCCCCTCAGCCTCAACCTCCTGACCCTCAGCCTTCCCCTCAGCCTGACCCTCAGCCTTCCCCTTCCCATGAGAGCACTCCCCTGATCGAACAAAATGTGTTCGATAACGTCCCGGACATAGAGGCTTCCTGAGGGCCCAACAGACTGCTCTGTGGGATAATGTTCAGGTACCTCTAAAGCTTCCACCAAGAGTTAGGAAGCCGTACAGAGCAAAGCCAGAAGCGCGGGCCCTAAGGGAGATTAGGCAAATGCAGAAGACCACCAACAACCTAATCCCACGTGCTCCCTTCCAACATGTGGTACAGAAGATAGCACAGGGATACAAGGACGACGTGCAATTCAACACAGGAGATATGGGGGTGCTCCAGGAGGCTGCGGAGCAAGTGATCGCCGCTCTGTTCGAGAACGCCAACTTGTGTGCCATCCATGCAAAGCGCATCACAGTCGTGGACAAGGACATGGCTCTGGCGAAGCGGCTACGGAGTGACCCAAGTTTGAAGCCCTAGATTCTCTTGTAGCCCACTCTTAAGACTTAGACCACCCCATGCCCTTGAAGGCACTATCTTGTAACTAAGGCCCAAGAGCTGATCTTTTCTAATAAAATATATCGACATTCTCTACACTATCGCATTGTTGTGTATTCTCCATTTCTATGACTGCAGTAACATTTTAATGTAAGTTTTTAATTCTGTCAAAGTCTGAAGGAATTTCACCGTTGCGCACAAGGGAAAAGTGTCTGGGACGTCGCCACGACCCCAGAAAGCCCAAAACCCACCACGGCATGAATTTGGGCATTCTAGACTTGCCACGGCACAAATTTGGGCATTCTAGCAAGTCCAGAATGCCCAAATTCATGCTGTGGCGGGTTTTAGGCTTTTTGGGGTCTTGGCGACGTCCCGTCTAGACACTTTTCCCTTCTACGCATGGTGAAATTCCTTCAGGATTTGACAGAAATGAACTTTTGATAATTGGTGAAAATGATACTAAATTGGCTAGAAATGTATTAAATTAACACAATTAAAATGATGGAGAAAATATATCATCGACGACTTAAACAAAATACAATGGAATTTATGATGAGCAATGATAACTTTAAACAAATAATAAAGACATGTAGTCATGTATCCATTGAAATATCCATTTAAATATATGTTTATATATACAAAAGGCCTCACAAGCTATCCTTCTTCTTGGCTAGTTCGAGTACATCGAGAATAGGGGTCTTTGAATCCCCTAGTAGATTCTTAGATATAAATCTAGCCGCAACAACACTAACATCCTCCTCTCCTACTGCCAAAGACATAGCCATTGCCGTCAATGCCCTGCCATGAATATTCGATCCAAAGGCATTGATAGTAGCCACGCAGTGTACCAAAATGACTTTGTCGGCATTCCGAGTAATGTTGGAGGATCTAATAGTGCGCGACAATGCCTTGCACTTCAGTGGCTCCGAAGGACCTCGAGGAGAAAATTTGCTGTGAAAGACCATGATATGCTCTACGACTTTGCCAAGGTAATGGGCCAAAGAATGATCTCGCCCAAATGCACTGCGAACATTACCCCGTTGAGATGAGAATTCATCAAGCTCAAACGCGTCTTGCAACAATTCAACAAACATTAAAAGGCCGACAAAACAAATTATACTGAAAGAACATCAAAATAAAAAATATTGTTCGACCTTACCACTACAGCATCGTTAGCTTCTATCCCTTCCTCATTTGCAATGTTGATGGAACCAGGTGCTGTGTGATGTTCCATTTGGGAGGTGGACGCTTTCTTCTGACCTATGTTGGAGGTGAAAGCTTCTGCATGAGAGGGTTGTGCATCGTATACAGACATGTCTGCATCCCTCATTGAAACCAGCATCGTCAAGAGAAAGTCTTCCATTGTCTGGTCTTCGGTACCTAAAACCCCAGGATCTTTGACACTTGTGTCAACATCGAACCCTAATAGGACTCCGAGTGCCTCATCCTCTCATAGTCCAAAAAGAATCTCTATGTCATGGAGGAATACGTACTCTTCTCCATCGATGATGAGGGGGGACAAGGACCATAATTTTGAGTCTGGGTCAGTGGTCTCCAATGCAGATTCTTGCTCTACTGGGGGCTCTTGAAGTAGGCTCAATGCTTGGGCTGCTTCCATCTCCTCTGTTGGATCATCAAGACTCTCTTCCATGTACATCTCTGAGTCTAGTCTAGGGACAACTGGATCAGCGAGGGGGTACTAGACGTCGATGAGGCTTCTTCCTCTAAATTTCCTTCTTGGAGAAGGAAGATGAATGTCATCTCCCATGAAAGGAATTTTGTGCCTGTATTTCCTGTGATCCCCGCGTCTCAGATGTCTTGAACTTCAACTGTCCTAAACCCTTCGTCTGTAAGGTTGTCACAAAAGTGGGCCAAGTGCTTTACAAACCTGGGTTCCTCTACGAACAGGTACTTTATGTAATCTATGGGAACCCATCTCTTTTAAGAGTGGTCAAGTGTATAAGCAAAATTTGAGAAATTATCTTGCATGTAAAGGATGAGATCTGAGAAGTCAATCCTTGGCTCACATATATGTGCCTAGGACATCTGAAGTCCTGTCAAACACTAAAAATATCTCTTCCTCACGATATGCAAATGCAATTCGTGAGATGAAGTCATGGAATGCAGTTCTAGCTGAATCCATGGCAAATAGCAGTTGATGGAGGGAGTAACTTTTGAGGACATGACTTTCTGTGGCTCTCTAAACGTGAAAGTGAGAATGTGATGTAAAAAAGGCTCTTACCCCTTAATATATATCAAAACCCTAAAAATTAAAATTAATCATAAAATCCCTAAATTTTTTGAAAAACATTTACCATGAACTAAAAGGAGAAAACATTAAAAGAAATAACATTTTAATTTAGTTGTCCATCATCTTTTGAAGCAATAACTAGGATTTAATAGACAAAAAATTAAATGTTGCACTAGTCAAACACATTGTTAGCAATCTTCAAAGTTGCAGGAGGAATAAAATTGGCACTATGCATGCACTTCTCCACATGGTGGCTGATCTTACAACCATTTAAGGTAAAGTAGGACTCTAACATGATGTCCTCCATGACCAATAGGTGTTCTTGCACATCCCTTAGAATCCATTGCGATGTAACATTCACATTCTTGACATCTCTCGCTTCAACATCAATAGACAAACTTACCCCTGTATTGTTTTCATCTCATTAGAGTCTAGGGGAAGCCACTCGTCATTTGTTTTCTTCCAGCGCTTGTACTGAAAAGCTAAATACAACATTTGGCATGACAAATGGTATCTAATAACCACATTGTCTTTATATGCATGACATTGAAACACATCACCCTTTTGGTTGCCTGACCTGGTTCCCCAATTCATCCCAAGTAAATCTCAAGAGCATTTTCATCTATACGTTTGCAGGACCACATAGTTTTTGTTCTATGCATATGTATATTCTGAAATAAAGAAGCAAAAATGTGCAGAGGCATAAACCAAGATAACCTTGCCCATTTGGATCCAAATGTAAACTTCATGGCCATGCCCACATCCTTTGCAATCTTGTACTTGTACGATCGCAATGTCCTCGAGTCCACATTGCTGCAATCCATGTCTTGAAGTTGTGGTGGTGCAATGGTTTGCAGACGGCCATAGCTTGATGATGTCATTGGAGTGATGTATGTTGCATTATACCAATTCACATTCTTCATTCGCAAGGAGGCCAACTTCTCCCCGGCATGCATTTGCTTACCTAAATCCTCATGAATCACAACACTGAACTTGCTTATGAATGATTCAATCGGTTCCCACTCCTCGAAGTCCGAAGGGAAAACATCTGCCACCATGAATAAGAGCTCTTAGAAACCAAACACAAAATTTCCAAATGGACTCATTACACTTACAGGTGAAAAAGGTACATAGATAGAAAGGCTCACAGTGTGATGGTATCCTAGATTGATTGAATGATGGAGGAAGCTGCATATCTTTTCCCATGTAAAGATGTTGCACTTTTGTGAGCCATCCTTTCTTCCCAAACTTGAACTTCAAGATGCGCCTCTTCCACTCATGCAAGATGTCACCTCTCTTGCTCTTGGGAAGCTTATGTGGACCTTTGGCCTATCCTTTCATCACTATCTAGTCATTTAAGCTGTAGGTGCAAGGGATCCACTCATCCAATGCATTTTTGGTGTTATGAAAGACACAAGAGGTCACAGCATTGCGTGGTCTTGTAGCCTTTCTCCTCACCATGCTTGCAAAGGTTGCAACAGCAAGAATGGGACTCCTACATAGGGCAATGCAGCTTCAACAGAGGCACAAAAGAGGGAGAAGGAGAGGGGCAGAGCAGCAGCAATAGAGGCACAGGGGAGGGAGAAGGAGAGGGACAAAGCAACTCCAATAGAGGCACAAAATAGGGAGAAGGAGAGGGACAGAGCAACAACAACAGAGGCACAGGAGAGGGATAAGGAGAGGGACAGAGCAGCTCCAACAGAGGCACAGGAGAGGGAGAAGGGAGAGAGAGAGAGAGAGACAGAGAGACAGAGAGACAGAGAGAGAGAGAGAGAGAGAGAGAGAGAGGAGCTGCATGCAGCAAGCAGGCCAGAGCAGGAGGGAGAAGAGAAAGAGGGGGAAGAGGAAAAATGCATGGGATTTGGTTCAAATGGAGTGATTTGGCAAGCTGGACTAGAACAATGGGGGGCAGAGGCCCTAGAAAGAGGGAGGAGAGAAGAAAAAATCGCTAGAAGGGCCCTACCATCCCATTGAAGGCAGTTCTAGGCTCATGTGGGGGAGGTGCACCTGGTAGAAGGGTCAAACATGGGTTAAGAGGGGGGGATGGTTTGGGTAGTCCCTAGTGTAAGGAGAGCAACCAAGAGGGGCTCTCTACAGGCCTGCCCACCCTCCACCTCAACATACCATTGCCCCACACCTTCTAGCACTCGGTACACCTCAAATCACTCTCAAATCCCTTAAAATTAGGAAACACTAATTGGAGGCCCTTTTGAGACCCCAATTCTCCCCTAATGAATATAAGGGTTTTCTCTACAATTAAGGGGGGGAAAGAATGTGTCAAAGATAGTGAATGTGTGCATGTGTTAAAAAAACAAAAAGAGGCTAGGGTAAATAAGAGGGACGTTAAAATGAGAGAGAGAGAGAGAGAGAGTCCAATATAATTATGTCCCTTTCTATATGCAATCTCAGTCAAGGCCTTTTATTCAAAGGTATAACCTATAACACTTTTTATAGAAACCATAGGCTCATGAATCACAATTCTACATATAGGGAACATAAAATGACATTCACATCTACAACATAGTGAGTCCACTCCACATAATGGATCTCGCCCAATTTCTCCATTATTTTTCTCATCTACACATCCCATCTACCATACATATAACTTGACCTATTGAAAATTCAATTAATTTATTAGGTGAAAAGGTGGAGATAAGTCAAATAAGCTATGATCAAAGGGATAACTTCAAAATTTAGTGAAAAGGGGGGGTTTGAACTCAAGACATCCTTCACTCACTCTAACATCTTTCCACTAGATGTTATTGAATATTTTGTAAAAGAGTTTTAAACTATTTTCTTCATATATAATATAAGAGGGAGGGTGTCCTTCCCTTATAAAGAGAGGGACATCCTCATTATTTCCTCTTCTCTTTACAACTCCCTAGGTTCACTTTGCCTTTACCACCCCTCCCCTCCTCCCTTTTCCACTAATTAATACATATTTAAAGTCTTTTCAATTGCAGGGGACCTATATGCATTAAAAAAATTTATGTTTCTTCACATCCTTTGTTGGATTAGTGATCCTTATGCCATTACAAATGCACCCATGTCATGTGAGTGTAAGGCATTTGTAGACAAGAAGCCAAACCTCTAGGGTTTGTATGCATGTCATGCCTAGCCAATCTCTCCTAAGAGCACATGTCATTCATGGAAGCCCATAATAGGCTCTTCAGTACACCTACTATGGGACGCTGAAAGGGGATGGGAGGTGCCCTAAGGACTCAAACATTAGCATTCAAGAGGTTAATGTCAACAAGACTAGGCCAACCTATGGGAAGGCACGGGCTCAAACAAGAGCATTCTAGAGTTTAAAGTCAACAAGGCTAGGCCAAACCTATGGAAAATTTTTAGATGAGGTTGTGAAGGAAAAGTGAGCGGCAATGTGAACCTTTTGGCAAGAATGCTTTGGTTAGGAGAAAAGAAAGGCAAAGTGTATGTTCCAAGTAGCCTTAAGAGAAAGAGGAGACTTCGAATGAAAGAAAGAGAGAGGGAAAGAGAAATATGTGTTGTACGAAGTGGCATCAACGTTGCGTGACGTTTGTAAAAAGGAAAGTTTTGTATAGCGTTGGAGCAACGACATCTGTTAGTTAGTTCTCTTATATGTTTTGATCTTAGCAAATGGAAGCCATGGTAGTTTCTGCGCCTTCGTGATCAGCCGCTGTCCTCGGTTGATTTCATTCGATCAACAATGGCAACTGGTGGTCATAGAGCTGGTGCAGATCAAGGTCGTGTTAGACCAGCCTCCTCTCTTAGCATTCGCCTCCTCAGCTTCGTCAACCTCATCACTTTGTTGCTTTCCATCGCCGTCCTGGCTGTTGGCATTTGGCTCGCCCATAAACTCCACCATGAACACTGCCACAGCCACCTCCAGTGGCTCCTTATCGCCATCGGCCTCGTCACATTCGTCATCTCTCTGATTGGCCTCCTCGGTGCCAACCGTCGGATTGCTAGATTGATCTGGATCTATATCGTCATTCTCACTGTCATTATTGTGCTGCTCGTCATCTTCACTGTGTTTGCGTTTGTTGTCAAAACCCATGGGTTTGGCACTCTCATAAACGCGCAACTCATGGAATCCGATGCGCGCGACTCTATCCCAGCGATACAGAACACAGCCTGCCAAGCTCAGTCTCTGTGGGCGTTGAAAAGAGATTGGAGCAGGGTTTCGATTATCAGCCTCATTATACTCATTGTTCTTGTGGTGGTTTACGTAATCGCCGGGTATGCCTTCAGGACTGCTTTGAGGCAACAAGTATTTGTTGTTGTATAGTGCTGCCAGAGGAGATCGAGTAGTTAAACTGGTTTCTCTGTAGATTCATCGCTTGCAGCGCAGCAACACAATGGATGGATCTTGAAGGAACTTCTCTTGTTAGTCTTCTTATGCCGTCTTCTTATAGCCTCATATGTACCCAGTTGAAGGTTTCAAGATGCTCATTTCTAACCACCAACGATCCTATTCAGGACTCGTAGGAATAAGAGAAAGATCCACTCCTCTTTCCACATGTTAAGTTCAATAGCTTTTACTTTAGCTTACCTTTATACGGATTGTTATTCACACAAAGCATTTCAATGCAAGTAAATATGGCACGAAGGGAGTATTTCATTTAATGGCACACCTTCCAACTATTTATTTTCTAACACTAACTTTTCATGGCATTTGGTTTCTCAAATGTTTTTAGAGTTTACTATCTCTTAAGGCCATCTTGTCCATATGTGCATACAAGTTGCTATGGTGTATCCAAAAGAATTAATGTTTTGTATACAAAGACTCCAATGAGAACTCATTGAAATTTCTAGAATGGAACTGGATAATCTACACAAACCACAACCTGTGCAAGTGCTTCTCCTCAACTGAAAGCAATTGCTTCAACCAATACTTAAATTCTTTTAGACTAAGTTATGATTCAATAACGAGCCTCAAACTTATCATTGCAACTTCTAATCCTACTTGGGGGGTCTTCTCCTCATATGTAAATATAGCATGTGGGTTCAACAAAAGGGGTTTAAATAACAAAATCCTCTTTTTGTTTAGAGAAATGAAACAAAAAGCATAAGTTTGCATATGAAAAAGGGTCATTTTAAAGCCTTGCAATCTACAGAGTTTATAGATAAGGGGTTTGATAATACCCCTTGAATGCATATAATATATAGGGTTTCTATGAGTAAACCTTGTTGGTTATTGTGTGCAATCATAGAGTGCAAGCTACCTTAGTGCTAGATTGATCACCACATAAAATGATAAGTATCTTACATGAAATGATAGACATGAAAAGATGACTTCTATTCATCGACTAAAAAAATTCTCACAAATGGATTGAAGACTCTAGACTCTGCTACTCACCCCTACTGGGTTTGTTATAGCTTACAAGACCATGCAAAAGAGCCACAAAGGCTTACAAGACTCTCACTAAGAAGAGCAACACTCGATCAATTGCCATAGCCACAAAGACTCCACCAAATCTCCTCAGGTCTACCAAACTTGTTGGAGCTTACACAACAACACAAAGCAAGTATAGACGTGCTTGGTAGACGCGCAAAATAGCGGGCGTGTCTATAGGCGTTGCTTTAGTAGAGGAATTACGAGCGAGTCTAAAAGTGCGTCTAACAACTCGTCTATTTGCGCGTGTATTAACACGTCTAATTGCGCATCTAAACTGAGAAAATACGGGCACGTTTATAGGCGCATCTATAGGCGCGTCTATTTACGCATGTATTAGCGCGTTTATTTGTGCGTTTACACTGAGAATCAGATGCACATTTAGACACGTAAATAGACACAAACCAGAGAATACAGAAAGTGAGATTTTGGTGTACATCATTGCTTTCCAAACATTGCCCATGATTACCAAAGCACATAATTTTTTGCAAGCCCACATATACAAGAATTAAGTGAGATGAGGAGAATGAGACAATATGTAATATATTTTGCCAATATCAATTATGGGGCTACGGTTCAATCTCATCCTCAATGAGATCAACCCTTGCCAAACTATCTACTTCAAAATCCAAACAAGTGTTTAGATCTACAAATACATTCAATCCACTACTACTTGTGCCACTCATGTGCTCATCGAAATCAGCATCTCGAATGGTAGGCTCGTCCTCACGGGTAATGGCCTCAATATCTGTATCTCCCCTATCTCATGATCATCATCATCTCTCGTATCACGGTCATCATCACGTCCATGGCCATGATTATCCTCCATACGCTCCATATTAGTAAATGTACTATACATCACTTTGGAATGTGGCATAATAGGTATGACATGCCACCATCTATTATTATCCACCATTGGTTGATAGACAACCTAATTCAAACACAAATACAATCATGTTATTTTTCTTGCATCAAATATTTAAAAGCGAGTATTTTTATATGTGTGCACAGTACACCTGTTCACATTGTTGCGGTAGTACTAGTGTGTCCTTCCTACTTTGCCAAAACTTTGTGGAGTCAATAGTTACAAAGCCACTTGCATGGCATTTGATTGTTGCATTAGGGCCTCTTTCCACCACGTCCTTAAACCACTTTACATCCAAAACATACACAAAGAAGCGTCGAAAGTCAAGCATAATAATATCTTGGATTATGCCACAATAATCATCCATGGCTCCATTGGCTCCCTCAAAGCTAGCAATGATGCCGTAGTCTTGTGTGTTTCTCTTATCACCAATCCGTTGTGTTCGAAAATGCTTGCCCTCACACCATATAGCATTGAACATAGTGCACTACACCAAGAAAAAATCAATTAAATAAGCAATCTAAATTATTAAAAGCTCATAACTTATGCATAAGATTCTATATACCGACCTTGCTCATGCATCCCTGAGCATACTCCCATTCTTCCATTGTGATATGCATCCCCTCGTCTTTCTCTGCTTTCTCCATTTCATCAAGTAGCCAATCCACATGAATATCCTTTGGAAGTGCTCTTAAGAGGGCCCTTTCTTCTTGTCTTCTTGCCTTTACATCCTCGTATCTTGTTACCCATCTTTTCATCACATCACTATTAAGCACGCAAAAGAGGTTGATACTATTATGCAACTCCGTGTCTATTACTTTGTTGCATCCTTTGCCTTGAGGCACAATAGAGGTCATCCTTAGGTCTTCATCATCTCTCCATAGTCGTGGGAGAGAGCTATCCACATCAACAAGAAACTCAGAAATATATACAAGTGACTCTTGTACCAACCAAAACCCTCGGCCATGCTACCTTCGGGTCTTGCATTTTGTCTCACAAAGTCCTTCAAGGTCTTCATGGAGCGCTCGAGGAAGAACAACCATCGTGCATGTATAGTACCACATATAGCAATCTCATCCACCAAATGCATATGAGATGTAGTTGGCTTGTGAGAATAGAACGTGGAAATGTCTCCTCCACTAAACAAACTGCCTCCATTGACATAACTCAAGCATTCTCAAGCGTGGTGGGATCTATTTCCTTTGAGCTCACATACCTAGAAATGAAAAAGTACAGCATATTAGCAATATGCATTCAAACTTGCATGGAGCATTGATACGCATCATATTTTGTATCATGTAAAGTACCTCACAAGCTCGCCCATCTTGTAAATACAATCTTTCACGTCCTTCGATGCACTACGTGAAATGCTAGTAAGTAGTATGAACTGAACCCACGAGGAGGTGGTTGATTAGTTGCTTATAACTATTCACTCACAAATTTGAAAGGAAAAAGATATTATGCACATAAAATACTTACTTGGAGCATCTTGTGCCAATCATGAGATTTCAAGCCATATAATTGCTCTACACCTCTTTTCTTGCTCTTTGTAAAGGCTCCCTTCAAACACCTCATGCATCCAGTAGGAGTACGAATTGTAGTAATAGCGCGCTTCACCGTCGCCATCTCTAGCTTTGATAACATCCACAGTGCACGAGGTAAAAAAACACGCCCATTTGGTCTCTCTTGAGGCCAAGCTTCACGCATCCTCCCTGTGGTATGTAGATCCTCCCTTATGCCTGCAGAATCTCGTGTCCCATTCAAATGCTCCCAAATGGTAGATGCCACATTCTTGAAGATATGCATGGGATCAAGCAGGTGATTGATCTTGAGGTGGGACCAATATGGTAAACGATAAAAGATGGAGTATCTAAACAAAATAAAGTGTTAGCGGGCAATCTTTACTTCCAGCCAATATAGCCAATCTTTACTTCTAGCCAATAGTTACAAACCCTTACCGGCTCATGCCAAGTGGTGGAGAAGTCGTGGAACCGTCCCAAATTCTCATCCAATCTCCCGCATTGAGTGATTGTGGGAGGACTTCATTCCAAGGGGCAACATATCTAGGATGATCAGGTGGGAGAAATCGATGGTGATTCTCATAGATGACCTTATTCAATGCGTCTGCCCGTGAGGCAACTAGCGAAAGACCACAAATAGGACATGCATGGTAACCCGATGTAGTGAGACCTGAACAATAGACGCAATTAAGAGTTGAAGGTGGGTTTAGGGTGCCACATCCTTTGCCTATTCATAATTAGAAGTGCAATGCTTACCTGAACACTCGCCATAGCTTGGGAAGTCATGCATCGTCCACATCAAGACTGCTTTGCAGTTGAAGTCTCGTGACGAGGGAGGCCTGCTCACATGATGCACCTCGATACCTCTCCAAAGTATCTCTAGCTCGTCAATCAAAGGCTCCAAATAAACATCAGGGTTTTTGACTTTATGTTTCCTTGGAATTAGAAGGGACAGCATAACATGTCCTTTCTTAATAGCCATAGAGGGTGGAAGATTGTAATTCACCAATATCACTGGCCATACACTGTAAGACATGCTTTTGAGACCAAATGGGTTCACACCGTCCATACCCAATCCAAGTCTCAAGCTCCTAGGTTCTTCCTTGAAGCTTGGCCATGTGTCTTCAATATGCTTCCATGCAGGAGAGTCCGTGGGAGTTCTCCACTTGCCATCGGTTGATCGATGGGAGGAATACCATGACATGAGCTCTGCAATAAATTTGCACTTGAACATATGTTGGATGCGAGGGATTATGGGAAAATGTCACAGAACCTTACGAGGCACGTCCAAGGTTTTGAGATCTGCTCTATATCTTGCCTCTCCACAAGTAGGACACTCTCTTGCATCCTTATGTAGTCCATGAAACAAAACGCAATCGTTGACACATGCATGGATGCGCTTGTAATCTAATCCTCCAAGAGAGGTCACATGTTGCCTTGCCATATCTCTTGAGGTCGGTAGTTTATTGTCCCTTGGAAGCATTTTACACAATAGCCTACACGTGAAAACCATTAATGAGGAAAAGCATTCGAGTAATTGACCCACTAGCATAATTCACCATGTTTGCAAAATAGACTTTAAAGCTTACTTGAGTAATGCATTCAAACTTGCATTGCTCCATCCATAGATGGTTTGCAAGTTTAGTAACTCAAGGGAGGCACGTAGAACAGAGAATGTGCACCCCTCAAATAGTGGAGTCGATGCTGCAGTAAAAAGATCATCCTGCTCCATGCTATCATCCCTCCCTTGATGGACATATAAATCCCTCACCATATCATCAAACACCTCCTCCTCCACGGCTTCATGAGGTAATGGCGGAGGGCTACTATCACCATCACTCCATGCATTCGTAACGGTCCCTCCTGAAGATCCCACCTCATATCACCGACGCTTCGCCTCCTCACGACGATCATAGGGAAACATATGCGGGTGTGGCACTGCATTTTGTATCAAATTAAAACGGGATCATAACTCAAACATATGAACACCCATAGGTATCTCAATCAACCTTAACTTACAAACCCTTACCCTGTTTACAGTCACATCCCATTCTCCATACTTTGAGATATGATTGAGTGTAATCATGCGTGCACGATACATGTTTCCTCGACATCGATCACACAGACATTTGATTTTTTGCTCCAACCACATTTCGCGATGGTGGATACGGAGGGATTCATCCTCACTGGAGCTACTTGTTGAAGATGAAGACATCCTACAAACAAACAATCCACCAAATTTGCTCTTCTTCAAATGTTTAGTTTAAACTCTGTGGCGCATCTATAGGCGCGTCTTAAAGCGCATCTACAGTCGCATTTAAAGGTGCATCTAAAGGTGCATCTACTCTATGTATTTAGACGCGCCATTAGACATGATTACAGATGCGGCTTTTAAACCTGCTTTTAGCGTGCTCGCTTTGCTTTTCTTACATTACTTATACTTCGCGCGGCTTGCTTCCTTCCTTATTAGCAGATCCACAATTTCGACACTTAAGAGAAAGGCTCCCATACTTACTTCCAAGCTTACACTTAAGAGGAAGGCACCCACACTTACTTCCAAGCTTAAAGGAGAGGAGGACGAACAAGGAGGAGAAGCAACTTTGAAAAAGAAGAAGAACCTTCCATACCTCTATCCAAGTAAGTCCTTTTGCAGTTGATCTTGTTTGGAAGTTTGCTCTCTTTAGATTTGTACTTTCTCGTATCCAAGAAACGCATGATCTGGGTATCAGTGTCACGTTTGTGTGTCAGGCGCAATGTGGGTGCAATGTCCTTTTCTACTTTTTAGAAATCCCATCTGTCGAAGCGCGTCTATAGGCGCGTCTCAGAGCGCGCATCAAAAACCACGTCTACAGGCGTGTCTAAAGGCGCGTCTAGCCTGTTTGCAGACACAAACAGACGCGTCTATAGATGCGCTATTAGACGTGATTATAGACACGCTAATCAGACGCGTCTATAGACGCGCTCCGATAGTAAGCCTCTTTTCCCTTCCCCTTTCTTCTCAGCTCATCAGTAATAGATTTTTTTCCTTTTTTCCAGTTCAACATGTGGCCAGGAAGCGCTTCCAGCTCACCTGATCCCCGGGATTCTATTTGGAAGGACTTATATAACCTTTTAGGGCACCCTCCTAGTCCTACGGAGTTATATGGGTATATGACGGGTACTTTAAACACTCCCCAAGAGTCGGCACTACAGACTCCAAACCACCCCACACTGCCTGAGATCACCCCAACGGAGTCAGCACAGCTGTCTTATGCCCCTTCTTATGCCCCTACCCCTATTCCGTCTTATGCCCCTTCCCCCATGCCGTCTTATGTCCCTTCTACCATCCCGTCTTATGCCCCTTCCCCCATGCCGTCAGGAGGTCCTTCTATCTCGCAAAGCCGTCGACGTACTCCTGTGCCGTCGAGACTCGGTTCTCTAGCTACGAGTGGTCAACGTAGTCCCGTGCAGTCTCCAGCTACGAGTGGCCAGCGTACGAGCTCAACACGACACGGTAGCAGGAGTAGTAGCAAGGAGAGTGGTGGGGGATGCATGGCACAGTGCTTTGGGCCATGTGGTGGTGGGGAGGATGAT
Organism: Dipteris shenzhenensis; assembly: GCF_047967505.1. Lineage (NCBI taxonomy): Eukaryota > Viridiplantae > Streptophyta > Polypodiopsida > Gleicheniales > Dipteridaceae > Dipteris > Dipteris shenzhenensis. The sequence continues at coordinate 10,731,699 of NC_141613.1, read as the reverse complement.
GATTCAGATGATTTAGACGTGCCTCCGGGTGATGGTACGATATTCTATGACATCACTCAGACAGGAGGCATCTTGATGGATGCACGGGGGAAGGACATCATGGACTTCATGCGCTCTGTAATTGCTAACAATTACAGAGATTGCTTTATCCAGCCAAAGAGGTTGGCTGATGAGACCCTCGCTGCAATTCACTCTAGGTATCCTAACCCCCCCAATCGCCAGTTCACAGATAAATGGGCCAAGTTAAAGATTGTTACGATACTTGGCAATAAAAGATCTTCGCTTAAGAGGCAGGCACTAGCGGAGCTTGCCAGGCTTGAGGGAGGTCAACCACCAAGGGGCCTGCCCCACACCGCTCACAAGCGTGAGTGGAAGAAAGCAATGAAGTCAGCGATGGAGGACCCCAGTCTGCAGCACGTGGAGGCACGGAGGATCCAGATGGAGTAATATGGAAGCATGCATTTTGGAGCAGGGGGTGTTGAATCATGGGAGGCCCAATTTGTAAGTATCGATCTCAAATTATATTGCTTATGTAGTTTATTAGGAGGTTGTTTCTTTGTGCTAATCCCTCCACAAAGTGTGTCGTCTTGCAGCTTGAGATCGTGGGCAGATACCCTACTCCTGTGGAGACAGCCTACCACCACCACCATCACAGAGGAGATACATGGAGGCACTTCTATGATGACGGGTTGATTACTGAGGAGCAGTATACCCGGGCTACTGGAGCGGCCGAGGTATTTGAAAGTAATTAAATAATGCCAAAATTATAAGTAAAGATTTGATTTTTCATACATTGATATATGTTGTCCCTTGTTTGCAAGCCCGTGCACAAGACGATGAGGAAGACGAGGAAGGAGGCACAGAAGGGAGCACAGAAGGGAGCGTGGAAGGGAGCGAGGACCTGGAGAACATAGATTAGTCGTAGAAGCAGTGCTAGCTACTCTTTTTTGTACTTAAAGCCACTGGCTTGGCTTCATGCCTCTTGTATATACACTCCTCTTATTTTTTGTACTTGAAGCCACATGACGTGGCTTAGCTTCCTTATTTTTTGTACTTGAAGCCACATGACGTGGCTTAGCTTCATGTTATATGTATATACAAGCACTTTTTGAGCTTTCAATTTTATTGCGTTTTGGAGTTGTAATGTTTTATTTGGCATTGTAATTAAAATGCGGTTGGCTGTAAGAATTGAATTACACAATGTGGATATGGGATTCTTGTAACTATACAGCATACACAACATACATAACATTCTGTAAATTTAAAAAAATAAAAAATAAAGCGCGTATATCAGTGCGTCTATAAATGCGTTTATAAGTGCGTCTGTCTGTTCGACCAGCGTCTATTTTTGTGTCTATAAACGCGTTTATAAGCGCGTCTATTTAAGCATCTAAATGCACGTCTATACACGTGTGTGTCTGATATATAGACGCACTGATAGATGCGGGTCTCCAGATACAAAAATAGATGCGCAAATAGACGCGCCCGTAAGTTTTTATCTAGTTCAGTAAACACGTCTGTGTGCGCGTCTATGGGTGCTTTGTCTTGTTGTGTTATACTCTGCTCTAATGCACTCATCACATACAGCGAAAGTCACTGTGACCATAGAAGTGCCAGTAGCCATGATTTAATCAACCATTAAGGTCCACCAAGAGTCGCCTTCAATTTGCTGATTCGCTCCAGCCAAGAGGCTTCACCACTGACTCTCATGGGAGAGGCAAGAGCTCACGAGTCGACCGAGTAGAAGATCTTCTCAAGATGACAGAAGGTCACCTCTATAGAACCACATAGAACACTACATGCAATACTACCACATGTCAAATCCATTCGACCCCTCCATCAACCTTAGGGTTGATTAAATCCCCATGAGGACCAACTGACGATAAACTACTTCCTACATACCCCCCATCGGCCAAATTGGGGACAGCTCATCTTCAACAGAACTAGATGTTGAGATATGGTGCCATGAGCACATAGATTAAAGGGCTAAGGTATGGTATAGGAAAGAATTAAAGTAGCCACCCTAGGATGTGGACTACATGATGTGGAGATGTGGATTGAGGATATCCACAAGGAGAGATGTGGATGAGAGGATCCCACATGGTTTGACTATTCTAAAGGCTCTCTCTATATAAGAAGCCTATCATGTATTGTTGAGTACACATATAGATCATTGCAATAGATTAACTGTTGTCTACCTTATGTCTCTCTCATGGTGTTACGATCCTCCTTGATCCCTCACTTTGTCATGGTATCAGAGCTTAGGTCTATCTCTTCTTGATTAGTTGTAGGCACACCTTAGGTACTCATGGTTTCTCTTAGCTAAATATTGAAACTCCATTTGGAGATTTGAGTTTCCTCTAGAGTGAACTTCACTTCCATTCCAAGAGAGATCACTTTCTTCTTAAGAGAGACATTTCCGTCCACTTATTTCCGTTGTGTGTGTGTGAGAGAGAGAGTTTCATTCTGGTAGTCCCAAGGTTCAATATCTCCTTCTATTTTGAGAAGGCTTGAAGGCTAGTTGTCCCAAGAAGATCCCGTAACTGATCGGTCGACTCCTTCAACTCAGGCTACAGCTTGCGAAGGTAGAGAGGAGGATACAAAAAGCGATGGTGTCGATGATGGAGATCCAGTAGATATGCCAAGGTCTCTCAACGACTGCTAGCCCTGAGGCGCAGCACTAGTCGATGCCACATAGCCGAAGCAGCATATGCAAGCTCACAAGAGGCTCCAACCCTCTACAGTAAGCAGTAGTAGCCGCCCTGCTACTTACAGTCTAAACCTCACGGTAGCTCATCTACTTAGCAACAGAAACGGGATAGGCAAAGTATCAGACACGAAGTGCACAGAGCAACTCAACTGAAGCCTACGTCTATGCAAGCAAAACAAGCCTGACGGCGTAGCAAGTTAGCAAGACAGAGCCACAACAAGGTTTGACTATAGCAGCGGCTCATCCTCATCGTCGCTTGGCGGCTAACCAACCACGAGCACAACCTGCAACAGCAGACAACAACCTCGCAAGATAACCTCGCAGCAACGCCAGACGAGCAGCTGCCAGCCCTGACAGCCAGCACCTATGCTCAAATGACTAGCCCATAGCAAGCGCTCTCAGAGACTCCGTCTACGTCCATGTTTGACTGCAAGGATCCCGACTCCAAGCTATCTCCACAGCTCTCACGTCTCACGACGTCCATGCTCTAAGGTGCCCCGAAAAGCAACTGTCTCCAAACGATTCTAGACTGCAGCAGACTCTCAACAGAAAGTAAGCTCTAGGCTTCAGCAAATGACTCTCGGCCCAGCAGAACTATACGACCATCAACAGCTCCCTCGCCAACACGCTCTCAAGGCCTCGTTCTCCAAACGAGCGACCTCACGGTATTCTGCAACGACTAAGCGACTCCCTCCATCTCCAAAATCGACGAATCTCTACATCACCGAATGCTCCATGTCTTCTCCGTCGTCGCCAATTCTCTGTTGTCTCCAAGGTCTCAGACCTTAGGAAAAAGTGACACGTGGCAGATAAGGTTTTAACCGTGGTTAAGGTCAACCTTGGTTAGGTTTATGGTTAGTTCAGTTACTTGGACCATGGTTAAAGTTTTCTTAGAATTGGGTTAACTCAGTCTGGTTAGAAGACTGCCACATGGCATAGTGCCACCCAAGCACAGCCCCTTTGTAAGCACAGTTTGAATTCTGCATGTGAATCCCTGTGCCACATCATCAAAGACCCCCTCTTCTTCACAAAACCTTCAACAAGGCCTAACTTGCAATCCAGGAAGAATTTGCACACACTCCAAAAAGGAAAAGTGATCGTCTTTTTGAGCTCTACGCGCTTGTCAGATCGAATTCATTGTATGCAATTAGACACTGCCAATATTGAAAGAAATCAATTGGTAAGACCTTTGCAACAAATGATAAAGCAAAGCATGAATGCAAACATTGATGTCACAAGCATGCCAAAAGCACAAGTGCATGAGATGACCATAGCACAGAGCATGGCATCCACACAGAAAGCATTAAGGCACATGGAAGAACAAAGCATCATGCATCAAGCTACGAAGAAGTGAACGCCATTGACATGAAGCATTGAAAAGTAAAATCCTTTCCACCTTCTGCCCATATGTTTGTAATCAAACGTGACCACCTGAGAGTAGCTATGAAAGCACCCAGGGGAGGTATTGACATGTAATAGCCACACTTGACCACCTTAAGTAGCAATGTATGCACTAAGGGGAGGTGATGGAATGTAACTCACATCTGACCACCTTGCAGTAGCCAAAGGATCATGGCACCAAGGGGAGGTGTTGAGATATGGTGCCATGAGCACATAGATTAAAGGGCTAAGGTATGGTATAGGAAAGAATTAAAGTAGCCACCCTAGGATGTGGACTACATGATGTGGAGATGTGGATTGAGGATATCCACAAGGAGAGATGTGGATGAGAGGATCCCACATGGTTTGACTATTCTAAAGGCTCTCTCTATATAAGAAGCCTATCATGTATTGTTGAGTACACATATAGATTGCAATAGATTAATTGTTGTCTACCTTATGTCTCTCTCATGGTGTTACGATCCTCCTTGATCCCTCACTTTGTCACTAGAGCCCACTCACAAAGAGCTAACAACAACGATGAGGTATCACACTCACAAAGACCTCAACACGAACTGCTCACAAAGAGCACATAGATACCAGTGTCCACAAAGGACCCATCGACCAACAACTATCTAATCATCATTTGCTCACAAAAAGCTCAAAAGAAAACTGACAGTAATCTCTGCCATCCCGCAAACTAGAAAGCCCAGTCTTGCCTAACATAGTGACTTCTTCCTTTTTGTCTTCACTTACTGTAAGTGCCTCGTCCTTTCCCTTATCTATCTTTAGTAAATCATCATGTGGCTTGCTATAGCAAAACCTTTCGATGTGCCCATCTTTACCATAGTAATAACACTTCCTATCTTTTCGAGCATCACGTGTAGATTTTTTCTTATCAGTTATAGCATATACTCTTGGATCATAGATAGATACACTGTTTTGCTTCTCCTCACTGAGTAACATCCCAACACAATCAAGAAAATGCATTTCCTCATCAAGACGCAATATACGTACCACTTCTTCATACTGATCGATTGGTAAACTTTTGAGAGGTATTACCTTCTTATCTTCATCTTCGGTCTTCACTCCAAGCTCATTTAATTGCCTCAGCAATGCTTGCATCCTATGAGCATCCTATTCAAAAACACCCTGAGTGTCTCGTCTTCTTGCATATGTAAATCAAAAAGATCTTGCTTAAGATTAGCTTTGGAGTGTTTCAAGCACACTCCAAACAATGTCTTTAACATCTGCTAATTCCTCGGGGGGGTCACTATGTATAAACCCTCTATATCACGTGCGTTCAAGGCCTATATTTAAAATCCCTTATCTGTAAATTTTTTCATTAATAAAATATACCCCTTTTCTATACAAATCTGTAAATTTTTTCCAAAACTATTTTAAATAGTCCCTTATGTATATTTATTTCTGTAAATTTTAGGAATAAAAAATATCCTTCTGTTGAACTCACGTGATAGGGTTACATATGATGAGTGACCCCCCCGAGGCTAATTCTCTAATGATGTGTCCTTCATGTTAACATGGTGGAAGAACTCGAGTCCTAGAACTCATCCCATGTAGCCAATATCATTCTCATTCTTCAACTCCCATGCGTTCTTCTGTACTTTTGATGCATTACCCTTTGGTTTCTTTTCAATATTTGCTACAATTCCCCATAGTCTATTTTGCATAAACAGTAGTCGTGTAGCAAGTTGCCAAGACACGAAATTCTTGCCATTGAAAATCACAAGAACTCCTCCATTATTATCCTTCTTTGTTGTATCCATCACCAAGACCTAAAGGGATTTAATAGAACACGAAAATATGCTTCAACAAGCACATCCAGTGACATTTTTTCCTTCCTTGGACCTCTACTTCTCGGCATTTTAACTTCTAAGGAACAACTACGATTTGATTATCAGCACTACTAGACCTCCTCGACCAAGGATTTGCGGGGAATTAAAATGGGCATTTTAATTCGCCGAATTAAAATGTCTTAAATGTTTTTTGACCCCCCCAAGAGCATTTTAAACCACCCCAACCACGATTTTTAAGCGAGACTGGGCTCTAGCCTATTACCGCACGGTAAAACCACACTACTGTGCGTATCATGGTTGTTATACCACCTGGTGTTAACATATACCACATAGGGATTGTCTACACTGCACGGTCCCATACTATATCGCATGGGGTTGTGGTATATACCGCACGGTAATAGAAACATACTGCACGATGCATTTTCTTATATATGTTGCGTTGACCTCGTACTATTCACATTCTCGAGAATCTAGCTTTCTTGGAGTCTTGAAAAAAACAAAGAAGGACAAGCAAGAAAGGATTAAGAAAGCTTCCAAAATACTTTGTGAGTTTTCATATCCTTTTAAAGTGTCCAGTGTCGGCGGTGGGCTTGCTTAGGCTAGCTAATATCTCGAGGGGTTCACTATGTATAAACCCTCTATATGACATGCGTTCAAGGCTTATTTGTAAAATCCCTTATCCGTAAAATTTTCATTAATAAAATGTACCCTTTTTCTATACAAATATGTAGTTTTTTCCATAAATCATTTTAAATAATCCTTTATGTAAGTTAAATTTTGTAAATTTTGGACATTAAAAATATCCTTCTGTTGAACTCACGTGATAGGGTTACATAAGATGAGTGACCTCCCCGAGGCTAATATCCACCCACACTTGGATGTAAAATGGATAAATGTGTAGCTTAATTTTGTTAGGTTATCAGTTGTTGATTTGAAAGTTTATTTTTCCAAGAATGTTTTCATGTAAGTCTTTTTCACAAAAAGAAAAGAAGAAAAATTTCTTTTTCGTAGACATTAGCTTTTAAAATGTAGTGTAATAACACATTTTTAATAGCTGAGTAGCTATATTGCCTATATATAGATATAAAAAAACTAGTAAAAAATATATGATAATAATTGGAAATATCTATGTGCCAGTGGGGAGTCCACTTATGCCGACTTGTAACTACTCACATATAGGTATAAAATACATTTGAATCGTGTGCCAGTGGGTGATCCACATATGCCGATCTATAACTAATCGCACATGGAAAATGCTATATTATAGTTTATATGTACTTATTAGTTATAAGAAAATACTTGGCTTTCGCTGGTTGTGGCTCGCATTTGCCAGCTAATAACAACTTGTTGAAAGTCTATCTGGTTGTGTAGCTCATAATTGCCAGCTTGTATCAACCCGCACATTATACATTAGAGATCATTGTAGACTAAGTTTGCTTGTAAGAGGAAATTAGTGGTATTATACATTGCACATCTATCTGCAAAGACGAGCCAGAGCCCTTCTTGAGGAGACTCTCCAGCGTCGCTCAGAGTTTTCTTATCATGCCTCCCTCTCCTACTGGGCTCGGAAGGGCGACCGGATGAGCAAGGAGTTCTTCAGGACGCATGGCCAGAGGGCAGCACAGGTGATCAGCTCCGGTGTCTTAGGACAGTGGAGGGGCATATCATCACTGATCCGGAAGAGGTCTTGGGGTTGGCTACCGACTTCTACAGGACTCTTTTCCAGCAGGAGCAGCTTGCCCCCCGTACTAGCTCCCGCGAGGAGGTGTGGAGGCACATTCTAGTCCTTGTTCAGCCCAGCATGCAGACGACGTTGATGGCACCGTTCACTACTATCGAGATGCAGGAGGCCTTGATGGCCATCAATGGGCAGAAATGCCCCGGCGAGGATGGGCTCTCTCGCGCTTTCTTCACTTCTTTCTGGGATCAGATCCATCAGCCCCTCCTAGCAGCCCTCCAGAGGATTTTCAGCAGCAGACATATGCCAGAGAGCCTCTCTTCGGGATTGATTTGCCTCATCCCGAAGGGAGGAGACCGACAGGAGATCCGTCAGTGGTGCCCGATCACTCTCCTCACCACTGCCTACAAAATCCTTGCCAAGATGATCAGCGCCATAGTTCGGCCACTACTTCCTGACCTCATTCATGACACTTAGACAGGCTTTGTCCAGGATCGCAGTATCCTGGATAATGTCTTTACCTTCTCAGAGGCGACGGAGTGGGCTCAGCACAGCGGGTCGCACTTAGCCATCCTACTTCTCGACTTTGAGAAGGCCTACGATCGAGTGGACTGGTCCTTCCTGGAGGGTACTTTGGAGAGATTGGGATTCCCATTAGGATGGATTCAGGGTATCTCAGCGTTATACAGGACAGCTTCCAGCAGGGTCATCATCGGTGGCAGGATGGGAGAGCGATTTCGATTGGAGAGATCAGTGCGTCAGGGTTGCCCCCTCGCTCCTTACCTGTTCCTCTTCTTCGCCTTCCCATCAGGGAGGACACGGAGCTCCTGGATTCGGAGTATGCAGATGACACAGCGCTGTACGTTCAGGATGATGAGATGATGCTGGAGAGGGTGAGGCTGGCCTTAGAGGTCTTCTACTCGGCAGTCGGTGCGAAAATCAACTGGAACAAATCAGTTGGTTTTCTCACAAACCCTGAGGCATGCTCACAATGGGGGAGGTTTTTGAGTTTCAGATGGATCCCGCGGGGGCAGACAGCTAGATATCTCGGCTTTCAGGTCGGCCTAGACATCACGCTAGCTCAGTAGTTTCTCCCGGTGCTAGATTCCATTCGACGGAAGCTGGCTTTCTGGAGCACTGCTAAGCTCTCTCTTGCAGGTCGTGCTCTTGTAGTCAACCAGGTTCTCCTGGCCACGGCCTGGTATGTGGCCTCTTGTTGGTGCTTCTCGAGATCCAGCGTGCAATAGCTCAGGAGGATGGTCCAGAATTTCCTGTGGTCTGGGGGGGATGGTCTCAGAGATACCAGAGCCAGGGTAGCCTGGCAGACAGTCATTCTTCCGCAGGCTGAGGGTGGCTTGGGGGTCATTGATCCTGAGCTTCAGAGTCAGACCCTGCTGGGCAAGTTAGTTATCCGCGGTTTGACCCCAGGGGGGCAAACATGGAAGATGTTACTTCAGCAGGGGATCAGTTCTTGCATCCCGCACCGAGGTGGAGAGTGGCTATCATCCCTCCGGTGGATCTTCACCTCTGCAATGCTTACTCACCCCTGCTCCCCGCTCATTCGTAGCCTTCTCATGGTTTGGAGGCGACTCCGTCTCAGTCTCCTCCAGTCCCCTCCTAGCAGTCAAGAGGAGATCGACCGCCAGCCACTCATCTGGAACGATCAGGTCAGAGATACCTTGGGCCTTCAGCTGGGGGAGAGGTCACATATCCTGTGGGACGGTTGGATGCGGGGGCCAACCCGTTCCCTTCGAGTTTGGAGGGACACTTACAGACACTTGGAGACCGTTGTTCTAGCAGCCACAGCTGGAGGTGTCCATGGAGCTCAGGCGAGACGCACAGAGATAGACGGAGCGATTCCTGCTGATTGGTTGGTTCCACCCGAGATTCAGATCCTCATGCCTGGTGATGACCGTTGGCTTGGACAGTTTACCCCCTGTGGCATCCCACTGGTGGTTGCAGGCCGGATGGACGACACCTCTGTTTCCTTCTTCGCGGTTTCGGGGGACGGCCGACTCAGGAGAGAGGGTGTGCTCATCGACCCCCTTCTCTCGTGGCAGAGGGTTCGGGTCATAGGCCTCGTGGGGAAGGTGTGGCGGATCGATCCTAGTATAGAGCAGGATCAGCTGCAGTTATGGCGACTCTGGCTTTGGGAGGGGCGGGCCCTATCAGAGCTTGATTGGGACCCAGGGGAGTGGAGATGGCCAGAGGTTGTGGCAGGCCAGGGGCCGATCCCTTTCTTTGCTTACAGCACGACATTGGGTAGGAGAGTTCTCAGGAGGATGCAGAGCCGCCCTATTGGTATGCTCAGGGTATCTCCAGGCTATTTTTGCAGGCCTTCTGGAAGGCCTTGTGTGAGAGCTGGCGGCCACGGAAGATTTCCTACTTCCTTTGGCTACTCGCCCACAAGGGTCTTCCAGTGGGGAGCTGGTTGCGGCAGATTGGTCAGGATGGACTTTGTCAGATTTGTCATGAGGACGAGGAGTCACCAAAACACTGCCTGTGGAGCTGCACTCGTGCCTAGGAAGTGTGGAGGTGGACCTTCGGGATCCTTACTCACGCAGCACCGGAGCTAGGTTTGATCACCAGGGGCGCGTTCTGCTGGTGCAGCACCACACCTGGCTTTCATCAGCAGTTGTTCGAGGCTGGCCCGCAGGACCCCATGTTCCTTATCACACAGGGGACTTGGGGGCCGCTTGAGGGCATCCCGCCGCACCTAGCAGAGGCGGACACATGATCTTAGGAGAGGCAACCAGGCTGGCCCGCAGGACCCCATGTTCCTTATCACACAGGGGACTTGGGGGCCGCTTGAGGGCATCCCGCCGCACCTAGCAGAGGCGGACACATGATCTTAGGAGAGGCAACCAGTCTGGGAGATTATTAGCAGCATCGCTGGATGGCACATTTGGACCTCGCGCTACGTGCAGATCCTCGGTGGTACCTCTCTTTCGACTGCCCAGGTCATGGCTGACATCATGGCTGACATCTGGAGTGAGATTATACATACACTCAGAGGCCAGTGGGACCAGATACAGGGAGATTCCCGGGCTGGTCGGGAGAAGCGGAGACGTTTCCTCCGAGATTGGGATACGCAGGGCCTCTTCTTCGAGCATACTTCTCAGGGCCTTCAGTGGCGCTATTCACCACCTCTCTGGCTGTTTATTCACACCCGCCTGATCCCTCCGTGAGAGAGAGCTTTTTGTTTCCATTTAGGGCTACGTCCGATTTGTGAACGCAGCCCTGTCAGCTGCAAAACTGACCTCATGTATCTTGTTTTTTCGAAGTAATATAATCAGCACTATTTTTTCGGAAAAAAAAAAAGATCATGTCCTAACACCCTAAACATTAAAAAACACGGTTCTTTACACCGGCAGTCGACCGGAAGACCACTGCATGGTATACGCTCTTACCGCATGGTACCACTACACAAACACCACGTGGTATCTAGCCATACCAAGCATGCCCCACAGGGTCCGTGGTCTATACCGGAGGTAATTATTAGGGCACCAGTAAACACCACCGGTAACCTTCCTCTATCGCACGGTGCGTGTCCAATCGGCATGTGTGACAGCCTGGATCGTCCGATTGGGAAGGATATGAAATCTTGTACATTGAGATACCACATGGTATAGGAAGGGTACCGGCGGTACAAGAAGGGTACCGATGGTGTCTGTGACAAATCCTATAAAAGGACCCCGCCCTTGCCACTACCGCCCTACAAACTTGTCGCTTTCCTGCTGCAACTCCCACTTTTTGCTTTTGGTGAGCTCCTAGAGATTTTAGAGTCGGTCAGTCGGATGACCTACGGTCGGATTCATCTCGCCTAGCAGACTATCAGTATGTTGTTTGAGAGAGGGAAAGAGAGGGATTGAAATAGAGAGAGAGGAAAGAGAGGGAGGGAGAGTAAAAGACAGAGAAGAAAGAGAGGGAGAGAGGAAAATAGAGAGAGGGAGACTAAAAGAGAGAGAGGGAGAGATCTTTGTTTATGTCTCAGTCAGGCCAAGAGATGATCTGCTTTAGCCGATAGTACTGTCCTCGCCTCGACTGATGTGTATAATAATAGTAAAGATCGAAGCTGAGTGATGGCTTGCATCTACAGTTGATTTCCCCTCGCTTTGATCTTCTTATATATCATATCTATTTATGTACATAGGTGTTAGTAGAGCCGAGTTTTATCCGGATGATGACCCACTTTAGCCGGCCGGCTGGTTCCTCCCAATAAAACTCTTCCCAACCGGATGTGTGATTGGCAAAGCAGATCTAGATCATCTTGGTTATGTGATGCTGCTATATGTTTTCTGTACTTACATCCACTAGTCGATAGATCAACACTCGATAGTGACTTTACGAAATTCGCTCGTAGTGATTGCTATATAGTAGTAGATTATGCTGCAAGAAACGTTCATGATGTTGCATGTTGCTTTTGAGTGAAATTTAGTTTATACATGGATTGTGTATTTTGAATGTTCTTTATTTTGCAAGTGTATTTTGAATGCTCTTTATTTTTAAGTTTGAGCGCTTACAAAACAATTGTTGCATGCACTAGATCACTACATTGTCTACACACCCATTCCTGATGGAAACACGAGCAGTTAAAGCATGAGATTCAGATGCTTGCCCGTAAGACAACGATTGAGCAGTTGATACGATTGAGTGACGAAGAAATCTGAGCCCATGCAAGCTCTAAATTTCTTCATGATCAAATGATATCCCAAATACTTGACCTTATTTAAGCGAGTTGGCTTGGTCGTGATCGAATGACACGATCGGAGGTGAAAGTGATACTTGAACAATTTATCCCTCGAGGATTTGGAGATCCAGTAGGACTATGATGATTATATGAGAAGGTGAGAAATGTAGCCTTGCTTGATAATGGAGAGGTGAAGCTTGCACTCTGGATGACTGAATGGAAGGCATCGTAGATATCTAAATTTACAAAAAACCAGAAGGAGAAAGGGTTTGTCAAAAAGGCAACAGCCATTGCCCTGGTCCATATGACTAAGATGGCTAGTGGTCTAGAAGCAAATGCTAACCTAGGCCAATTTGAAGGGAGAGCACAAATAGAACTATGTACTTCATTTGCCAACATGTGCTCCCACATAGTACACTTTCCATTGCAAGCATTGACCTTGCACGAGTCAATGGGCAAGGGAGGAGAAGGGAAGGTATTCAGGATACAGGTGCAGGGTGTCCCAGGTCTTAGGCCAATAGAGTGGTATGATGGAAAGAGGAGCAATAAAGATGATGCCCATGCTCATCTAGCACTAAAGAATGAGCTAGCGATGGCAGTTGTCCATAGAGCTGTCTGTTGAGTATCTTCCTTCAAAACATCCCTCTCAGCAGTCCACCATGCCATATAAGCACTTCCCATGCTTGGTCCTTTTACATCCAACCTACGAATTGCAAACCAAATGGGTTTCATAGCTTCCACTGCATCGGATACCCTCCTCCAAAATGCTGGGTTATTAACCAATGCCTTTAGATCTCCAAATTCACTCTACGAGAGTTGTTTGAGCGTGCCTTGGCTATCCACTCTGCCGCTTCAATGCTGAATAGTGTCTCTGTTAAGGGCTTGCTGCTTTAACAACTGCTCCATCATTATATAGTTTGTGCCAAAGTGCGTTTCACCTGGCTTTAGAAGCTCGAGCGGGTGACTCACAGGTTGTTTAGTTTTGAATATGCCTAGTAGTCGTTCATGGTTAAGAAAGTACAACATGACCTTTCGTGCCTCATCCATAGCAACTTTGAAGAAGCTTGTCTCAAGTGTTTTGTACCAATCCTCCAAGACTAAATCCAGACAGTGGCACGAGCATGGTGATTCCCAAATACGTCGATATCTGCAATTTATAATTTTCCTAGCCTTTCAATAATTCTTGGCATTATTAGTAATCAGCTCAATAATATTGTCAGGACCAATTTCTTCAATGCATCTACTTAATTGCTCTATAATGAATTCTCATGTCTTAGCCTCGCCGCTTGTATCAATTGACTATCGGAAAGCCTCTGCTTTGAATGTCACAACCATGATGTTAGTCAACGGATGCTTGTACTAACATTCTTCCACCCATCTAATACGATGGTGCAAGCAGTCTTCTCAATGCCATCATAAACCACTTGTTGCATCTCCTCTTTCATCCTAGTGTAGTAAGCATCCAACATGCTGTTACGAATAGCATCGTAACTAGGCATTGTAAAACCTGGGCCAGCTTTAGCAATAGAGGCCATGGCTTTTTTCCAATGTGGGCTTTGCACCATGCTCAACGGATATCCCATGCGACATATAGCTTCAAACACATCTTGTTGCACTTTCTCGATATGTTGTGCTTTGAAGGAAGCTTCGAGGGATTGTTGTAGCACACGTGTATAGGCATTCGAATGAGGCCCATTACTACATTGTCCTCTTTCCATCTACACATTCGAGTAGCTTGCCGATTGTGCAAGGGACCAGAAGGAGAAAGGGTTTGCCTCTGTCTTGCCCCCTCTCAACATAATTGGATGGTTATAGGCGTGGTAATCTGCCTACAGACCTAGGCATGGGAAGGCATATTTCCTTTTCCCACATCTTGCTCCTTCTCAAGTAAGCATCTATCTGTACTATGATCATTCATAGCATCATGCTTTGTATACGAAAGTTGCTTTTTCGCACTCACTAGTGTAGTAGCTAGCATTGCTTACATGCATGCAGCGGCTTGCGGGTTTCTCTCTCTCACCTTCTACTTTTCAATCTTAATTCTTCAACACAATTATTCGAAGAATCTAAATGCATTAGTTCATGCTACAAGCAATCTACAATATCAAGACTCAAATAAATATGCAAGGAACCAGCAATTGATCAATTGAGAACATGCATGATGAAAATCATTCTCAAATTTCATTACAATAGTTACACACAGTAAATGTTCACTCATTTACATATTCAAATGGTACACAAGTGATTTAACTTGAGGCATTGTTAATGCCTTACAGGATGCCAGCAACTGATTCAACATTTGGTGCATCATATTTCTTTATTAATTTATTTTCATCACCAATCAGATGTTTTCTTATCCTCATGGCCGATCTTGTAAAGACTTGGTTGCAAAAGTTACACTTCCACTTTTGCCGCCCTAGCATTGTAACAAAATCTTGCAGTTTTGAAACACTTTGGCCTTTTCCTTGAGATTGGTTTGGAGGTTGACGTTGGCCTACCCTAACTTCTATGTCCGCCATGGTTGCTGTACATGTAAAAGAGAAAAAACATCTCAATTATAAATATGTTTTCTGCAACTCAAGACAATGTCACTAACATGTCATCGATAACAAATGTATGTTTGCTAGACCTCAAGAGAGAGAAACTATCCAATCGTCTTGCCCCCTCCCGACATAAATGGATGGTTATAGACGTGGTAATCTGCCTGTAGAAATAGGCATGGGATGGCAAGTTGCCTTTTCGCATGTCCCACTCTTTCTCAAGTAAGCATCTATCTGCACTATGATCATTTGCATCATCATGCTCTGTATGTGAATGTTGGTATTTCACACACACTAGTGTAGTAGCCATCAATATCTACATTTGCACTTATCAAAAGTTTTTGTTTGAAACTACAAAGTCAAGGATACTACCTAGGTTGGAAAATATCTAACGTAATCTAGACATCCATTTCATACCTATATAATATCAACTAATTGTTTTGAGATATGGTAGGACTGGATCCGAAGCTCCTCTGAACCCGGAGCTTCCTGCTGGAGTCGCTGAATGGAGGCGAGGTCCCTACGAAGAGCTCTCTCTCTACCCCATCACTCCTGGCGAACCTGAAGGGCTGCGAGCTGGCAAATCTGGCTAGACTCCTGCAAATCCTGCGCCACCGACTCTACCAGATCCACGCACTCGCCCCAATATCTGTCCCAAAGGCTACCGATACTACTGTGCACCTCCTCCCTAGAGAAGATGGAATCAGGAATCCTGCACGAACGGGGAGGAAGGGACTGAGCTGCCGGGTCTAGTGATAAGAGCACTGGCGCGTGGTCGGAGAGTGTCGTCCCTGGCACTATACCCACCTGACCACCTCTACTGACACTGACATAAAATCAGTCCAGTCTCTCCAGGAGTCTGCCTCCTTCCCTGTGGAAGCCCCACGAGAAGTCCAAGCTCCCGTGCCATCGACAGAAGGACGGGTCTCTCCAGCTGTCCCTACCTCCTGTCGCAAAGATAAAGGAGTCCCAAGCGGACTGCTCTGCCTGAGCTATACCTGTAAACTCTAGTCCTCTGCCCTACTGGTCCTCCAAAGTCTCGAGATTGTTGAAGTCACCTCCAACAATCCACGAATCCATGTCTGGGAGAATCTCTGTGAGTGTCCTCCAGAAAGTGGCTCTGCGTCGGAGGTCTGTGGGTGCATAGATGTTGAGGATTCCTATTTTGGAACCCTCCAACTCTAGGCCAACCCAAAGTGCACGGCCTGGGATCAACGTACCATGACCAAAAACTCCTTGGGCAAATGACTCGCAAATAGAAGTACAGACATCGCCACTCCTCCCTTGTGCACCGATCGAGGGCTCCCAGTAAGTGTGAGAGCGTCCAGGGAGGATCTTCTCGTAGCTATGGGAATGAGCCACTGAAAGCTTATGCTCCTGGAGCAGGAGTATATCCAAGTGACTAATCACTACTGGCTGAAGTTCCTGTCTCAAGATGAGCTTCCTAGGACCACGGGTGCCAGAAGAATGAAACCCGTTCACGTTCCAGGAGACAAGGTGTAAGCTCATGATGAGGACTGGTAGGCTGCAAACAACTGTCTGCTCACGGCTGAGGTCGATGAAGAGGCTGAAATTTCGGAATGAAGGTGCTGATGCTTTTGTGAGGGTTTGGAGGGGGAGGCGGGGTCATCCTGCCCGTTCTTCAAAACTTTTAGCAAAGGCGTGAGGCCTTTGGTGCCATGGACAAACGCTTTCTCAAGCCAACTCAAGATCTCTGAGATAGTCATCCCGTAGAAGGCACGAAGTTTCTGAGGAGTCCATGCCCTGACATCCTGGGGGAGGGGCCACGACAGAGGGGGCCTGAGGATCACAATCAATCTGAAACGCTTAGCGGCGCAACGCCACCGCAGGCGCATGTCACCCTCGGACCACTGAGTCTCGAGAAGCTGTCCACCCGACGGGCCTATCCATGAGCATATCTGAGCATGCGTCTGCTCTCTGAGAGCCTCCCAGACCGAGTCGTCTGTCCAAGTCTCGGTGCCGTCGCTGAGAAAGGTGAAAGCATAGCTAGGGCCATCCCTCGGGGCCAAGGCTGCGATCTTCCCATCCGCCCCTTTACGGAGCAGGAAGATACTGATGTCGAGGCAAGCAGGGAAGGTCCCAAGGTTTCTGAGGAGGGGCGGAGGGGGCCGAGAGGGGGCCGAGAGGAGCTGGAGAATCGTGGACAAGCAGCAGCCAGGTGCCCAAAGCCGTGACACCTCAGGCACTGGCCTGGCTGTCCTGTGACTACCATGCTCTGAGTAATGCTGCCAGCATCTGTCACGATCTCAATCACTGCAGGGAGGGACGCAAGGTTTGCCACAGCCACACGGACTCTGGGAGCTCCTGCCGCAGTAACCGCATCAACGAAAGTGTCATGCATCACCCAGCCAAAGTGGGAACCCAGGTCCCTGACTATCGGCCGCAACTCAACAGTAAGGCCTGGAAAAACTAGCGTCACTGGGTGGCGAGGTATGCGGAAACGAGCATCAAAGTCCGCTGCACTGAATCTTCGGTACCAAGGGACTATCATGATGATCTTTCCATCCACAGATGTGGGGGAACCAGCAACCAGGTTGCTTGCAGCTTTCGCAGTGGAGAGTTTAAGCCAGAAGATGCCCCTTCCCATAAGGGCCACCTCCTCGATGTGGATGTCCTCTAGCATAAGAGCGGACTAGAGCCAGTCCCTCATGGCTGGTCTGGAGGGAGAGTGTCCAATGACTCTGCCATAGATGGAAGTGAGGGCAAAGTCATTGGCAACCTGTTGTACTCGAGACGACTGTTGCTCTGTCAAGATCACACGGTAGGCATCTGGAGAGGGAGGGTCCGGCTGGGCCTCCGGTTCCGAGCAAGGAGCCGCCATACCGCCAAGACAAACTGCGAGACCTCCGATGAAGAAGAGGCTGCCACCAAAAAGGGGGGGAGATAGACGAGGGATGGAGCTTGGGTGTGACGGAGGAGGATAAGGCGAGGCGAAGCGAGGCGGGGCGGAGGAAGAGGAGGCGATGGCGAGGGTGGAGGGCAGAAGGCGGAAGGGGGCGGAGGGCGGAGGTCGGAGGCGAGAGCGGAGGGCGGAGGTCGAAGGCGAGGGAGAGGGGCGGCGACGAAGGCGAGGGCGGAGGGCGGAGGGGGGGGGCGAGGGACGAGGGCGAGGGGCGAGGGCGGAAAGTGGAGGGGCGGAGGGGCGAGGCAGAGGCCGGAGGGGTGAGGGGCGAGGGGTGAGGGGTGAGGCGGAGGGGCGGAGGAGCGAGGGGTGGAGGGGCGAGGGGGGAGGGGTGGAGGGGCGAGGGGCGAGGGTAGAGGGCGAGGGGCGGGGGCAGAGGGCGAGGGGCGGGGGCGGAGGGCTGAGGAGCGGAGGGCGGAGGGGCGAGGGTCGAGGGCAGAGGTCGAGGGGCAGGGGCAGAGGGCGGAGGGCGGGGTGTGGTGGCGAGGGGTGAGGGTCGAGGGGTGAGGTGAGGGCGTGGTGGCGAGGCAAGGCGAGGGGCGAGGGGTGTGAGGCGAGAGCGAGGGGCATGAGGCGAGGGCGAGGGGGGGCGAGGCGAGGGAGTGAGGCGGAGGAGGGTAGGGAGGTAGAGGCTACGGAAGGAGGGAGGAGGGCTCGCAGGAGCAGATCTGGGGACATCAATTTTTGTAAAGAACTCTTGTATCTTGGACATACGATTTCGAGAGGGCGTATTTAGGACATGATCTTTAGTTGAAAAGTACGTATTTTTATTTTTAAAAACATACTTTTTAAATCCATGTCCTCGACATATGCTAGGATTTTTCAAGCTCACGCACACCACACCTCTCAAGACCTGGATGCTACTATGATACCATATGGTGGTTATTGTGTGCAATCATAGAGTGCAAGATACCTCAGTGCTAGATTGATCACCACATAAAATGATAGGTATCTCACATGAAATGATAGACACAAAAAGATGACTTCTATTCATGCAAAAGAGCCACAAAGGCTTGCTTGCAAGACTCTCACTAAGAAGAGTGACACTCGATCAACTATCATAGCCACAAAGACTCCACCAAATCTCCTCAGGCCTAACGACCTTGTTGGAGCTTGAACACCGCTCTAATGCACTCATCACATGCAGAGAAAGTCACTGCGACCATAGAAGCACCAATAGCCACAATTCAATCAACCATCAAGGTCTACCAAGAGTCGCCTTCAATCTGTTGATATGCTCTAGCCAAGAGGCATCACCACCGACTCTCATGGGAGAGGCAAGTGCTCATGAGCCGACCGGGGAGAAGATCTTCTCAAGGT
This sequence comes from Dipteris shenzhenensis, assembly GCF_047967505.1. Lineage (NCBI taxonomy): Eukaryota > Viridiplantae > Streptophyta > Polypodiopsida > Gleicheniales > Dipteridaceae > Dipteris > Dipteris shenzhenensis. The sequence continues at coordinate 10,712,641 of NC_141613.1, read as the reverse complement.
GACAGAAGGTCACCTCTATAGAACCACGTAGGACAATTATGCAATGTTGGACATGTCGTGAACATCCATTTCAACCCCTCCATCAAGCTTGGAGTTGATTAAGTCCCCATGAGGACATACTGACAATAAACTACTTCCTACAAACCTAGCCTAAGAGAATGGGATTTTTAAAAAAATCTATTTTATATGCTATCTAGAAAGTCCAAAAATTGGAGTGCAACTTTTGATGCCAGTTGTTCATGTTTTCATTCACAATCTTCATGAGAAGCATAGAGGGTGATATTTATTATTAGATTTGGCCTAACCATTTGCTTGGGGATAGTACATTGTGGATTTTCCCTAACCATTTGACTAGGCATAGTGCATCATGAATTTCTTATTGATAATCATATGGCTGTAGGTTAGGTGCTGGATTACAGCATTAAGAAAATGCCCACCCTGATTACTCACCAATTCAATGGATCCCCAAACCGATGGAGCAAACAAACTAGGTCATAAAAGTTTCATAAATAATCTTGGCCATACACTCCACCCTGATTCTTGAATGCATGTATACACAATGTTTTCATGGTGCTGGCTGGTCACTTATTTTTTAAGATTTTATTGAGGATCACATTGTGGAGGGTTTTCAACAAGTGGTTATGCATAATAAGTTGGTCTTGGTATACTAAGGCTCTGTGGGATCTTGTTTGGGATATTATTTGGATCTTGGTATTTCCCTTTTGTGTTTCAACATGGTGAAGATTCCAGTGTTTTGAGGGACCCAAGGGGAAGACCCAGAGTCTTATCTTCAGGATTTTGTTCAATGATGCCAGCTTTCTGGATGGTCCATGAAGGATCGGGCGGAGATTTTGCCTGATTTTCTTGAAGGTGTAGCCTTGGCATGAGGCCTTGCCAGACTCTACCAAGGAGGACTGGGACCAAGTGGTGGCTGCAATGAAGCAGAGATTTGGGGCAGTGGAGTCACCAAATGCTTTGATGTTGCAGTTGGATCGATTCTATCAAGGAGAGGGTGAGATGGTCTCTACATTGGCAATCCGATATGAAACTTTACGAACAAATCATGAAAGGGCAGCTCTGCGAGCTGTGGCATCTACATCATCGGCCCCTCAAAGTCTTCTAGGGATGGAGCACTTAAAGATGAGCAAATTTGTTATGGCTTTAGAGCCTCGTCTTCACTCAAAAGTAATGAGTAAAGATCCAACAACATACATGGAGGCACTTCCCATTGCGACCAAAAAAGAAGCTTCTCTAAAGATCAAATCCTCTTTTGTGTCTTCAACAACTTCAACTTCTAAGGTGGAGATAATGGGCACTCCTCAGGTACCAAAGTCCTCTAAGTTAGATCATAATATCTCCCAATTTATGGTAGAGTTTGCTGATTTGAAATTGCATTTGGTTAATGCACGACAACTTAGAGCACCAAAGAGTGAGGATAGGCCTCGAGATAAGAGTGGGGTCACTTGCTATGAATGTTATGAAAAAGGTCACTATTGCCCTAAGTGTCCTAGATTGAGAAAGAAAGAAAAACAAGTATCCTTGTTAGAAGCTTCTTCAGGGGCTCATATCACCTTTGGTCAATTACTTGCTTTGTCTCCAAAACCACGAGAGGAATGGGGAATGCTAGCAAGCACAAGAGTGTCAAAGAAGAAAAAGAAGAAAAGTGCCATTCCTGTTGTTCAAAATGTAGATATAGATGTTGGTGATGATGTACCTGTGTTTGATGTAATCATTGATGGTCAAGTGATTTCTAATGTGTACATTGATGGAGGTGCATCGATTAATGTCATGAGTGAGAAGACCATGATAGATGCTGATTTAAAATACTCTAGTGCTACCTCTCTTTATCGCATCAAATTCTCTGACAACACTAGGGTTAAGACCTTGGGATTTGTGAAGAATCTAGAAGTAGATGTATGTGGAATTTCTATGCTGGCTACTTTTCAGGTGGTCCCTACCAAGCCAGATGCACATGCCTAGCCATTGATTTTGGGAAGGCCTTGGCTATGCAAGGTGAAGGCTATTTAAAAGTGGGATACTGGAGAATGTATTTTGCAGGGAAATGATAAGAAGGTGCGCTACAACATCAAAAGTCGCAAAAAGAAATTTTTCAAGGAGAAGTCTTCAACATTAGAGAGTTCGAGCTCTGACTTAACCGATGAAGAAGAAGGGACAGGGTGGTGGTACAAGAAGGGACAGGATGATTCAAGAGGGAACAAGGTGGTGGTACAAGAAGATCATGTAGAGACACTTCATGTGGAGGATGTGGAGCACACTAAATGACACCAACGCAATGAAGAGCTTCTTGGTGATTCTCTATCAGGTAGTGAGAAGCTCCAGTACTTGGATATGCTACATGATTTTCCATATCTCTTTGCAACAAGCTATTCACAGGTTTGACTAGTCTCTCTTGTGGAGCTCAAGATTGAGTTAAATCCATAAAGCAAGCCAGTTGTGCAATGCTTAAGGCAATTGGGGGTGATCCAAGCTGAGGCAGTAAAGAAAGAGGTAACACAACTACTTGAGGTAGGACTTTCTTGTAGATAATTCAGAATGGATATCTCCTATAGTTGTCACACCAAATAAAGGAAATAAGTGGCGGGTTTGCATGGACTTTTGTCCTTTCAATGCATGCACTAAGAGGGATCATTTTCCTTTGCCACTCCAAGATGAAATACTAGACCAAGTAGCAGGGCATGAGATGTATCCTATATGTGATGGGAATTTTGGGTACTTTCGAATTTGTATTCAGGAGGAAGATCAAAAGAAAACATCATTTCTCACACCTTAGGGAGTTTTTGCTTACAGAGTGATGCCTTTTGAGTTGACCAATGCACCAGCTACATTTTAAAGGTTCATGAGTCAAGTGCTCCATCCTTACTTGAGAAAGTTCATAGGGTATTTTTGGATGATTTTTGCATTTATTCTCAGTGCATAGATCACATGGATAAGTTAAAGATGGCCTTAGCTATGATTGATGAAGTAAATGGGTGTCTAAATCCTAGCAAGTGTCATTTGGCTCAAACAAAAGTAGTCTTGTTGGGACATATTGTGTCTGAAGAAGGCCTACAAATGGATCCTGACAAGGTTCAAGCAATCATGGCATTGCCAAGTCCTGAGAGTGTCACTGGTGTTCACAAAATTCTAGGAAAAAGCAAGTATTATCAATGCTTTTGTGATGATTTCATAGAGATAGTGCATCCCATGAACTTGTTGACAAGAAAAGGAGTTTCTTTCCATTAGGGTGTGGAGCAACAAGAGTCTTTTCATAGCAACTTAAGGAGGCCATGAGTAAGGGCCCAATATTGAAGCCCCCTGATTGGTCTCAAGACTTTTATGTAAATCCAAGTGTATCTTTGCATTCAGTTGGTGTTGTATTGCTACAAAAAGGAGAGGCAGGTTGAATGCAACCCATCTATTATGCCAACCGGACAACTTACAGAGGTGGAAACAAGGTATGAAGAAATGGAGTAGCAAGCCCTTGTTTTCAGTCAAAAAGTTTCGCTCCTATTTATTACCTGGGCCATTTTTCTTCTCTACCTCTCAGTTTGTATTAGCATATCTAGTTTGCAAGCCAAATCCTGGGGGGAGATTTGCAAAATGGTTGTCAAAGCTTCAAGAGTTCTCTTTCTCTTTTGTCCATTGAAAATACCACTAGGTCCACTATGGCAGATTTGCTCACAAGACGGCAAGATCTAAGAGAAGAAAAGAATTATAAGGAGGACATTAATGATGAAAGGGAAACACCACCAACAGATTTTGTCTTGTATTTTGATGGGGCTTTTAGTCCTTCATGCCAAAAGGAGCGAGCGGGATAGTCTTGATGAATTCGGAAGGTCAAGAGGTGTGGGCAGAGGACAAGAGCTTCCAGGTATCACAAATAACAATGCAGCTCAATATAATGCTTTGATTCTTGGTTTGGAGGGTTGTCTTCAAAGTCAAGTTAAAGAATTGGAAGTAAGAAGAGATTCTCAGCTTATTATAAAGCAAATGCAAGGGAATTACAAGACAAGAAGTCCTCATTTGAAGGATCTTAATCAAAAGGATATGGCACTATGTAGTCAATTTGATTGTTGCAAGTTTGTTCATATAAACAGAAAAGAAAATCAAAGGGCAGATGAGTTGGCTACTCAAGCCATTGTAGTACAAGACCGGGGGGTGGTTTCTTTGGTAGACACTAGATGGCCAGAACTGCAAGATGTTCAGCAATATGTGAAAGAAGGCATGTTTCCTCGAGGGTTAACTGCACGACAGAAGTAGAGATTGGTTACTTTTGGCCACGCCTCCATAAGGATGTATATGAATGTCAACAATGGAACCTATCAGCTTGAGGATGTTGACGGCATGGTGATACCTGGACACACCAATGAGAATATTGCCTTAAATTCTTCTATGCTCGACCACCTTGAGGGCCAACAGAACCTCTCTGTCACTAGAGAGGATCTGCTGGGGGGAAAAGAAATGATGCCAAAAATTGATATTTTTTATTTGGCATTGGTATTGTTTTCTTCTATGTTTGATAAGAGTTTGAGTGTCAAGTGATAGCCTAGCGGTTCTCACTTATTTCTATTTTCTAAGATATTGTATGGGATTGAGAGGATGAGTGGAATGGATCATTGTAAATACCATAGGTATGAATTATAATACCTTGGTATGGGGTGAGAGTTATTTGTGTATGGGATATTATGGGGTTTTTAGAAAATAGGAAGAGTGAGTCATATAAAGAGGTGGGCTCATGTCCATGTGTTCCAATAATATAACAGAGGCCACATGCCAAGCCTATGGAAGGCATGTGGAGGAGTGTGGAATCAAGAGGAATCCTTCTAGAATTCCCATGTGGAATAAGGAGGATGTGGACATATGGAAAAGAGAGGGTCCCTATGGGCTCCATGTGGGGAGACTCTTGACTTTCTCAATATTTTAAGAGTCTTGAGCATCTTTTGATGGGACACATGGCAAGAGTAGCCGAAAAGGACATGGATGGTGACATACGGGCTTATGTGATTGATGGGGAAAAGAATCTACAGGCAGCAATTGTAAATGGGTGAAGGAGGGTGACAAACTCTCTATAAAAGGAGCCCTCCTCTCCCTTGTTCATCATGTCTTCCACCATTAGGCCTCATGTTGCTATAGCTCTAGTCTCCTCAAGCCTCTTCCATGAGCCTTCTCTTCCCCTTGTAGATATTCTCTTATGTAGACTCTTGAGTCCATCTCTCTCTAGTTCATTCTCTCTCTATGAGTAGTCTCAAAGCTTCCGCTCCCTCTTGTACGTATGAAACCTCTTCTTCTCCCTTGTGTTTGTGGTATTTTTAGTTGCATTGGAGTGGAGTCTCACTGTATTGGTAATGAAGGTCACTTCAGGTTCTCTCTCTTGAGTGTCTCTTCCCTTTTTCCATGGCTTTCTCTTCCAAAGTGCTCAAAAGTGTTGTCTATTCAGCCACTCATTATGCATACATGGTTTATCTATTTCCCAAGCCACAAAGGGAGCTCGTCCTTCCCTCCTAGGCAACCTCTATGGGACTTGGATCTTTGATGAAGTCTAAGCATGGAGGTAGTATTCTCCCAAGTTGGCACCAGTAGGAGTAGTTGTTTGACCCCCTGTCAGTATTTTGCTCATAACTTTTTGCTCGGTCGTCCGATTTGGACGAAACTTATATCAGTGCCCCGTGAAGCTCTCTTCAAGAAGCATCATCATATGTCTTCAGTTATTGTATTATATTTTAGACCAAAAATCTATGACTCTCTATGTGTGACTATTTCTTTTTTAGACAGTTTTTACCCCCGTCCAGTAAACTATCCATATCTTTCCGATCGCTTCTCTGTTTCTTATGAAACTTATATTAGAGCGAATCCCATTTCAAGGCGCATCTCAATATGTGATTGAATATTTTATATCATGTCTTTGCTGAAAGTTATGGGTCTCTATGTCTTATGATAGTTTGGAGAGTGTTTTGAGCTGTGTAAAGGTGTCTATGAAGGAGGTGCAATGTTTCCTCGGAACCTACCCATCTGACCCAATCATCCCCTTCAAGCTCCTCAATATATATCAATTCATGGCATGTTGAGCCGCAAGATGTTCTTTCAACAACGTATCGCTCTTCTCTTTGGTGCAAATCGGCTTGCTGAGATTATGGCCTCTGCTAATCCTTTCCTTCTCCCTATGCTTGAGTACAACATCACTTGGGATGTTACCATCTGCATTCTCATCTAAGGGAGGATAGTATGGGGTGGTCTCTTGGTATAAAATCTTCTTTTTAATGTCCCCTTCCTAGTGATGAATATCTCTATCACTCAATTCGAAAGCAGTAGGAAGTAAAGGGCTGCGTGAAGTTTATTACCCCCAACTTCATGTCACAATACCCAGCTTAGATTGACTAGCTATAAAGAGGAAGTGAGGAAGTCATCGTTGCAACATGACATTGCTCTCCCAAAACAACATGAGAGTTTCTCCAAACAAAAAGGATGTCTTTAGGATGCAGAGGGGATGTAAGTAGTATGAGGATCACATCATACACATGCTTGACATAGTGCACATTAGCAGTTGGACCTACAATGCTGAAATTTGGCTATCTTTTTTCCTAGCAAATAGGTTAATTTTCACTTGCATCTTACGAAATGTTGGAGAGAGAGAGAGACAGACAGAGAGAGAGACAAAGAGAGGGAGAGAGAGATAGACAAAGAGAGAGAGAGAGAGAGAGAGAGAGAGAGAGGCAATAGTCTTTTCTAAGCACAATGGTTACAATAATAACCACTGTGCTAGTTCTAGTTCAGGATCTATGTAAGTGTGAGTATAGTTCTCGTTTGAATCTTATGAAATTTTGGGGAGAGAGAGAGAGAGAGAGAGAGAGAGAAACACAATGGTTAAAATAATAGCCACTGTGCTAGTTCTAGTTTGGGATCTATGTAAGTGTGAGTGTAGCGCTCATTTGCACTTATGAAATTTTGAGAGAGAGAGGGGGAGAGAGAGAGAGAGAGAGAGAGAGAGAGAGAGAGAGAGAGAGAGAGAGAGAGAGAGAAGAGAGAGAGAGAGAGAGAGAGAGAGAGAGAGAGAGAGAGAGAGAGATGCAATATTCAAAAGTAACAACGAGTGTGTTGGTTCTAGTTGGAGATTCATGTAAGTGTGAGTGTTGCTAGTTAGAAATCTTGACTGTGCATAACAATGGTCAATAACTTGAGATTGTATGCTTTCATAACTAGGGGCTAATGCATAATTAGGTGTAGCTATTTTTTGTGATGTTCAGGGTCATGGAATGATGGAGAGCCATATTTGTTTGCATGTTGGGTGTGTCGGTTTGTAGAGGAAGATTGACTACTAAATCCATGAGGCTACAACTTGTTGGAGAGGCTTGCAAGCGAAAGGGAGAGAGGGAGTTTAGACAAAAAAGGGGGATGGTTATAGCCACTATGCTAGTTCTCTGCTATTATGCTAGTTGATTTTCATTTGCATTTTATGAAATTTGGGGGGTGGGGTGTGGTCGATATTTAACCACCATGCTGGTTGCTGATGTGCTAGTCATGGATGATTTTTTCAAGTTGGTTTCATGAATAATCTAAGTTTTTATATTGGTGTTGAAAGTTTGTATGCCCTAATATAAATAAACATTTGGAACATACACTAGGATTCAAAACTTTTATGCAAAAAAATTTAACATTTTTCCAGGATTTACATTTTTTACTTCAAAGTTCTAAAGAAAATATAAAAAATATACTACATTCTATTAATATTGTGAAAATTAAAAAATAAGCTCGAAACTTTCACCAAGATTTTATATTAATAAATAAGCATAGCTTTGGTAAAAACATCCATGGTGCTGGTTTAGCACTGTGTGAGAGCAAATCAGCTTAATTAGGGGATGTGAACACTTATAATAATGATGGTGGAAATCGACCACCATGTTGGCACTACTAGTTTTACTACCAACTAAGCACATGCATGAATCCTAGTTCTTGTGCATGATCACAACCATCGGGTGGTCTAATGCAGATATTGAACTATATCATTCATACCGTGTGTATGAATGATAAATACCTTGGTATGGGGTGAGAGTTATTTGTGTATGGGATATTATGGGGTTTTTAGAAAATAGGAAGAGTGATACATATAAAGAGGTGGGCTCATGTCCATGTGTTCCAATAATATAAGAGACCAAGCGTGTGGAAGGCATGTGGAAGAGTATGGAGTCAAGAGGAATCCTTCTAGAATTCCTATGTGGAATAAGGAGGATGTGGACATATGGAAAAGAGAGGGTCTCTATGGGCTCCATGTGGGAAGACTCTTTACTTTCTCAATATTTTAAGAGTCTTGATCATCTTTTGATGGGACACATGGCAAGAGTAGCCAAAAAGGACATGGATGGTGACATACGGGCTTATCTGATTGCTGGGGAAAGGAATCTACAGGCAACAATTGTAAATGGGTGAAGGAGGGTGACAAAATCTCTATAAAAGGAGCCCTCCTCTTCCTTGTTCATCATCTCTTCCACCATTAGGCCTCATGTTGCTGTAGCTCTAGTCTCCTCAAGCCTCTTCCATGAGCCTTCTCTCCCTCTTGTAGATATTCTCTTATGTAGACTCTTGAGTCCCTCTCTCTCTGTGAGTAGTCTTGGAGCTTCCGCTCCCTCTTATATGCATGAAACCTCTTCTTCTCCCTTGTGTTTGTAGTATTTTGAGTTGCATTGGAGTGGAGTCTCACTCTATTGGTAATGAAGGTAACTTCAGGTTCTCTCTCTTGAGTGTCTCTTCCGTTTTTCCATTGTTTTCTCTTCCAAAGTGCTCAAAAGTGTTGTCTATTTGGCTGCTCATTGCGCATACATGGTTTATCTATTTTCCAAGTCACAAAGGAAGCTCTTCCTTCTTTCCTAGATGACCTCTATGGGACTTGGATCTTTGATGAATTCTAATCATGGAGGTAGTATTCTCCCAAGTCAGCACCAGTAGAAGGAGTAGGTGTTGTTCATGACAGTTTGACCCCCTATCAGTATTTTGCTCATAACTTTTTGCTTAGTCATCCGATTTGGACGAAACTTATATCAGTGCGAAGCTCTCTTCAAGAAGCATAATTTTATGTCTCAATTATTGTATTAGATTTCAAACCAAAAATCTTTGACACTTTATGTGCGACTGTTTCTATTTCAGATAGTTTTTACCCCTGCCTAGTAAACTACCCATATCTTTCTGATCGCTTCTCTGTTTCTTACGAAACTTATATGAGAGCGAAGCCCATTTCAAGGCACATTGTGATATGGGTTTGAATATTTTATATCATGTCTCTATTGAAAGCTATAGTCCTACGTGTCTAATGATAGTTTGCAGAGTGTTTTGAGCTAATTGTAAAGGTATCTATGAAGGAGGTGCAATGTTTCCTTGGAACCTACCCATCCGACCCAATCAGCCCCTTCAAACTCCTTGATATATATCAGTTCATGTCATGTTGAGCCGCAAGATCTTCTTTCAACAGCGTATCGCTTGTCTCTTTGGTGCAAACCAACTTGCTGAGATTATGGCCTCTGCTGATCCTTTCCTTCTCCCTATGCTTGAGTACAACATCACTTGGGATGTTACCATCTTCATTCTCATATAAGGGAGGATAGTATAGTGTGGTCTCTTGGTATAAAAGCTTATTTTTAATGTCCCTTTCCCAGTGATGAATGTCTCTATCACCACTCAGCTCGAAAGCTGCAGGAAGTGAAGAGATGCGTGAAGTTTATTACCCCGAACTTTATGTCACAGCACCTTCCCTTATATGTATCGTGTGTACTACCATGTCTGGTAAAATTCCTTTCATCTCTTTATATGACCATGCTAGGTAGTCATGATATTCCATTAGGAGTGCTTTGAGTTTGGTTTCATCTTCTTGTCGAAGCTATTTCCCAATGAAAACCAGTTTTTCTTCCTCCCTTCAAGGGCGAGGTTTATTGTGCATGTTTTTGCCGATCCCTCATAGATTGGAGTCTCCAATGCTATCGGTTTCTTGAACTTCATGTTCTCTTAGTGGTCTTGGCATTGCTATTCGGACATCACCACTTGTGTAATTCTTGTAGTACTCTAGCATTTCTCGAAGATCGGCCTCTGATGGTGTTGAACTAGCTTGACATGTGCCATGTATACTACGTGGCATAGTTTCATTTACCAATTTGTTAGGCTCTTTTTGACTTTCTTTTTCTGAAGTCTCTTGATCGAGCTTCATCTGCACATGTGGTTTATACTTCAGAAACTTCTTACATTGGGAACTGTGGGGTAACTTTTCCACTGGTAAGGTGTTCCCAAGTAAGGGTTTATTTGCTGCACAAACTCCTTCCAGTCCCTCAGGAGACCATTCAAGAGGCAGTGGTTCTGATTTTGAGGGAGCTTGCTTTGCAAGATACAATTCAATGATCCTTGTTTGGACTCATTCGAATTCATTGAAGTGTTCGGCTTTGGCTTTTCTGTGATTTCCTCCAGCTTTCTTACGAGATCTTCTACTATTATTCAACTTTGGAGGTTTAATTTTTGGGAGCTCAACTGCCATTAGCGATGAAGAATGGCTAGGTCATTATCAAAGATTTGATCTTCAATTTCAGCATTCTCAGCCTCAGTTTCAAGGTCCCAAAGAAAATCAGAGTCATCATTGGTATGGGTACCTTCTTCAAGTTCATATACCACTACCATAAAGAATGGCACCTCTAGATCGATTAGTTCTTCATGTGTGAGTGGAAGATCTACCTGTAGCACCTTAGCATCTATCTGTGAGAGGATGGAGTCTAATGAATGGCAGTTGTCGATGGTTGCCAATGTTTGTATCCAGTTATTGACATTGCTTTGTGAATTGCCCGCTATGGCATGCTATTGCAGGGGAGCTGATTTGCTTGAGATTGTTGTTGAAGATATGTCATCCAATGCTCTAAGCACAATTGTTTTTATAGCTCCTGTCCCCACATTCACCCTGATTGCGGTGTTACGATTTTGGATTGTCAATCTATCAATTCCCCAGTCATGGAGGACTGATACTAACCAAGGATGTCCTAGTAAGATTTGATAGGATTTTTCGGGAAGATCCAAGATTGTGAATTGAAGGGAAAAGTGAACTATTGCGACCTTTGTGGACATGCCATTCACTATTCCCAAGGGTTTAGCCCATGAATCATCAGCAAGGCATATGTTGAAATTAGCCTTTTGCATTGGTGGGAGACCCCATTCATCATAGAGCTCCTTTGATAGGACATTTACACCTGCTCCACCATCCACTATGGCTTGGACTTCATTATATGCCTTGTGGTTCAAAGGCACAGTAATGTTGCATATGTCATCTCTCTCACCCATCCGCACAGGGATATCTTCGATGTCGTTCATAGGTGGAGGGGGATTTGTGAGTTCAATCCATCCTTTGAAACTCTCCCAGATATTGGGACAATTCCGTAGAAGGATTCCGATGGGAATTGACATAAGCAACTCAAGATGCTAGAGTGTGCGGCTCCTTCAAGTTGACGTGGCAGTACATTATGTTGTGGAGTCTGTTGTTGGAACAGAGGCACGAGTACAGTATCAATACTTTGTGGGGCCAAGTCATGGATTGGGTCTTGAGCTTGTTTCTCAGCCTCAAATTGAGCTTGTTCCTTTTGTACTCATTGTTGAAGTGCCTGAAAACGAGCCTTCTCCACTTCTGCATTTGGGTATGGAGCTTCTTTTATTTGAGGCTTCAGAGCTGATGTGGATAAGCTTGGCTACTCATTGCTTGGCGGACATGGAGACACTTGTGCTTTCTTTTTAAGAAGTTGCTTTAGTTGGATTAGAATGTTAGCGTCCTTGGTGGCCTCTTTCTACTGGCATGTAATTACATTCACAGGTTGTGATATTACACTTGCCGATCCCAGACTTTGATGGTCCACCCCAATGATGCCGATTGGGATGTCAGGCTTAACCTCTGTTTGTTGTGGGACCTTATTTTTCATGGGACAATCCATACAGGCATGTCCTATGCCACAATCTCTCCAGAGTGGTTGGAAAGTAGCGGGGCTACCACGATGAGGGCACTCTGCAATCTGGTGATTTTCTCCACAACCGTAGCACTCGATATGTGTTGGGACATACTTGATTTGCATAAACTAGTATTGGTCCCTCTGCGCCTTCTATATAGTACACTGGGTACTCTGCTTCATACTCAAATGGTGAGTCTACCTCCTCGGCTTGTAATTGATGTATTGGAACTCCCCGAGGAGCTGGATTTGGTGCTCTTGGATATGGTCGTGGATTCGGATTCCTGAGTAATTGTGGAACTTGTGTCCGAACAGGAATAGGATTTAGCCTTGGAGTTGGGGGCACTTGTGCAAGTGCCGATTGCCTATACACTGGCATGGGTGCCGCTTGGTATTATTGAGGTTGAGGCAGGTTGTTGCGCATGTTGAAGATGCAACTGTTTTCATCATGGCCACCAACAATGCAGATACGGAACCACAACTTTGGTAGTGGATTTGCTTGTGTAGTGATTCTGGCTCTTAGGACCAGGAACTCATTTGCTATATGATTGGCCATGCAGTGTGGACACCATACATTTTCTTGCTGCGGATAAGTCTGAGGTGGCAGGTGAGACAAGTGAAGCTTTTGTTCCATGGCCTACATCATGTCTTCTTTCAGCTTCATGGTCATGGCCTCTAGGCATCTTCATTTGATGTTTTGGCAGTGGACTTGGATTTGCCCTTTTTAGAGCGCTTATCTCGTGCATTGGATCTACCATCATCACTGCTAGTGTCAGAGTCGGTCATGCCATCCTCGATGTCAATGGCTACCACATGAGTAGCAGTGAGAACATTTCATAGCTGGTAATCTTTTTCATATCCTTCTGGATTTTTTTCCTTAGTCCCGCAATGAACCAGGCCATGAGGTACTTTGCATCGGAGCGTGGGTCACATTTGGCGATTAATCTTTTCATCTTGCCCAGGTATGTGCATACATCTTCTCGACGACCTTGTTCGATCTTGCTTGGTTGGAGAGCGGGATCATCTTGTAGCCTCTCCATTTGAAAGTGCCTTTTGGTCCCATGTGGCTCTCCACTAGAAGGTCTAGGTACCATTCAGACGCTTCATTAGTTAAGGCCATGGGAAACCAGGCCACCTTGGTTTCATGGGATTGCCGCTCGGCATGTGGCATCAAAATGCTGGAGGAATCGGGCTACATCTCCCCTACCATTATATTTGGGAAGTTCTAGTTTTCCCAGGGGGTGCGTGCCTTGATTGTTATTATTTCTGCAATTAAAGAAATTGTCAACCTCTGCATCGAGGTCGATATCTCCATCATCGTTGTGATGGTGTCCAACCATGTTGTGGCATGGAGGAGTTAAAGGGATTTCTTAGATTTCAGGGGGGGAATCGAGGTAGAGGATTGTTGGAGGCGGTGGTTGTAGTAGAGTTGTATGCTAATTTGGTGAGCGTTGGAGTCGAAGGCGCTGTCCAGAGCGTACCTACATGCAGATTGGGTGAGAGTTGTAAAGGGTGTCTTTGCTGCAAGTGCGGGTGTTGATGTAGTTTTGTTTGGAGGGTTAGAGTGGTGTTAGTGTTGTAGGGACTGTTGTGTTAATAATGTGCCTAATATTGTCCCACATGGGTAGGGAAATGTGATGGTGCAGATGGATTGTCAATCGGAAGTCACAGTGTAAAGATATGAGCGAATTAACGCGAAATGAGGCCCACACGGGGGCACGAATGAGCGAGTGCTAGGGATGTTGAAATGGTGTGCAATGGGCTGGAAAAATGCCCTATAACGTGGTGTTTCCATGTGTGAAATTTTGGTTCAAACAGACATGATATGAAGTGTTGAAGCAGGGGTAAAATTTGCCTTTTTTTTTGTGTGTGTGTGGGGGGGGGGGCTTGGTCTTAAGGTTAGTGTGAATGGACTTTAAGTCCAACTGAGGGGTTTGAACTAGGTTAATTCGAGTTAGACTAACTAACCTATTACCCTAACTATCCACTAACTAGAGTTAGAGTACTAACTGAAGGTCAGTTAAGATAACCTAATCAACTGTAACTAGTCTACCTAGGTTATGATAACCTAATTGTAACTATAACTAACTACAGTTAGTTAAACTAACCAAGAGAGGGTTAATGCTAACTAAACCTAGTTCCCTAACCTAACTTGTCATATTAACCTATGTTAAACTAACCTAACGTAGGTGAAAACTAACCTAGGTTAACAATAACCTAGCTCCCTAACCTAACTTGTCATATTAACCTATGTTAAACTAACCTAACCTAGGTCAAAACTAACCTAGGTTAACAATAACCTAGCTATAGTTATTTAGATGGTTAGGTTTGGTTAGGGTTGTTTTTTTCTTTTTTAAGGGGGGGTCGCGCGGTGGCAGGGCTGGCAGCTGAGAGGGAGGGGAGGGGATTTTCGAATGGAGGCGGGGGGAGTGTAGAGTGGAGGGGAAGTGGAGATGGAGGAGGAGAGGGAGGAGAGGGAGGATGGAGGGGAGAAGGAGGCGCTGAGGTGAGCAAAGGAGGCAGGGCAGTGAAGGAGGCCGCACGGGAGGAAGTGGCATAGGTACAGGAGGTAGGAGCGGAGGGTGGAGGAGTTAGGGGCGGGGCAGGGCGAGGCAGAGTAGGAGGAGTGGATGGTACTCTATGTGCACTGCCTTTAGCTGCGCTGTCGCGAACGGTGTTGTGCGGGCTATGGGCCGTCGGGCTACCTTTGCAGAGCAAGGCCCAAGCCAAGGGCCTTAAGCCCAGGGCCTTAGGCCCTTAGACTAGGGAGAGGAGAGGTCGACCGGGGGGGATAGAGAGAGAGGGAGGGAGGGAGGGAGAGAGAGAGAGAGAGAGAGAGGGGGGGGGAATAGAGAGAGAGAGAGAGAGAGAGAGAGAGAGAAAGAGGGGGGGAAAGAGAGAGAGAGAGAGAGAGAGAGAGAGGGGGGGGATGAGAGAGAGAGAGAGAGCGAGAGAGAGAGAGGGGGGAAGAGAGAGAAAGAGAGAGGAGGGGAAAAGAGAGAGAGAGAGAGAGAGAGGGGGGGGGGGGGGGGAGGGAGGGGCGGGGGGGGATGGACAAGGGGGGGGTTGGAGATGGAGGGGGGGGGGATATGGAGGAGGGGGGGGAAAGGGAGTGGTGGTGGAGGGGGGTGGAGATGGAGGAGAGAGAGAGAGAGAGAGAGAGAGAGAGAGAGAGGCAGTGGAAGGGGGGGTGGAGATGGAGGAGAGGGGGGGGAGGGGGTGGTGGAGACATTGGAAAAGGGGGTGGTGGTGGAGGGGGGGGGGGGAGGGTGGAAGGGGGTGGTGGTGGTGAGGGGGGGGGGTGGAGATGGAGAGGGGGGGGTGGGGGTGGGGGTGGTGTAGATGGAAGGGGGGCGGGGGGTGGAGATGGAGGGGGGGGTGGAGATGGAGGGGGGTGGTGGAGAAGGGGGGGGGGGGAGATGGAGGGTGTGGTGGAGAGAGCGGGGGGGGTGGAGATGGAGATGGAGATGGAGGGGGGGGGTGGAGGTGGAGGGGATAGAGGGGGGGGTTGGAGGTAGAGGGGGGGGTGGTGGAGATGGAGGAGGGGGGGGGAAAGCAGGTGGTGGAGAGGGGGGGGGGTGGAGATGGAGGAGGGGGGGGAGGGGGGGGAGGGGGTGGTGGTGGTGGTGGGAGGGGGGGTAGAGGGGGAGGGGGTGGTGGTGGAAGGGGGGGCGAAGGGGCAGGGGGAAAAAACCTTGACAGACGAAAAACTTTGACGGAAATCCAAAGGGAGGAAGAGATGGTCACCTGAACGCTCTCCAAGTCTTTCTTGATGTAACAGGATTATTGAGGACCAATGGACAGTGGGTGGATGGGTAGGTTATCGCTGTGAGATGGGCTCGAAGTAACTCACCGTGTGAGGATGGGAGTAGGGTGGTGGTCAATGGAGAGGGAGGAGTGTCTTGCGTAGGGCTCGGAATGGAAAAGAGGATGGAGGCAAGATGTGAAAGATGAAGAATGAGGGGGTGGAGTGGCTTTTTATAGGAAATGGGTGTAGGTTTAGGGTTAAACCCTAAACTCTTCCCGAGCCGTAACTTTTTATGATTAGCTCAGATCGCTCTTTTGTAAAAAGCTAAAATGATCGAAATTGCAAGCTCTACGCATTCATGTCCACTACCTAGCCTAATTATGTATCAAGTGGCTTCTTTTTAAGAAATTAAAAAAAAATCTTAAGGTAGTAACCCAAGGTTGATGCTTGGGGTTGATATGTTTGGCTAGAGTTGGAAAAAATTTTACTCTCCTTGCCCTTGAGTATTATGTTCGTGAAAATTCGTAGTACTTTGTTTTTAACACATACTTGTGTATGTTTACTCATTTCTTGAGACACTAGTCTCCCCAACAGTGGCGCCAAATGTTGGCTATTTCCACAGCTTCCATAGGAAGAGCAGGGTATTCTCAGTATGCAAAGTTCCGAGGCTTTTTGTCACCTACAGATATATCGGGGTTGTCATTTGTAGTATATGTGTAGCTTAGGACCTTGAGTCATATTCCAGTGAGAGATGTAGGCTTAAGTGTAGTAAGCAAACATAGTGCATGCATGAAAGGAACGTGCATCATCATGGTTGAGGTAATGAAGGCTTTCACCTTCAGTGGGGGTTGAGGGGTTTAGGAGGAGTTTAAGGGTTAGACGGAAGTTCAGGGTTTAGAAGGAGGTTCCAAGGTTTAGAAAGAGGTTCCAGGGCTTAGAAGAGGTTCAAGGGTTAGAAGGAGGTTCCAAGGTTTAGAGAGAGGTTCCACAGTAAAGAGGAAGCTCGAGCTAATGGGTGCATATGGTGATGGTGCACCTTCCCAATATGCTCACTCCTCCCTTCTACACCCTCAACACCTCTTAACCTCCACCCCTTGGCTCTTTCTTCTCCTCTCCCTCCTTCTCTAGACCCATATCCCTAGAACATCACCAGACAAATCACCACTACCACCCTCCTTAGAAATGGCATCCCCCCGTCCTTCCCTTTATAGAGGTGCTTTTGTTGCCCCTAGAGCCCCCTCTTGCAATGTAATTGGCCTCTCTTTCCCTTTGGCTATGTCAGTGAGTGCCTCACCAAGCTTTTTAGAGTGGGCAGGTCTCTATATTGTTAAAATTTTTTGTTCCAGCACGGAAGTCGATATTAGTGGTGAACTTAGTTTGGGAAAGGAAAATTTGCCGAACTACCCATTGATCTCCCATTGATAATCAAGTCCCTCAAAGAGGATAAAGGTTTCTTGATGTATTTTAGTGGATGAGAGCGTGAGAAGACTATAAGTTGGGAGGAGGCGCTATTGTTGCTATCAAGAGATGCTATTGTTGGGAGGAGGTGCTATTGTCGCTATCAAGAGATGCTACAACATTGACAACCCAACTTTCTCATCATTTGATCTTAGCTCACATGCACACAAAGCGACCACTGTTTTAAATCAGGGTACCTACCCACCATCACTACTCCATATAATCACCAAACACAATGAGAGAGAGAGAGAGAGAGTAGATAGAGAGAGTCAGAGAGTAGAGAGAGAGAGAGAGTATATAGAAAGGAAGATAGAGAGAGAGAGTATAGAGAGAAAGAGAGATAGTGAGAAGTGTGTGTGTGCGTGTGTGTGTGTGTGTGTAAGTAAAAGCTTGCCATCATGTTTTATGTGTGATGATCATTAAAAACAAGAAATTAATGATAGCTACATAAGGATGACCAGCTTGGCGTCTATGATGAGAGGCACTATAGAGATTCAAGACTTGCGGCATCGTTACGCCACATGTCACAGCATAGTTTGCGGCAACAGGGGCTGGCCAGTGTTCCACTCAAGGAAGGTTGTTGTGAGTGGGAGAATGATCTGATCAAGCTTCCTTTCAAAAGAGAATTTCACTTTTGGAAACAAGCCTTTGCCTTGCAAAGCACACTGAATTCATTGATGGTAATCTAATCCAAAGGGATAATCATGACGTTGCTAAGGAAGGAGAGAGAGAGTGTGTGTGTGTGTGTGTGTATTTTTTTGTTTGTTTGTTTATATATTATCCCGACACGGTAGAGAGAGAGAGAGAGAGTTTTTAAGATATTTATTTATATTTTAATATTTTATGTGTGTGTGTGTGTGTGTGTGTCTTGGTATGTACATATGTATATGTTTTTCACAATTTTTCTTAAACTTCCTCAAAGTTTGAGATTTATAAATGAAACCTTAAATTTTATTAAACGTAATCTATGATCTCAACTTTCAGACCCAGTGGAGCAGGTCTCTAGCCCATCGTAGATGGGTCAGGTTACTCGTTAACCTTAGGCCTCTTCTGAAACTGCAAACTAGCTACTGCATCTCTAGTAATCAATCTTAAGTGTAGAGGCTTACCCCTCCTTGCATCTCGGATAGATTTGTACCTTGGTAAAATGCAATGCTTATGAGCACCATGACCATGCTTTAAACGAGCCCAAAAGCCATGACTCCACTCAGACAAACCAAAAACTCCTCAGGAAACAAGACTGGTCACCCAGCTACTCACAGCTGCACTAAGAAGGGCAAGGACAACAAACAACCATCAATGATCTCCCAAAAGCTTGAGATTGTACACAACTTCTCGAAACGAGCAAATACTGCTCTACAAAACAAGTTTCAGCCATCCACAACTTCTCTCAAGCGATCAAAGCTGCTTCCACAAATTAATTTGAACGGACACTGAAACCTTCGTACTTCTCCAATGAACAAAAGCAATCAAAACGGCAGCTCTCTGCGAACCCAAATGAGTGAAGGTCACGAACTCAAATGGGCAACTCCTCCTGGGAACTCAGACTAGCCACCTAAATGATCAACCTGTCTCACTAGCAAAATCATGTATTGACAATGCCAAAGTTTCTGTACAAAAATCTAACGAGAATCGGCCACCACGTTTATTAATGGGCAAAGCTGCCTTTTTTTTGTCTCACTAATGTTGCTTTTTTATTCACATCACAAAATAAATTCAACGTTTAGGATTTTGACACATGGCTCTAGGAGGAGTCTACAAGGGTGCCTACCATAAAGGCTAATATGTGCTTACGAATGGGCCTTGCCTTTAAAGGCTTGGCTCTTTAGACTTACACTCGTTCCTAATGGCTCCTAAAAATTAAATTCCTATTAATTAGTGACTAAGTGCAATCTAATCAACATATTAACCTAGTCTATTCGCAATTAATCTAATCTAATTAAAATTAACATAATCTATCTGCTTATTCTCCGCCCCTCCTCCGCTCAGCTCCTTGCCAGCCCCTCCGCTCAGCCCACCTCTCTCCTCTGGCTACCTCTTCTCTCCTCAGCGTCCCTCCTCTCCTCTCTCTCCTCTCCTCAGCCCACCCTCCTCTCCTCTCCTCAACGCCACTCTCTCCCTCTCCTCTGGCTACCTCTCCTCTCCTCAGCACCACTCTCCTCCCTCTCCTCTCCTCAACCCCTCTCCTCTGCCTACACTCCCTATGCCTACACTCTCGCTCCCTCTCCTCTGCCTACGCTCCCTCTCCTTCCTCTTTCTGTGCTCCCGCTTGATCGCTCCCTCTCCTCTCTTTCCTTCCCTCTTCCTTCCACTCATTCGTCCTGCTCCTTCCCACCCTTCCTCCCCTCCTTCCTCCTTGCATTGGGGAGGGCTTCACAACCCCCTGCTGATACTCTACGCCCCCCCCTCCTAGGAGCTCTTATATCCAAAGGCCAACACGCGAGAAATTCTAGATTTGGCGAAGTTCTAGAGGGAGCCAGAAAGCACAAGAATTTTTACATCTAATCCACATTCTGACCTTCTTGGAAACCCTTACTTTCATCGTTAATTTTATGGCCTTATCTTAGCTTGATTCGTTTTGCGCGGCCACATTAAATAATTGAATTTCCCTTTGAGGTCCCTATTTCATTTGGAAGGGCCGAGAAAACGGTTTTTCAAAAGCAAGGTGAAGAACGCAAAAGTGTAATGAAAAGCGTAAGAGAGAGCCATTAGATCGCAAAAAAAAGATATAATGTGCACGCGCCATCATTAGCTTCTGCAGTCTTTTGCATGCCCAGTTGATCGCCATCGACTGCTTGCATTGCCAAGGACAATGGAAACTGCAGCCATCGACACCAGCTATGGCTCCAATCCAAAGATAGTTGAGGTTGCAGCCAACGACACCAGCTATGGCTTCACCTTCTGCTGTGGTATCTGCTTGGGCACGGTCTCCGCACAGCCCCACGTTACTCCCTGCGGCCATATTTTCTGCGGACCTTGCCTCTTCCGTTGGTTCGACACATACAGCGATTGTTGCCCGATCTGCAAAGGTAGAATGCCCAGAGACTCTCCCCGGAAACTCTGCACGGACGGCTTCGATTGCCCTTCAGCCCACAGCCTGCACGATGATCCTGCACCTATCATCTTCTCTTGTCGTAGCTGCTCCAGGCGCCCAGCATTCCAGCCCGTTCTCCTTCCCGGCTGTGGACACCTCTACTGCTGGCCATGCCTCTACGCCTCGCTTCAACCGCATCTCTGCACCTTCTGCCATTCTCGCTTCCGAGAGGACGACATTATCCCCCTTTATCTCTCTGACGAAAGCCAAGACTCTCAGATCTCAGCTATACCTCGACTTCCTGCCCCCAATCTCGGCAACTTTGCTACGGTTTTCATAGGTACCCAGGTCTATCGAGTCATACATTGGCGGCGTTGGCCGATACTAAGGGAACTGAACGGTCTCCTTGCACAAACTTACGACCACAATCTATCATATCGTGAAGACGAAAATGGATCTGTCTTTATAACTTGCGACACTTATCCATTCCGGTATGTTCTACTTTTGCGGCCCATATTTCAGGTGGTGCACCACAATGCACATAATTCACTTTAAACCAATCTATTGCCTTAGAACATTTGCGGCCCATATTTCAGGTGGTGCATCCACATAATTCACTTTAAAGGCACAATCCAATGTATTGCCTATTCAACAAGTTGTATATGCTTAGAACGACAGCCATTTAATATACAACTTATTGAACACGGAAGCATACACTGAGTAATACTTTGTGTTGCAAACACATGAGTGTTTTGAACACGTTACCATATATGTAAAACAAGGTGGTGATCCCACTGGCCTTGCCTTTTGGAGTGTCATTATTAGTCCAAGTCCAAGTAGCTCGATAAGTATTTCAAATAACTTATGAAAGGAAACAATAGGTGTAAATTGGAAAGAAAGAAAAAGAGAAAAAGCATGTGAAGGTGAAGGAATATAAGGAAAGGTAGATGAGTGAAGAGAGAAGAGAAAAGAGGTGAAAAGGTGTGTGTATGTGTGTGTGTGTGGGGGGGATGGGCCATTAAATAAAAGTGGGGACATGCCTATTTTGGCAGAGTAATATAAATGTGGTGTCATACAGGAGACAAAGAGAGCGTGAAGTCATCTTTAGAGAGAAATACCTAAAAATACATTTAGGACCTCCACAAGCAAACAAAAACCTTAAACCCTAAACACATTAGAAGCCCTTAAACTTCTACTAACCCATATTTAAGCCTCATACTAGCCATAATTTGCAAGGTCAACAAATGTACTAACTTCAAAACTATGGCCCTTTATTAGCAACTCACTAACCATCATCCCTTAGGATCCTTGCAGGGCCAAAAACACTATCTATCTATCATCTATTAACAAGGGGAAGCTCTTAGGATCATTAGAGTAACATGGATCCTTGGATTACATTTGATCGATCAATGGGTGCCTTAGGATGCAATTTTTAAGTTGCAATTGATCTTGGTAGTTGCTCAAGCAAAGTAAGGATCCTTGATGATTTTTCATTCCAATATGTGAGTTGAATATCAAATTCTTGCATCTAGTTTTCTTCGTGGCTGGTTGCAAATCAATTTGAACTAACTTCAAAACTATGGCCCTTTATTAGCAACTCACTAACCATCATCCCTTAGGACACTTGCAGGGCCAAAAACACTATCTATCTATCAATCTATTAACAAGGGGAAGCTCTTAGGATCATTAGAGTAACATGGATCCCTGGATTACATTCGATCGATCAATGGGTGCCTTAGGACGCAATTTTTAAGTTGCAATTGATCTTGGTAGTTGCTCAAGCAAAGTAAGGATCCTTGATGATTTTTCATTCCAATATGTGAGTTGAATATCAAATTCTTGCATCTAGCTTTTCTTCGTGGCTGGTTGCAAATCAATTTGATACTTTCTTGATCAATTTGATTGTATCCTGATCAAATATAAACTCAAATTTGTGATCCTCATGTTGTCTAACTTTTTGTTTTCAAAAGCTACTAGTCACGAGCCCTTTTGTAGGAGTATCACCCCAATAGCAAAGCCCCTAGCATTTGTTTTGACAACAAATGGTTCAATTGGATCCATTGCTTTTAAGACAATGGTCGCAGCTATCACTACTTTGATTTTTTCAAAACTCTTCCTTTGATGTTCATTCCTAATGAAGGTACTTATGTTCCCCTTAAGCTAATCGATTCATGAGAATAGTTATTTTGGTGTATTGTTAGATGAATGTTCAATAAAATCCAAACAAACAGAAGAATATCTATAATTCTCTAACTTTGTTGCATGTGGCTATATGGCACTTATCCTTCTAGGTTCCATTCAAATCTCTTCTTGGGATATAATATGTCCCAAGTACCAGACTTCTTTTGCAAAGAGTTGACACTTGGATTCTTTAGCAAAAAGAGAGTTGTCTCTATGCAATTGGAATACTTTTCTCAAATGTTTCATACACTTTTTTCTTTTGTTACTATAGATAAAGATATTATCCAAAAATACTAACATAAATTTTTCTAAATATGCTCATCATTTATAGCAAATATGTTAATAGAATTCCATGTCTTGCACAATTGATTTACACTTATTAATCTAGACTTTTTTATAAAAGTTTTCATCATTTGGATATTGCAACATATAAGTTAATAGAATCCCATGCTGGCAAAATGGTTTTCTTTCCATGATTTCAATTTTTCCAAACACTCCAGCAGGCTTACCTCTCTCAGTGCAAAGAACACCATATCCAATAAAAGTTGCATTCTCAATGACAATAAATAAAGCTAAGGGATAAACAATAAAAAACTCAAATTGTATTTGCGGCACTTCAGTTTTCTCCAAAGGCAAACTTTATGTTGCTCTTTATTTGTGTCATCTCCACACACACACACACACACACACACACACATATATATACAAATATACATATACATTTACATTTACATTTACAAATACATACATACATACATACATATGTACGTATGTACATACACACACACACACACACACACACACACATATATATATATATAGAGAGAGAGAGAGATAAATACGCACACATGCACACACACACACACACACACACACACAAAGTTGTTATCAATCAAGGTATCAAGGGGAGCAATTGGAAGGCACATAACAAATTATACAATAGCAAACATTATGTACAAAGAAGTCTAGCTCATAAAATATTATCGTATAAATACTTTGTTTATATTTTTAAAAACGTTTAAAATGTACTAGAAAAAATAAAAAAAAAGATCTTATGTGAACTCCCCTTCTGGAAACTGGAAGTCATAACTAATGGTGAGCTAGAAAATTTGCAAAACTACAAACACACAATCAATGAAAAACCTCAATATTTTAAAATTATGACTACATCGATTAAATATCAAGGGCATCATCAAACAAGATCAAAATTTGAGACATTGTTACACAATAATAATATTGTTTGTGTGTGTGTGTGTGTGTGTGTGTGTGTGTGTGTGTGTGTGTGTGTGTGTGTCTCCCTACCCCTACCCAGGTCCACAGAGGGTCCACACACTTAAAAGATAAGGAAGTGGACCCCTACCTTTCCAAATGTTGGGTCCACTTCTCAAAAGTGTCTAAGAAAAAGTAGAAGTGGTAATAACCCATCCAAGTTCTTCTCAGTTTGCTTTTCAGTACTAAACATAAAACCAAATCAAGTATAGGTTAAAGTAATGCATATTGTTATTCTCCACAAAGTTCTTCTCCAATTCGAGGGAAAGTGCCAAGTTTGATCAGAATAGGCATTCTTCCCATTATAAAACAACCTAGTCGAGTTCTTAAGCTGATTGGAAACAAACACCACAAGTGGTCTTTTTTAAATAGGAGGCATGAGAGGATGTTCTCTTGTATCATTGCCCAAATAGGAGAGTTCTCCTCTAGTACTATAGTAAAAGTGTATAAATAAATGCAATATGAATGTATGCTAGTAAACGAATGGATCAGTACATCCATAATCAACTAGATTTCTTCCTTCAGAAAGATTAAAAAGAGGGAACTTGAATCACACCTTTGTATGACTAAAAAAAGGAAGGAGGTGAAATTGCATACGGTTATTCTCTAGTTAGAAGCAAGAATCCATCTTAAGATCTTGGGATATCCTCCATTTTTCCTAATGAAATTGGAGATTAGTGTATTTATAATGTGCATGCATGTGGGTGTTCCAAATCCTGAAAATCAACCCTATAAGTAAGTGGTGGTAACTTTTGAAATGGCAAACCTAATTCTCATTTTCTGGTTCAACATAACCCGATGGTTGTTGCATGTATACTTCCTCATCTAGGTAACCATTGAGAAAAGCATTCTTGACATCTAGCTAGTACACATCCCATCTATTGAGTGTCGCTAGTGATATCAAGAACGGTATGGAATCCATCTTTGCTACTGTGACATGAAGTTGGGGGTAATAAACTTCACACACCTCTTCACTTCCTACTGCCTTCAATCTGAGTGATAGAGATATTCATCGCTGGGAAAGGGACATTAAAAAGAAGCTTTTATACCAAGAGACCACACCATACTATCCTCCCTTATATGAGAATGAAGATGGTAACATCCTAAGTGATGTTGTACTCAAGCATAGGGAGAAGGAAAGGATCAGTAGAGGCCATAATCTCAGCAAGCCGGTCTATGCCAAAGAGAAGAGCGATACGTTGTTGAAAGAAGATCTTGTGGCTCAAAATGACATGAATTGATATATATCCAGGAGTTTGAAGGGGCTGATTGGGTCAGATGGGTAGGTTCCAAGGAAACATTGCACCTCCTTCATAGACACCTTTACACTTAGCTCAAAACACTCTCCAAACTGTCATAAGACACAGAGACCCATAACTTTCAGTAGAGACATGATATAAAATATTCAAACACATATCCAGATGCGCCTTGAAATGGGCTTCGCTTTGATATAATTTCATAAGAAATAGAGAAGCGGTCAGAAAGATATGGGCAGTTACTGGACGGGGGTAAAAACTATCTGAAAAAGAAACAGTCACACACAGAGAGAGTCATAGATTTTTTGTTTGATATTTAATACAATAACTGAAGAATGGTCCATATGCTGGAATATGCTTCAAGGGCCCAGGAATCAACTGTCACCTTCTAAACTTTTGGCATACGTTACAACTTCGACACCATTTATATACATCCTTATGGAGGCGTGGCCAAAAGTAACCTGCATTAAGAATTCTCCTTGCTATACTTGCTGAAGCAAAATGACCAGAGCATTCATGACACATTTCTAGGATTCTCCTAGTCTCCATGGGATGGACCACCCAATGGAGCACATTATCTTTTCCCAATTTATAAAGAATGTCACAACAATAGTATAGGGACCAAGCCTTCCTTACCAATCTTTGCTTCTGTTGTTGTGGAGTTAATTCTCAAGGAAACATGCCTTCTTCCACATATTGCTGAACATCTTGCAGTTTTGGCCATCCAGTGTATACCAAAGAAACCACCCCCCGGTCTTGTACTACAATGGCTTGAGTAGCTAACTCATCTGCCCTTTGATTTTCTTTTCTATTTATATGAACAAACTTGCAAAAATCAAAGTAACTACATAGTACCATAGCCTTTTGATTAAGCTCCTTCAAATGAGGACTTCTTGTCTTGTAATGCCCTTGTATTTGCTTTATAATAAGCTGAGAATCTCCTCTTACTTCCAATTCTTTAACTTGACTTTGAAGACAACCCTGCAAACCAAGAATCAAAGCATTATACTTTGCTGCATTGTTAGTTGTGATACCTAGAAGCTCTTGTCCTCTTGACCTTCATAATTCATCAAGACTATCCCCCCGGCTCCTTGTTGGCATGAAGTACTAAAAGCCCCATGAAAATACAAGACAAAAGCTATTGGTGGTGTCTCCCTTTCATCATTAATGTCCTCCTTATATTTCTTTTCTTCTCTGAGATCCTACCGTCCTATGAGCAAATCTGCCATAGTCGACCTAGTGGTATTTTCAGTGAGACAAAAGAGAAAGAGAACTCTTGAAGCTCTAACAACCATTTTTCAAATCTCCCCTGAGGATTAGGCTTGCAAACTAGATATGCTAATACATACTGAGAGGTAAGGAAGAAAAATGGCTGAGGTAATAAATAGGCGCGAAACTTTTTGACTAAAAACACCAAAGAGAGGGCTTGTTGGTCCATTTCTTCATACCTTGTTTCCACCTCTGTAAGCTGTCGGCTGGCATAATAGATGGGTTGCATTCTACCTGCCTCTCCTTTTTGTAGCAATACAGCACCAACTGAATGCAAAGATACACTTGGATTTACATAAAAGTCTTGACACCAATCAGGAAGCTTCAATATTGGGCCCTTACTCATGGCCTCCTTAAGTTGCTGAAAAGACTCTTGTTGCTCTAGAGCCAATTGGAAAGAAACTCCTTTTCTTGTCAACAAGTTCATGGGATGCACTATCTCTGTGAAATCATCACAAAAGCATCGATAATACTTGCTCTTTCCTAGAATTCTGTGAACACCAATGACACTTTCAGGACTTGGCAATGCCATGATTGCTTGAACCTTGTCAGGGTCCATTTGCAGGCCTTCTTCAGACAGAATATGCCCCAACAAGACTACTTTTGTTTGAGCCAAATGACACTTGCTAGGATTAAGACACCCTTTTGCTTCATCAATCCTAGCTAAGGCCATCTTTAACTTCTCCATGTGATCTATGCACCAAGAATAAATGTGAAAATTATCCAAAAACATCCTTATGAACTTTCCCAAGTAAGGCTCGAGCACTTGACTCACGAACCTTTGAAATGTAGCTAGTGCATTGGTCAACCCAAAAGGCATCACTCTATAAGCAAAAACTCCCCAAGGTGTGACAAATGATTTTTTCTTTTGATCTTCCTCCCGAATACAAATTTGAAAGTACCCAGAATACCCATCACATACATAATACATCGGATGCCTTGCTACTTCATCTCGTATTTCATCTTGGAATGGCAAAGGAAAATGATCTCTCTTAGTGCATGCATTCAAAGGACGAAAGTCCACACAAACCTACCACTTATTTCCTTTCTTTGGTGTTAAAACTACAGAAGATATCCATTTTGAATCATCAACAGGAAAGATGAATCCCGCCTCAAGTAGTTGTGTTACCTCTTTCTTTAGTGCCTCAGCTTGGATCACCCCCAATCGCCTTAAGCGTTGCACAACTAGCTTGTTTTCTGGCTTCAACTCAATCTTGTGCTCCATAAGAGAGACTGGTCGAACCTGTGAATAGCTTGTTGCAAAGAGACATGGAAAATCATCTAACATATCCAAGTACTGGAGCTACTCACTACCTGATAGAGAATCACCAAGAAGCTCTTCACTGTGAAATGAAGATCTATTTTGGCTCCTGCCGAACTTCAATCCCTAAACAGAAATGCATCAGTCTGAGGTCGGTCATTTCAAACTCTCTTCCTAGCAAATGCTTTGTCTACGAGATCTTCTCTTCATGGTTCCCTATTATGACAAGGTCATCCAGATAAAGGACCATGATCATACACCCGCCTCCTTCTCTGAAACTATACAAATTTGCATCAGATGGGAACCCGTTTTGTAAAAAGTAGGCATCAATTCACTAGTACCA
Source organism: Dipteris shenzhenensis (assembly GCF_047967505.1). NCBI lineage: Eukaryota > Viridiplantae > Streptophyta > Polypodiopsida > Gleicheniales > Dipteridaceae > Dipteris > Dipteris shenzhenensis. The sequence goes on along the minus strand of NC_141613.1, from coordinate 10,684,871 downwards.
CGCTCGTGGGGCCTGTTTCAGCCCATAAAGTGCCTTCTTCAGTTTGCAGACTTTACCTTCTAAACCGGGGATCTCAAAACCTGGTGGTTGCTCCACGTATACCTCCTCCTTGAGATCTCCATTTAGAAAGGCGGATTTCACATCCATCTGAAACACAGGCCTACTTCCCTGGGCAGCTAAAGCCAAAACACTGCGAAGCTATGGGAGCAAAAGTATCTTGATAATCAAAACCATGTACCTGTGCAAATTCTTTTGCCACGAGCCGAGCCTTGTACTTATCCAATGTGCCGTCGGACTTGTACAGCCACTTGGTTCCGATTACCTTGCGTTTTGGTGGTCGATCCACAAGGTCCCAAGTGTTGTTCTTCATTATGGAGCCATACTCTGACTGCATAGCCTCCATCCACCTATCATCGCCTTGTGCCTCTTCAAGACACTTGGGTTCATCAGCACGGATCACTTCTGTCATCAAAGCATAGTTGACCAAGTGTTCCTGCGCCCTTCTTTGCTCCTCTAATCTCTTGGACCGGCGGTGTTCGGATGGTTCCTCCTCAATGGCTGGAGGTTCTCTACCATCCAAAAGCTGCTTTACCCACTTCGGCAATGGCCGTTGCCGTTGTGGTTTTGTAGGCTCTTCTTCATCTTCTTTGTCTTAAATCCTCCCAAGCACCGTTGGGGGAGTTCGGTCTGCTATTGGTGGCGGTACTGGATGGATATCCTCATCCTGGTTGTCTAGGAAGGAAGCATCATCCTCCAATTGATGCAGCTCTTCTAAGAAGACCACATCGCAACTTACAATTACCTTCTTGGTAGCAGGGTTATAGAGATGGTAACCCTTCGCCTCTTCATTGTAGCCCAAGAAAATACACTTCTGGCTCTTCGGTTCCCATTTGGTCCTGGTAGCATCAAGGACATGCACAAACAGTCACATCCAAAAACTTTGAAATGTGCAGCTGAAGGTTTCTTACCAAAAAATGCTTGCAGTGGAGTCATCCCGTTCACAACCTTCGTGTAGCTACGATTCAGGATGTAAACTATAGTGTTACATGCTTCGGCCCAGAAAGTCTTTGGCAAATCTTTCCCTTTCATCATACTCTGGCCCATTTCACAGATGACGTGCATCTTGCATTTTGCTACTCCATTTTGCTATGATGTATGTGGCAGGGCACCTTCCTCCCCGATTCTTTCTCGACCATTACATGCCATTCCTTGAACCTACTGAAAGCCTCGTCTTTTGTCTTCAGGAAGTATATCCATATCCTTCTACTGTAGTCGTCGATCAACGTCATGAAGTAGAAGGAACCACCCAAAGCTTCTGTCTCCATCTTTCCGCAGAGGTTCATGTGAACGACGAGCTCTAGAGGAGCCGTTGCCCTACTGGCCTCTTTAGGAAAGGGCTGCCGATGCTGCTTGCCCATCATGCAAGCTTCACATACATCGGGCAGATCTGAAATTTCTGGTAGGTTTGCAATTATTCCACTTTTATGCATCTCCTTCAAAGAACTAAGGTTTAGATGACCAAACCTCTCATGCCATAGCTTAGTGTTCTTCACATCTGCTCGAGCACTGAAAGCTAAGAGTTCGTAAATGTTGTTGTGCCGTGTACCTTTACCAACGACCTTCCCTTGAAGATCCAGAATCTGTGCACCATTCTTATCGAATTGAACTTTGAGGTCCCGATCCATGATTGCGGAAACGGACAACAAGTTCCTCTTGATATCTGGCACATAAAGAACATTGGACAATTGTTTTACAACTCCATTTGACTTGAGAGCAATCGTACCTTTTCCTTTTGCTGGACATTTTGCATCATTGCCGACTGCTACCAGGATGTCATTCCCTACCGGTTTTAGAGAGGTATACCAATCCTTCTGACTGGTCATGTGGCATGATGCACCACTTCAATGATCCACGGTTCATCCACAGGTACATGAACTGCCTCCGTGCAAATCTCCTCAATTGCGATGAACAGCTCTATTGGTACTACCTACGTGCGGTTGCTGGACTCTTTCTTTACTCCGTCATTCTCATCTGCAATCTTCTTTCGACACTCATTCTACTTGTGCCCTGCCTTGTTGCAATAGAAGCACTTGATCTTCTTCTTTCTCTTTTTATCATCAGAAGAAGATGGGTTACCACAGTCCTTACCCTTACCTTTCTTTTATCCAGTCTAGAAAGCCGAATCTTCTCCAGTCCTCGTCTTTTGACACATCTCCTCCTCCAGAAGCATCGCACTAAAATTCTCAAAGTTGAGGGGCAGATTTCTGTTCTGTGTATTCAGCGCCATAATAAGACCATCGTACTTTGGTGGGAGAATCCATATGCACCTTTATGCTAGATTCTCGCTGGTGATGGTGATGCCAATCGCAGTCATCTGATCGCGCAGATTCTTCACCCTAGTGATGAACTTCTCTGCCGCTTCAAACTCAGACAACTTCTCATTCGCGAGTTGAGTCTCCGGATTCTGAATCCTCGTCTGATTCGTGGTCTCGTACTGATTTTTCAAGACCGTCCATGCCTCCTCCGTTGTGGTGACATGTTGAATTAACGCCATGACGGAATCACTAACACTGTAAAAAATAGAACACAGCGCATCTGCATTTCTTCGTACGCAAGAGAGAAAACAAGATAGTATGGAGAATCAAAAATTTGATCACTATAGAACTGATACAATAGATGGCGCTGCCTCCCAACCGTGCGCTCCTGTGAAAGAAGCTTCGATGGCATGCTGGAAACAGTAGAAGACGGAGGCTAGATGCTAAGGAATCAGGGTTGCTGTAGCCAGTGATGAAATGGGCTTCATGAGCTTGCTCTTATATAGCCACCAGTCATAGTCGATTAGGCTCAATTGGGTGACCGACCCAGTCCGCCCAAAACGCTTGACTGGGGGTCGGTACCAAAAAAGGCCACTGACCATTCGATAGAACCGGTGCGCAAAACAGAGCAACTAACCTACGGTCATGGTTCGGCCTAGAGCCATTCGTGATCATTTGAGGCTCCAAACGTGCCTCGCAACCCGAGAGTGGGCTGCCCCGAGAAGTGCTCTGTCTACCCTCAGTGTGGTCAGTCAAGCGATGCCTTCCCGCACTTGCATGTAGCCTAGTTGGCGGTGTGCCAACTCTATCTGAAGTCATCCGACCATCAGGCCACACATGGCCCCCATCTGGTGTCCAAACCAGGACCTACCGAATAACCGAGCTACTCAAATGCCTTCTCCTCATATGGGGGGCTTACAAGTAGAGTTAGCTGGTTCCCGTGTAGTTACACGAGAGTGGAGCATTGATATCTAACACCATGAAGGATCGGGCAGAGATTTTGCCTGATTTTCTTAAAGGTGTAGCCTTGAGTTGGCATGAGGCCTTGCCGGACTCTACCAAGGAGGACTGGGACCAAGCGATGGCTATAATGAAGCAGAGATTTGAGGCAATGGAGTCGCCAAATGCTTTGATGTTGCAGTTAGACCGGTTCTATCAAGGAGAGGGTGAGATGGTCTCTCCGTTGGCAATCCGATATGAAACTTTATGGACAAAGTATGAAAGGGTAGATTTGTGAGGTATGTCATCTACATCATCGGGCCCCTCAAAGTCTCGTAGGGATGGAGCACTTAAAGATGAGCAAATTTGTTATGGCTTTGCAGCCTCATCTTCGCTCAAAAGTAATGAGTAAAGACCCAACAACATACGTGGAAGCACTTCGCATTGCGACCAAGAAAGAAGCTTCTCTAAAGATCGAATCCTCTTTTGTGTCTTCAACAACTTCAACTTCTAAGGTGGAGGTAACGGGCACTCCTCCAGTACCAAAGTCCTCTGAGTTAGATCATAATAACTCCCAATTGATGGCAGAGTTTGCTGATTTAAAATTGCATTTGGTTAATGCATGACAACCTAGAGCACCAAAGAGTGAGCATAGGCCTCGAGTTAAGAGTGGGGTCACTTGCTATATGGAATGTAATGAAAAAGGTCACTATCACCTTGAGTATCCTAGATTGAGAAAGAAAGAAGAAAAACAAGTATCCTTGTTAGAAGCTTCTTCACGGGATGAGGAAAGAGAGGTAATGATGGCTAAACGGGGGCGTAGTAAAGCAAAAGAAGAAGAAAGCAAGGAAGAAGTAGATAAGGAACATCAGGAAGAGGAACACCGTAGTAAGAAAAAGAAGGCATCTAGAAGGAGACGGTAACCCTTCACCTCTTCACTATAGCCCAAGAAAATACACTTCCGGCTCTTCGGTTCCCATTTGGTCCTGGTAGCATCAGGGACATGCACAAAACAGTCACATCCAAAAACTCTAAAATGTGCAGCTGAAGGTTTCTTACCAAAAAAGGCTTGCAATGGAGTCATCCCATTCACAGCCTTCGTGTAGCTACGATTCAGGATGTAAACTGCAGTGTTACATACTTCAGCCCAGAAAGCCTTTGGCAAATCTTTCCCTTTCATCATACTCCGACCCATTTCACACATGACGCGCATCTTGCGTTCTTCTACTCCTCTGTCTGATCTCAACTTCTTCACCTTCCTCCTCGATTCTTTCTCGACCATTACATGCCATTCCTTGAACCTATTGAAAGCCTCGTCTTTCGTCTTCAGGAAGTATATCCATATCCTTCTACTGTAGTCGTCAATCAGCATCATGAAATAGTAGGAACCACCCAAAGCTTCCATCTCCATCTTTCCGCAGAGGTCCGTGTGAACGATCTCTAGAGGAGTCTTTGCCCTGCTGGCCTCTTTAAGAAAGGGCTGCCGATGCTGCTTGCCCATCATGCAAGCTTCACATACATCGGGCAGATCTGAAATTTCTGGTAGGTCTGCAATCATTCCACTTTTATGCATCTCCTTCAAAGAACTAAGGTTTTGATGACCAAACCTCTCATGCCACAGCTTAGTGTTCTTCACATCCGCTCGAGCACTGAAAGCTGAGAGTTCCTAAATGTTGTTGCACCGTGTACCTTTACCAATGACCTTCCCTTGAAGATCCAGAATCTGTGCACCATTCTTATTGAATTGAACTTTGAGGTCCCGATCCGTGATCATAGAAATGGACAACAAGTTCCTCTTGATATCTGGCACATAAAGGACATCGGACAACTATTTTACAACTCCATCTGACTTGATTGCAATCGTTCCTTTTCCTTTTGCTGGACATTTTGCATCATTGCTGACTGCTACCATGATGTCATTCCCTACCGGCTGTAGAGAGGTATACCAATCCTTCCAACTGGTCATGTGGCGCGATGCACCACTGTCAATGATCCAAGGTCCATCTGCAGGTACATGAACTGCCTCCGTGCAAATCTCCTCAATTGCTACCAATAGCTCTATTGGTGCTACTTGTGTGTTCTTGCTGGACTCTTTCTTTACTCCGTTCTTCTCATATCTACAATCTTCTTTTGCACCTATTATGCTTGTGCCCTGCCTTGTTGTAATAGAAGCACTTGATCTTCTTCTTTCTCTTTTTATCATCAGAAGAAGATGGGTTACTAGAGTCCTTACCCTTACCTTTCTTTGATCTGGTCCAGAAAGCCGAATCTTCTCCAGTCCTCATCTTTTGACGCATCTCCTCCTCCAGAAGCATCGCGCTAAAATCCTCAAAGTTGAGGGGCAGATTTTTGTTCTGCGTATTCAGCGCCGTAACAAGATCGTTGTACTTTGGTGGGAGAATCCGTATGGACCTTTGTGCTAGATTCTCGCTGGTGATGGTGATGCCAATCGCAGTCATCTGATAGCGCAGATTCTTCACCCTGGTGATGAACTTCTCTGTCACTTCAGACTCAGACAACTTCTCGTTCGCGAGTTGAGTCTCCAGATTCTGAATCCGCATCTAATTCGTGGCCTCGTATATATTTTTCAAGACCGGTCCATGCCTCCTCCGCTATGGTGACATGTTGAATTAATGCCATGATGGAATCACTAACACTGCAGACAATAGAACACAGCGCATCTGCATTTCTTCTTGTCCATGCAAGAATCTCATCCGCAATTGGTACTATCTGTTGTCCTGCATTGCTAGATCCGGTCTCGCAACTAGCCTGACGTCCACCCCAGTACCAGTGTCCCAAAGCTCATATGCACTTAGGATGGTCTTCATCTTGAACTTCTAGAGTGGATAGTTAGAGCCGTCCAACTTTCCACTTTCGCCAAACGGTGGGATTTGCAGTCTTGCGGGCTGGGCCATCTCTCACAATCTGCTCATAAATAGAAACACACTACCAAATCTTCTTGCTAGAGTCCAGGCTCTGATACCATGTAAGAAAATAATACAATGTCTGCGCTCAACAAATAACAGGATCTCGTACGCAAGAGAGAAAACAAGATAGTATGGAGAATCAAACATTTGATTACTGTAGAACGGATACAATAGATGGAACTGCCTCCCAACCATGCACTCCTATGAAAGAAGCTTCGATGGCATGCTGGAAATAGTAGAAGACGGAGGCTGGATGCTAAGGAATCAGGGTTGCTGTAGCCAGTGATGAAATGGGCTTCACGGGCTTGCTCTTATATAGCCACCAGTTGTAGTTGGTTAGGCTCAATTGGGTGATCGACCCAGTCCACCCAAAATGGTCGACTAGGGGTCGGTCTCGAAATAGGCCACCGACCATACGATAGAACCGGTGCGCAAAACAGAGCAACTAACCTATGATCCCCATTCGGCCCAGAGCCATCCGGGATCATCTGAGGCTCCAAACGAGCCCCGCAACCCGAAAGTGGGCTGCCCCAGGAAATGCTCTGTCTACCCTCAGTGCGGTCAGTCAAGGGATGCCTTCCTACACTTGCATGTAGCCTAGTTGGTGGTGTCCCAACTCTATCTAAAGCCGTCCAGCCATCAAGCCACACATGGCCCCCACCAAACCAGGACCTACCGGATAACCGAGCTACTCAAATGCCTTCTCCTCATATGGGGGGCTTAAAGTAGAGTTAACTGGTTCCCGCATAGTTACACGAGAGTGGAGCATTGATATCTAACACCCCCCCTCAATGTCCACCTGCAAGTGAACTTACTTTTTTGGCCCAATGCCAAGTCGATGAAGATGCCTCTCCAGCAAGTCTCTTCCAAGAGCCTTCGTGAAGATGTCCGCAGCATTCTCTGTAGTCAAACAGTACACCAAGTTGACCTCTCCATCGATGATGAGCTCGCGTACAAAGTGATATTGAATCTCAATTTGTTTTGTGTGAGCGTGGAACACCGGGTTCTTTGCAATCGCCATGCAACTCTGATTGTCACATGATAACTGTGTAGGCTTGTTCTACACTGCACCCATGTCCCCCAAAATCCTCCTCAACCACACTGCCTCGCAAGAAGCAAAGCATGCAGATTTGTACTTGGCCTCGGTAGAAGAAAGAGCAACTGTGGGTTGCTTCTTGCTGACCCATGACACAACTCCAAATCCAAGTGAGAAACAGTACCCTGTCACTAATCTCCTGCTATCCACGTCTCCTGCCCAATCCGAGTCACAGAATCCAGTCAAGATGTTGCCCTTGGTATAGGTGATGCCATAATCAAGTGTGCCTTTGATGTATTTTAGCACCCGCATCCCTGCCCTCCAATGGTTCTCCCGGGGCTTATTGGAAAACCTGCTTAGTACACCAATCGCAAAACTGATGTTTGGCCATGTGTTGCACAGTTAAATCAATCTGCCCACAAGCCTTTTGTACTTCGCTTCATCCACCAGTGGTGATGAATCCTCGTTTGAGAGCTTCGCGTCAACCTCCATAGGGGTACCAACTATCTTGCACTCAGCCATACCAAATGCCTTCAGTATCTCTCCAGCATACTTCAGCTATGAAATGAAGATCTGTTTCGGCTCCTGCCAAACTTCAATCCCCAAACAGAAATGCATCAGTCCGAGGTCTATCATTTCAAACTCTCTTCCTAGCAAATGCTTCATCTATGAGATCTTCTCTTCATGGTTCCCTGTTATAACAAGGTCATCCACATAAAGGACCACGATCATACACCTGCCTCCTTCTCTGAATATATACAAATTTGCATCAAATAGGCTTTTCTTGAACCTATTTTGCAGAAAGTAGGCATCAATTCATTGGTACCATGCTTGTGGGGCCTGTTTCAGCCCGTAAAGTGCCTTCTTCAGTTTGCAGACTTTACCTTCTGAACCGAGGTTCCCAAAACCTGGTGGTTGTTCCACGTATACCTCCTCCTTGAGATCTCCATTCAGAAAGGCGGATTTCACATCCATGTGAAACACAGGCCAACTTCCCTGGGTAGCTAAAGCCAAAACACTACGAATTGTGGTAAGTCGAGCTGTGGGAGCAAAAGTATCTTGATAATCAAAACCATGTACCTGTGCAAATCCTTTTGCCACGAGCCGAGCCTTGTACTTATCCAACGTGCCATCGGACTTGTACTTGGTCTTGTACACCCACTTGGTTCCGATAACCTTGTGTTTTGGTGGTCGATCCACAAGGTCCCAAGTGTTGTTCTTCATTATGGAGCCATACTCTGACTGCATAGCCTCCATCCACCTATCATCACCATGTGCCTCTTCAAGACACTTGGGTTCATCAGCAGGGATCACTTCTGTCATCAAAGCATAGTTGACCAAGTGTTCTTGTGCCCTTCTTTGCTCCTCTAATCCTCCTCTAATCTCTTAGACCGGCGGTGTTCGGATGGTTCCTCCTCAATGGCTGGAGGTTCTCTACCATCCAAAAGCTGCTTTACCCACTTCGGGAATGGCCGTTGCCGTTGTGGTTTGCAGGCTCTTCTTCATCTTCTTTGTCTTGAATCCTCCCAAGCACCGTTGGGGGAGTTTGGTTTGCTACTAGAGGTGGTACTGGATGGATATCCTAGTCCTGGTTGTCTGGGAAGGAAGCATCCTCCTCCAATTGATGCGGCTGTTCTGAGAAGACCACATCGCGACTTATAATTACCTTCTTGGTAACAAGGTTATAGACATGGTAACCCTTCGCCTCTTCACTGTAGCCCAAGAAAATACACTTCCGGCCATTTGGTCCTGGTAGCATCAGGGACATGCACAAAACAATCACATCCAAAAACTCTGAAATGTGCAGCTGAAGGTTTCTTACCAAAAAAGGGTTGCAATGGAGTCATCCCGTTCACAACCTTTGTGTAGCTACGATTCAGGATGTAAACTACAGTGTTACATGCTTCAGCCCAGAAAGTCTTTGGCAAATCTTTCCCTTTCATCATACTCCGGCCCATTTCATAGATGATGCGCATCTTGTGTTCTGCTACTCCATTTTGCTTGATGTATGTGGCAGGGGTTTCTGCCTCTTGATTCCGTGACTTTTGCAGTAACTTTTGAATTTAGTTGATGTGAACTCTCCACCTCTGTCTGATCTCAACTTCTTCACCTTCCTCCTCGTTTCTTTCTCGACCATTACATGCCATTCCTTAAACCTACTAAAAGCCTCGTCTTTAGTCTTCAAGAAGTATATCCATATCCTTCTACTGTAGTCGTCGATCAACGTCATGAAGTAGTAGGAACCACCCAAAGCTTCTATCTCCATCTTTCTGCAGAGGTCCGTGTGAACGAGCTCTAGAGAAGCCTTTGCCGTACTAGCCTCTTTAGGAAAGGGATGCCGATGCTGCTTGCCCATCATGCAAGCTTCACATACATCGGGCAAATCTAAAATTTCTTATAGGTCTGCAATCATTCCACTTTTATGCATGTCCTTCAAAGAACTAAGGTTTAGATGACCAAGCCTCGCATGCCACAGCTTAGTGTTCTTCACATCCGCTCGAGCATTGAAAGCTGAGAGTTCGTAAATGTTGTTGCACCGTGTACCTTTACCAATGACCTTTCCTTGAAGATCCAGAATCTGTGCACCATTCTTATCGAATTGAACTTTGAGGTCTCGATCCGCGTGATCGCGGAAACGGACAACAAGTTCCTCTTGATATCTGGCACATAAAGAAAGAACATCGGACAACTGTTTTACAACTTGATCTGACTTGAGAGCAATCGTACCTTTTCCTTTTGCTGGACATTTTGCATCATTGTCGACTGCTACCAGGATGTCATTCCCTACTGGCTGTAGAGAGGTATACCAATTCTTCCGACTGGTCATGTGGCGCAATGCACCACTATCAATGATCCATGCTTCATCCGCAGGTACATGAATTGCCTCCATGCAAATCTCCTCAATTGCAAAACAGCTCTACTGGTACTACCTGCGCACTGTTGCTGGACTCTTTCTTTACTCTGTTCTTCTCATCTGCAATCTTCTTTCGGCACTCATTCTGCTTGTTCCCTGCCTTGTTGCAATAGAAGCGCTTGATCTTCTTCTTTCTCTTTTTATCATCAGAAGAAGATGGGTTACTAGAGTCCTTATCCTTACCTTTCTTCCAGTCCTCATCTTTTGATGCATCTCCTCCTCCAGAAGCATCGCGCTAAAATCCTCAAAGTTGAGGGGTAGATTTATGTTCTATGTATTCACCGCCATAGCAAGACCATCGTACTTTGGTGGGAGAATCCGTATGCACCTTCATGCTAGATTCTCGCTGGTTATGATGATGCCAATTGCAGTCATCTGATCACTCAGATTCTTCACCCTGGTGATGAACTTCTCTGCCGCTTTAGACTCAGACAGCTTCTCGTTCGTGAGTTGAGTCTCTAGATTCTAAATCCACATCTGATTCGTGGTCTCGTACTGATTTTTCAAGACCATCCATGCCTCCTCCGCTATGGTGACATGTTGAATTAATGCCATGACAGAATCACTAACACTGCAGACAATAGAACACATCGCATCTGCATTTCTTCTTGTCCATGCGAGAATCTCATCCGCAGTTGGTACTATTTGTTGTCCTGCATTGGCTGGATCCAGTCTCGCAACCGGCCTCACGTCCACCCCAGTAGCAGTGTCCCAAAACTCGTATGTGCTTAGGATGGTCTTCATCTTGAACTTCCAGAGTGGATAGTTAGAGCCGTCCAACTTTCTTCTTTCATCGAACGGTGGGATTCGCAGTCTTGCGGGCTGGGCCATCTCTCACAATCTGCTCGCAAACAAAAAACACACTACCAAATCTTCTTGCTAGAGTCTAGGCTCTAATACCATGTAAGAAAATAATACAACATATGTTCTCAATAGATAACAGGATCTCGTACGCAAGAGAGAAAACAAGATAGTATGGAGAATCAAAAATTTGATTACTATAGAACTGATATAATAGATGGCGCTGCCTCCCAACCGTGTGCTCCTATGAAAGAAGCTTCGATTGCATGCTAGAAACAATAGAAGACGGAGGCTGGATGCTGAGGAATCAAGGTTGCTATTGCCAGTGATGAAATGGGCTTCACGGGCTTACTCTTATATAGCCACCAGTCGTAGTCGGTTAGGCTCAATTGGGTGACCGACCTAGTCCGCCCAAAATGGTCGACTGGGGCCACCAACCATACGATAGAACCGGTGTCAAAACAGAGCAACTGACCTACGGATGCCATTCGTCCGAGAGCCATCCGAGATCATCTGAGGCTCCAAACGGGCCCCGCAACTTGAGAGTGGGTTGCCTCGGGAAATGCTCCATCTACCCTCAGTGTGGTCAGTCAAGGGATGCCTTCCCACACTTGCATGTAGCCTAGTTGGTGATGTGCCAACTCTATCTGAAGCCGTCCAGCCATCAGGCCACACATGGCCTCCATCTGGTGTCCAAACTAGGACCTACCGGATAACGGAGCTACTCAAATGCCTTCTCCTCATATGGGGGGCTTACAAGTAGAGTTAGCTGGTTCCCGCGTAGTTACATGAGAGTGGAGCATTGATATCTAACATATAATTCATACTTATGGTATTTACAATGATCCATTACACTCATCCTCTCAATCCCATTGAATATCTTAGAAAATAGAAATAAGTGAGAGCCGCTAGGCTATCACTTGATACTCAAACTCTTATCAAACATAGAGAAAAACAATACCAATGCCAAATTAAAATTATCAATTTTTGGCATCACACTATTGGAGCATAAGTCTCATCATAGTCTTGACCATATTGCTGTGCAAATCCTTTTGCACCTTAAGTTTGGCTTTGTATCTGACAATAGTTCCATCTGGATTGTATTTCACTTTGTATACCCATTTGTTTGCTATGGCCGCCTTTTTTGGTGGAAGGTCTCATAATTCCCAAGTGTTGTTCTTGTACAAAGCTTCCATTTCTTCATTCATAGGTAGTTTGCCATTCTGGCTTGTCAACTACATCTTCAAAGTACACTGGCTCTTCTATAGCCATGATGGTAGTCATATGAGCATAGTTGGTGGTTTCAACCTAAATTGCTTTGCCTTTCTGAGCATATGTCAATCTGGCTAGTGGTATGCTTTCTCTAGTAGACCGTCTGAGTTACTACGGATCTTCTAGGGGTGCTTTTGGCAATTCTTGCTCTTCTTCATCGACCTTTTCTATAGATGACTAGGTAATCAGTGCGTCTATCTCCTATGTATTTGAGGTTTTCCATTCTAATTCCTCGTCAAAGATTACATCTCTAGAGATAATGACCTTTTGGTTGATGGGATCATAAAACTTCTATGCTTTGCTATCTTCACTATAGCCAACCATGATGCATTTACATGACTTCACATCCAATTTTGTGCGATGATTGTCATGTATGTGGGCATATGCTATGAAACCAAATATGCAGAGATGCCCAATGCATGGCTTGTATCGAATGAATGCTTCATAAGGTGTCATACCTTGAATTGATTCAGTCGGAAGTTGCTTAAGCAAGTAGTTTGTAGTGGCTATTGCTTCTTCCTAGTACCGATTCAGAAGATGCTTCTCATTGAGCATTGCTCTAGCACTGTCTGCTAACAAAAAATCATGAATGCTAGAGACATGTATTCACCTCCTCTATCTGATCTCATGACTTTGATCTTTCTACCTGTTTGGTTTCTACCATGGCTTTGAATTCTTGAAATCTAGAAAACACTTTAGATTTCTCTTTCAGAAAGTAGACCCAACAATATCTGTTGTAGTTGTTGATGAAAGTCAAGTAGTAAAGTGAACCATTGATGTTGCAGGTCTGGGCATAACCCCATACATCTATATGTATCAAATCAAGAATACCTCGTGCTCGAGAGCTGATTCTACCAAAATTGGTTTGCTTTTGTTTACGAAAGCAGCTTGCTTTGCAAACTCTTTCCAAGAAACTGAAGCTTTGGAATTCCAATTGCCATATACTAATTTCTGAGCTCTATTGATCAAGCTTTTGAAATTGACATGTCCATATCTTTTGTGCCATTTTGCAAAAAGTGGCATTTATTGTAGTTGAGATAACATGGCATGCAAATTTGGTACTGAAGCTAGCATTTTAAAAAAGCATCCTTCCTTGACTGCTTTTCCTACTAGTTTTGATATCCTCTAGATTTGTCTTTGATCATACATTCATCTCCACCGAAGATGACTTGGCAGTTTTGTTCCGTCATTTGACCAACTATCAAGAGGTTCTTGCTAAGTTTCGAAACATAGAGTACATCTTTCACCAATCCTTTAATACCAGTAAAATTGTTCATAGGGACAATTCCTTTCCTTAAATTGGATTTGGTATATTATCTACCATGTAGATGACATTCTTTGTGGTTTCATCTCTGTGAATCATTCTTGATGGTTTGTCACCATGTAGATGACACCCTTAATGGTTTCATCTCTATGAACCATTCCTGATGCTTTGTCATATGAGATGATGTACTGCTGTCAATGTACCAAGGATCTTGATCTACTTGGTTGACTTGATAACTGTATTCCCCTTTTAAATTACAATCAATGTCTGGATACACTATGGCAGGATCTACTATAGGTGTGGTCACTATTGGTATAGTTGTAGATCCTGTTTGTTGGTGCTATGACAACTGGTGGAGTAGAGCTAGTGGTGCTGGATTGTCCAATGGTCTAAGTGTAGACCCATCAACATACTCCCATTTGTCCTAAAGTACAAAAATGGTCTCTATTAGGTATTTCCATGTGCCATAATTGGAGTTGTCTAGCTTAGCAGATGCCTCCAAATCGAGGTTGCTAGTCATAGACATGGTGCAAGAAAGTGTACTCAAAGTGTCTGTGAAACCATTGTCTGAATCAACTGCAATACACACTGTATTAAGTGAAATATAAACTATTGGTGAAGATAGAACTACAATATATAATCCAATCTATTATAAGGCTTGTTGCAAATGATACCAAGAATAGCCAAGAGGCTTTACAAGGCTTAAAATAATGTGCATAATGCTCGAAAATAACCAAATAGGCTTTACAATGATGGCATGTGTGTGTGAAATCAAATCATGTGATATCTACACACTGAAAAATCAGTCAATGTATTTGAACACTCTGAAGTCTGCTCACTCAAATGTGGAACATCAGGTTTTAGGTAATGTGATGAGCGTGTGATGATGTGAAACCGCGTGTGAGTGAAGGGACTAACTTCGAGCAGGTACTATTTAGGATTTCTTGGGCATGGCTTCGATTGGCTACTTTGGAGTTCTCTCTACTATGGATGATCTAATCAACTCTAAACTAGATCTAGACCAACTTTTGACCAATGTAAAAGCAGAAAATGATTCCTTTTCTTTGTTCATTTTAGGTGTTGGGTCAGATGCGCCAATGTAGAGGCTGATGTGCATGCAAGAAGTGGATTTTTCATCGAGGCTCAAAAGTGTGTGATACTTGTGTTGAAATGTGCGCATGATGTGACGAGCACATAGAGCACAAAAAATCAATCATTTTTCCTTTTTGGAGTACCCTCAAATTCTTCCTAAATCAAGAGATACGACTTGATCTAGGTAGGGCAAAAAGGGTGAAAATGATGATGTGGTAGTGATGTGGCCATTGTGTTCACATGGAAAAACTATGCCTAGCAAGGGGTGTGCTTGTGAAGCCCTATGCTGAGGTGGAAGGTGTGGTCACATGCATCATGGAAAACTATGCCTGTGGAGCACTGATGATGTGGCTATTGTGTGCACATGCAAGATGTTATGTGTGCCTTGCAAGAGGTAACTATGCTTAGCAAGGGGCAGTGTGCCACATGTCATTGCTGAGGTGGTAATGATGATGTGGATAGCCATGTGGATGCTGATGTGTCACTAATGAGTCAGCAGATGACATGGTAGTTGATTAGTTAATGTGATGACGTGTGTGTTGACATGGCTCATTGAGGTCAACTGATGATGTGGCAAGTTGATGATGATGTGGATGCCATGTGTCAAAAATGAGGTGGCAGATAAGGCTGACAAGGCACCTTTGGATGGATTGTCATGTGTCAATCAAAGGATTCCGTTGGAATATGTTGCTTGTTGCTGACGGAATATTCTTTATATGCCACATCAAATGTGATGGAATCATTAGGATTCCAAAAGATTCTTTTAGATCCTATCTTAGGAAGCTGGCTTTTTCGTCATCTAGTGTTGTGAGAGCTTGCAGCCAATGGCATATGCTGGTTGGTGCCTTTTGTTGGTAGCCATCATTAGGAGTCGCCTGGCTAGCTCGTTGCCTAAGGGGTGTAGGTCATTAGCTGTTCAACGAGCTATTGAGATTTAGAGCCCATAGTAGTAGTCATTGTAGAGACTATGTTGTAAGCCACCTTGCTTGCATTTGGATGTCTGTAGAGTCTGTTGCAAGGCTAGAGCTGTTGAGGCACTACAGCTATGAGAGAAAACCCATGAAGAGGCTGTTGCCAGCAGTAGATGGCACACAAGAGGTGCTCATTTGTTTAGGCATTGCAATAGATGGTCGGCTGGAGTGTTGTTGGTGAAGCTTTAGAGCTTTGGAGCATGGAAGAGGAGCTCATAGTTGACCAAAACTTGTGTAGCTTGTTGTTGTTTGGAGCTTGTAGCCAAACAACTCTCTTGTTCTCTCAATACTAGATAGACTAAACTCTCAAGGCGAAAGCTCTCAATAAGCTAACTTTTCTCTCTCGAAGATAGATAGATATCCTCTCTCAAAGAATGCAAAACTCTCTCACATTAGGAGAAATATCTCTCACATGAATCCTCACAAAGACTCTCAAGAATCACTTGAGGAATGGATTAAAAAATCTCTTGCAAAAAATTGAGGAACCACTTATTCTCACGGAACAATGAATGGAAAAAGGAATGGATGGAATTCTCTCAAGAAAAAGAGAACTCTCGATCACTCAATCTCTCGATCTCTCAATCCCTCAATCTCTCACACGATGCTCTTGATGCCTTAGCGGAAGGCAAGGGAGCTCTGATACCATGACAAAATATGAAGAGGGGAGAGGCGAAGAGTGGGGATAAGGAGAAAGGGCACAGCTAGAGAGCACACCACAAATGACTACCTATACACTATGATGTTGAGCATGGTTTCTCAACAAGGAAGTGGATTTATCAAAAGCCATCTACATCGCTAGATGACCTCACAATTGAACATTTTGTTTGGAATATTTTGATATGAAGGATGTGTCATTGTAAGTCATGCAACACACCATTTGATGATAGAAATTGCAAAAGCAATCCAATGGAGGCATGCTCTATGAATCCCAAGAATGCGACCATCGTTAAGGAGGAAATTTAAAAATTAATTGATGTAGGATTCATTTATTAGATTGAACATATGGAGTAGGTGTCTCCGATGGTGATCATAATTAAAAATAATGGAAAGATCAGAGTATGTGTAGACCTTAAAAAGTTTAATGCTGCTACTCATTGTCATCACGATCACTACCCACTACCATTCACTAAGCACATATTGGAAAGAGTAGCTGGCAAGGGACCATATAGATTCATTGATGGGTTCTCCATCTACAATCAAGTAATGCTCCATCCACATTGCAATGGTTGTTGAGGACAACATTTAAAGAATATCTAATGAACTTCTTAGAAGTTTTCCTAAACAACCTGTGCAGTTATTCAAAGTGAGATGAGCATCTTTGATACCTTAGACTAGTTTTTGCAAGGTGTTGATTGTACCAAATATTCCTAAACCTCTCAAATGCCAATTTTGGGTAAAGCATGGAGTAATCTTGGGACATCTTGTGTCCAAAAATGGAATCTACATGGATTACAATAAGATCAAGCTCATCCTACCATCTCCCATTAAACTTATAAGACATAGAACTACTATAGGAGATTTATATTTTGCTATGTAGAAATGACTCAACCTTTGTATAAAATTTTAGTAGAGTTCACTTGGAGTTCACTTGGAAGAGGAGTGCTAGATCATCTTTGAGACCCTTAAACTGGCTAAATTTATTAAACATTGTGACCCCTATCATAGAGCAGTTATACCACAATAGGACTATATGCCCTTTCTTGGTGTACTTATCGATCAATCTTTTGAGAAATGGAGTATTGATTTTATTAGTCCTATAAGTCCAATGGACAACACTACACAAGCCTAGTGTATTAATGTTGCAAACTGACTACTTTACCAAGTGGATTGAAGCTAAGGCAACATGGAAGGGACTTGGCACTTTTTGAGTTTTTTTCTTGCGAGTTTTTAATCCTAACAAAATATAGCTAGTGTCTAGCTTTATATTCACCCTGAACATAATCCCAACATAGTCTATCCCTCCGCCCCCCCCTTTTAGCTCAAAAAAAGGCTAGAATTTCACAATTATTTATTGTACACATATGTTTTTGAGGTTGCATTTTACGGTGTACAAATAAGTGATAGCAAGTGATAACAAGTCAATTTCTATGACTTGTTAGGACACCATACACACTCCTACATTAATCATTTCCAACCCATGCACTCATGGCTGTGGAAGCTTTCCTATCCTTAGGGTACTAGGGCCTAGATTGTTGGATTCAGCATAGGCCTAGGGGTTCCCCCTGGAAAGACCAATTTTTGTATTAGGTCTTTTTTGTGAGGACTGACCCCCCTCCTCTTAATATATTTGGCATTTTCCCCCCCGAAAAAAAAAACTTTAAATGTGTGATGTAAAGGCTATGGAAATATCCATATTGAAGTAACCAATGGTTCCAAATATACATAGTTTTACCTGCATCTTCTTGGATAGAAGTCACAAAATTGTACTCTTGGAGAAGGGTTCATCTTCCAAATCAGCATGTGACTAATAAAATATGACGAGTATTTGGGAGTGTGAATGAAACTATCAATTTGGTGGAGTGTTGTTTGACATGCAAAAGTGGTATTTTGTGCATCTATTTTTAGAGACTATCCATTACAACCAAAAATTACATCAACAACAAAATTTAAATAGACTAATATATCCATATAATTCATCTTAGGCATTGTTCCCACATACGGTTTTAGGCAAAAACCATTAATTGGGATTTTAATGGCAATGCCATGTAGATCATAAACTTAGAACATGTACCTTCAACCAATACGTCCTTTATCTAAAAATGGTCCATAATTTTTAACATTTTTGAACTTTTTGTTTTTGTTGACCTATGATTGTTTGCATTTCTTGATTTAGGTCAAAGATCATAGAACTCTAAATTCTTTCTTGCTCCAATTGTAAAGATTTTTCACTCTTTTTGTCATAGACTTTTTCACTCTTTCTGTTAGAGACTTTTCAAGCAATAACTTATGTTGTATAGTAGCTTTGAGACTCAAAACAATGAATTCCATGGTACTACAACTTGAAGCCCATAGACTAATCTGAATGGTAGTGCAAAATGCAGTTGTTGATTCCAGTCTATTCTATTCTCATTAGAGATTCTTGCCTATGCATTTGATGGTGGATAATACATTGTGGATTTCTTATGTACAATCACATGCAAAGAAGTTAATGTAAACATCCCTTTTATTGAAATTTTATCTTGGATAAAAAAACTAGAAATACTGAGTCATTAATCTAGATATCATTTATTCAAAGAATATGCTCCTTGATCAAAAACAAGTTTTATTGGACATTCAAAACTTGTCATAGTTTTTTGATTTTGCAACACTACTAGCTTAAATTTCTCTAAATGCTATTGCTTCAACCCATTTCATGCAATAAAGGTGCAATAATCTATAGCAACCAAAGTATACAATTTTTGTATATTTTGCAGGTAGTTTTGTTGGGATGGATAAAACTACCCCCTTTGAAATCCCTATCGAATTTACTTTTTTCCTTAAGCAAATCCAACCTTCAACTGTGAAGAAGGAATCGGTTTCACACAGTGAAGCTCATGCTGCTGCCTCTGATGAATTTACTTGTTTTCTTAAGCAGATCCAACCTCCAACTATGAAGAAGGAATCAGTTTCACATAGTGAAGCTCATGCTCTTGCCTCTTATGACTCTGATAATGCTAGTGACTCATCTAATACAGATTTCAGATACTCTTGCTACTTTACTGATGATAATACAAATGATACAGATGATACATTGGTACCCCTCTTTTAATTCTGCTACTGTGACAAACTCAAAAGTTTCAAATCTCTTGAGTTTCTGTCACAAATGTTTTGCTTAAAAAAACTTCTCCCCATGGGGGATGGTTGTGCTACTCTAAAGACTATGCAATGATCATATCTTTAATGATATAATATATTACAAACTTTTTTTCTACCCCCAAAAAAAAAATATAGTCACATTTGTAAATGGTTCTAGAGGAAGAACCAAATGATGAGGCATTTGATTTGATTGAGGCCTCCTGGCTCTTTTTTTCATTGCAAATGTTACTTTACAATTTTGAAAGAATCTTTGGAAATTATGGGCCACCATAAACATGGTTGCATTATCTTCTTGCCAGTTATACGACGACAAAATCCATGCTAAATCTCCCTGATGTGCTTTTCATAAGAATGCATCTTTTTCAAAATCAGGCACACATCTTTTGAGTCTCTCTTTTATACAGAGCACCAACAATTACAATAAAGGAGTTACTTCTTAGAGCAAGCTTCTTTCTTTGATCGTTGGATAGAGGCCTACAATAGAACCATCAATCAAGAAAAACAACATTTGATCATACCCGATGTCTTAATTGAGCAATTGAATATTAAAAAGTTAATGCATTAGGAACAATTTTTTGAGACACTAGCCACCATAAACTCATGGTTTACATGGGAATTCAAGGAATAAAGATACAAAATCTCATGTAACATCAAATGAGGAAAAATTCACATAGATATCACATTTATAGGATGGAGTGGAGCTTATTAGGTAAGCTCAAGAGTCATTTCTTGGTGCATTGTTGATCTAGGAGTAGAAGGCTATATTTAATCATGAAACTACATTTTGGAGACTTGTAGCATTGTGGGCAGTAGCCATGGAATCCAATCTTTGAAGTAATTTGGAGATGTTAAGAATTATAATTTGTGGGTAAGTAAATATAGGCTACCCTATCAACTATGCAAACCGCTTTTCCATCCAAAATGATCATATGCAGGAAGGGACATTAATAACAATATATACAGAACAACACCCTATCATCTCTAGGATGTGCAAGTAGAGCAAGGGAAATGCAATTGTGAGATCCCAAAGAAGTTAAATTTCATCATGTGCTTTGCTTGATTCAAGTTTTCTTGAATTATATACAATAGCATGCTGTCTACCTAGAGTGTGAATGAGTGAATAATCAAATTCTTGTGGCAAAAGAATTCTCAACCAAATAAATGAGAGCTTGTTGATTAACATGAAATATTATTTTGTTGTCTAATAAATAATGTATAAGCTTCTTAATTATATAAAAAATACCCAAATCTTCTCATTTAACTACAGAATAATTTGGTTTAGCTTTGTTCATCATTTTGCTAGCATAGAATACGGGTATGTACTGGTTCTTGGTTTTGCTTTGCATTAGATATGTTTTAATACCTATTTGCAATGCATCCACAAAAATGTGAAAAGGTAGTTGACTCTAGAATCAAATATATAATTTAACAAAGAGAAACCCTCATATTGATTCTCAATCCATAGATAAGAAACATCATTTTTCCAAACTTGTCAAAGATTGAAAAATGTTAGTTAAATACATGAGAAATATGTTGTGCCATTTGATTTGACCAATGAATCAACTCATTTGCTTCATATGCTTTAGTATAGGGGATTTCTAAATTGCTTCAACCTCCCAAGGATCTATTGAGATGCATTTCACTAAAATGAAATCTGCCATTTCTAAAATGATATGTCCCAATAGAACACCTCTTTTGACTCCGAGCTCATAGTCATTAGCATTCAGACTTAATCTTGGCATATGACACTCACTTGTATATGCGATACAACACTTGTCAAAACAAAGCTTCAGATTCTAAATATGATATGAAGTCTTTCCAAACACACTAAATTCATCTAAGAATACCCTCATGAAATCTGCAAGAAAAGGAGCAAATACTTGTTAAATCCATTTTTAGAAAGTAGGTGGTGCATTTTTCATACCAAAAGTTGCTACATTATTGGCAAACGCTCCCCATTTTGTTATAAATTATATATTAATTCTATCTTCAAGAGACATGAGAATCTAATTATATCTAAAAAATATGTCAAGAAAACCATAAATTCATAACCTTCTACTGCATCTAACATAGGAACACATAATGGTGAAAACGGGTTGCATCATTTAACTTTCTATAATCAACATATATTCAAGGTTTTCCATTCTTTTAGAACAATGATGATAGGTTATAACCATGTTATCTCATTTGATAAACAAAACCAACCTTTAGTAGCTTTTCAATCTCTTTTTTAACCTATTTGGCATTATTTGGATTCATCTAATATCTCTATTGAACAATATGGACCACATCTTCTTTTAGAGATTTTATGCTAACAAAATTGTGGATCAACTTCCTTCTTATCAATGTAAAGCCATGCAGAAATATCCTTATATTCAAGCACTAAAGCCTTCAAATGAACTTTGAGCTCACTTTGTATATGGACACTAATGTTTACCATTTTCAAAGACTTATTTGATCCCAAACTTAAATCTTGAAGCTCATCTACAATAACTATGGTGCTCTTTTTCATATGCTCTTCATAAGCTTTTTCTATTGTATTACTACATGCATTTATACTCCATGGCCAAATATTTGTTCTTGCTTATCTTCATTGTCAAATAGCTATTATGTATCCGACTTCAACATTTTGTTATGGGATTTCCTTTTTTTTGTATTTCCACATCATCATTGTTATTCTCATATTGCTACAAAATCTAATCTACATCAATTCCCAAAATCAAAACTAGAGAAGATTTCTACTAAGCAATCTACTTCCTTTACTTGGGCAACCATATGAATGCCTTTTTCATTAGAGGTCTAAGGGAATCTGGAAGCATTGAGGGAGGAATCAAATCCTTACCCTAATTTTACCTATTTTGCTTTTACTCTTTCTCATCCCTAGTCTTGCTTGTTTTTTACCATGGTGTACCTAAGAGAATATAGTAAACACTGTCACCTTCTTCAAGCCAAATAATGACTAAATGAATTGGATGAGTTGGACATAAAACTATAATCTACAATCCTTGTGTGATACCCAATTGCTGAACTCTTCTTTGATTTGCCATCTTTGCCTAAAATGGTACATGTTTTAAACCTAATAAATTAACCTTTTGAACAATATTCAAGTAGTGTATTTACACTTAATCTACCATGAAGAATAACTTCTCTGATATAGTGATCTTTGAAGTGGACATTAATTATCAAGACTTTGTAATCCATGTCTTCAACTTGAGAATGGTATACATAGTCAAAATCTCTAGAAAAATGTTATCCATTTGATCTGTTAATTTGATATTTATTGTATTTTGCTCCATTGATTTTCTAATTAGTTGATTACAAAATGCTATATCTAAATTTAAAATTTATTCTAGAGTCATATTGAACTATGATTTCAGAAATGCTTGAAAAAACTCGTTTAACAAACTCATAGATGCTGGCCTCTAATTTTTTGCTTTAGATATATTGAGTTGCTTTTTGAAAATCGTTTAAACTTTAAGGCTTCCACAAATTTGACTTGAGGATAGTAAGAACTCATTGTCTCTTGCTTGCTCTAAATATTTTAAATTTCTTGCATGACTCCAGTTTTGATTTGATTTTAATCTTACCAATGAACTTGGATGATCTTTGTCTTAATTTTGTGTCATTATATATATATATATATATATATATATAAATCTAGTGATGACCCTGGGTTGAGAAATGTGCTCCTCATATGTGACATCTTGCACTTGAAGAGATGGGTGGGGTAGAAGAGGTTCATAATGACACAAAGGAAGAGCACAAGTGAAGCCAAAAGCATGTCTATTGAAATGAAGGGAGAACCTCCCTTATATAGAGTGGAGAGAAAGTTTTCCTAGATCATAGGCACCTCCCTAATAAGCCCCTACATCATAGGAACTCCCAAATCAAAGGCACCTCCCCATGTGGGGGCCTTTACATTACATCATCACTTATGTCATGGTCTAGACACCCCATAGCACTAGGTGTGCTTCTACTACACACACACACACATGTGACTCCCCTAGATGCACACATGCACCTTAGAGCAAGCCCTTGATCACATTTATCCCAACATACCCCCCCTCAAGGGTTTACCTCATGCTATGTCAAGGATACATCTAGTCACATAGTTTCTCATGCCATCTCATTGTGGTCAATAATAAATCTATGGCTAGGATCTCATGCTAGCAAAAGGTGCCCAAGGGTCAAGGTTTACAAAAATGGGATAGATCCAACACATATCACATGGCCTACATGTATCATATGGTGACCGTGGGTGATTTACAAAAGACAAAACACATAACATTCTTTTTGGAGTACTACTCCAGGCAGAAAACCTCAAAAATCGACCAAGTGATGATAAATAAAGTTCAAAAGAAAAAGTGCTCCAAAAGCAAGTCTTTATCTTCTACCACAAATTTTGATTCTTTATTTGTTGATGGAGCTCTTTCTTCAACTAGATTTCTCATGTTTTTCTTCTTCTCATTGCAGAACTTCTTTGAATGACTGTTCTTGCCACAATAAGTGCAAGGACGAATCATGTAGCAATCTTTTTCAAGATGATTGGTCTTTCCACAATGCTTGCATGCCTTGTACTTGCTCTTTGATGAAAACTTTACTGCAAGTGCTTCTTTGTGCACTTTACCCATTCTTGAAGTGTTCTTTCTCTCCTCCTCTTGTAAAGCACTAATGATGCCCTCCAGTGTGGGTTGGGGAAGATTCTTCAAAGTAGTCACAACATAATCATAGTCTTGAGGCATACTCTTCAAGAGCATAGCCATAGCATCATCTTCGATAAGTATAGAGTTGATTGAGGCCAATTGTGTCATAAGACTCCTCAAAGTATTAACATGAGCTGCAACATTGTCTCCATCCATCTTAAGTTCAAAGAACTTAATTTTCAAATTCAACTTAGAAGTATGAGAGCTAGCACCAAATAACACATATAACTTATGCCAGGCCTCAAAAGGGGATTCCAAATCTAAAATATGATGCACATTATCATCTCCCAAACCTAATGCAATTATTGTATAAGCTTTCTCTATCCTTTTAGCATCTGCAAATGTAGTTGAAGAAGAGTCACTTGCCTTCCCTTTACCTTTGGTTGTGGTTGATTCACCTTCTTGAGATGATTGATTCCCTGACTTGACGAAGTCCCACAAATTCTCTTTCATAAGCACAAATTTGATTTTCATTTGCCAAGTGTGAAAACCTTGGCCATTGGACTTGTCTATCTTAAAGGTAGCCATGAGAGGGTCTTACCTTTATCAGGCAGTGTCTACTCTCTTACAAAATGACTAATCTTACTGAACAAAGAAATATCCCTCACCATATAAATGTAGATTGCTAGAGAGAAACTCAGAAAAGCCTAGTTGTTTAGCATAAGTATACCCAATTGGCTTCTCCCAAAGCTTCTTAGCCGGGGTCTTCTTTACCTTGTACTTTGTCCTTCTTGTAGTCTTCTTCAAGTGCTTAACATTGGAAGAGCATTGAAAAACTTGGCATTTGGTAAGATATCAATGCCAACTAAACTTCAAATTGAAAGAACATTCTCTGAATTGTAGTTTAGCCCCATTTCATACCTCAAGCATCAACTTTAGCATTTACTTTAGCATCAAACTTCAAGAACTGTCAAAAATGCTTGCAAAAAATAGAGCAACCTTGGAGGCTTGATATCTCACTCCACATAACTTCAAATTTGGGGCTTTGTGATCTGGAATGAAGTCCCTATATCAAAGAATAAGCACAGTAGAGGAGGGGTGAAATTTTGTGTCATGTTGCCCGTGAGAATCACGCCAATGCCGATTGGTTTTTGTTCAGTTTCTCCTCAATGCATGGACCATTTTAGCTCATATTGGCATAGTAAACTCCTCTAGGCATTCCCCAATTGTAGCTCAAATCATTTCTCATAATTTTGTGTGTGCGGCTTGAATCAATCAAAACATTGACAAACTGTCAAAATGTTGGCATGGGAAGCAAGCACAATGTTTCCTTAATTGCTTGTGGTTGAGAGGTCGCCCATATGCAAGGAAGCTTGGGATGAAAGGGATCGGAGAATGGTGGAGAAACAAGGAAGAATAAGCTTTAGGAAATTTGGGCAAGAAGATGAAAAATGGTGAAGAGGTAGAGAAGAAGATGGTAGGGGTGAGAAGATGATGATGTGGCACTTTTAGAATGGATTCTCTAGAACCTAGGAGCTCTGATACCAAATGAAGAGATGGGTGGGGTAGAAGAGGTTCATAATGACACAAAGGAAGAGCACAAGTGAAGCCAAAAGCATGTCTATTGAAATGAAGGAAGAACCTCCCTTATATAGAGTGGAGAGGAAGGTGTCCTAGATCATAGGCACCTCCCTAATCAACCCCTACATCATAGGAACTCCCAAATCAAAGGAACCTCCCCATGTGGGGGCCTTTGCATTACATCATCACTTATGTCATGGTCTAGACACCTCATAGCACTAGGTGTGCTTCTTCTACAGACATGTGACTCCCCTAGATGCACACATGCACCTTAGAGCAAGCCCTTGATCACATTTATCCCAATAGCACTTATATGATACATGACCACAAAGAAGGTCTCAGCTATGTCTGTTCCACCATCTGCCAGGGATTCTCTCCCTTGTCACATGAACTTGCTCTCTCTCAAGTTCCTTCTAGAATCCTCCCTCCTACCCCAGCGCTTGCCACATGGTGTTCTCTTGAGTTCCGTGTGTCCATTTGGACCTTAGAACCTCTATGCCCATTTAGGCCTTACTGATGTACTCCATATTGTTGCCTAGGCCAAGGGTAATTCCTAGTCCCTGACCCTCTACACTCCCATTGATGCAAGCACTGTCAAGCCCTTTGGTTTCCTGCTTCACCATAACTGCACCAAACGGTTCTGGGATTATGACTGACGTAACATTCCCTTCCCCTTAAGAATGTTTACGTCCTTGAAACCAAAATTGGGAAACCTCCTCTGGAGATTGCTTGCCCTTTCCCATGTTGAACTCTCTTTAGGTCTATCTTTCCACTTCACCAGACATTCTTGCCATATAGTATGTCGTGTTCTTTTTTCTTGTTTATCTAAAATTCTTTCTCATTCGTGTGGTAAAGATATAGGTTCAATGAGTTCAACTAGGACTTCATTTCCAAGGAGATTATCATCATCTCCTAATTTTCTTTTTAGCCTACTAACATGAAAAACTGGATGTACTCTACATCCCTCATGTAAGGCTAATTTGTAAGCAAGTTCTCCAATCCTCTTAAGTATTGTGAATGGTCCACAATATCTAGGAGAAAACTTCGAACATTTTCCTTCTTTAGAGATTCTGAAGATTCAGGTACTGTTAGCCGGAAAAGAAATCGGGACAAGAGGCTAGACACTAAGCATGGTGACGCTCAAGGGCCATAGAGGAAAGGAGAACATGAGGGCGAAACATTATCATGGGAGGGGAAATGGGATTAGAAGGGGAGGGAATAAAGAGGGAGACTATGGCACAAGGGGAAAGGGAGAGGGGGGAGAGAAGAATGTACATGATGGGAGGAGGAATGTAAAGATGGAGACATCAAGGGAAGAGGGCCATGCTTTATTTGAAAGGAAGGGAAGGGGAAATCAAAGTACTAGCTAGGTGGCTTTACAAGAATGAGCGTGTCTTATCAAGGAATAGCCCCCTCCTTTTATAGCCAAGAGAGGGGGTATCTCCCAATAAATGCATCCTCCCACATGCATGGTGTGTGTGGAAAAGTCTCCCATGTGGGCTAGGTGGTTACGCACTCTCAATTGTGTGCGACAACCCTTTGCCTCATTTTTCCACATAAATCAAGCCCCATATCTCAAGTCTATGATACTCCCTTGGTCTCTCCCCAATTTTATAATACGTTCAAACCTCTAGGAGGACAAGTGGAGGGTTGGCACAAGGAATATTGCCATCTCATCCTACTTTTCCCATTATTTAACTTGCACTCTTGGACCTTCTATACCTCCCCCACATGGGCCTATCCTATATGGATGGAATAACCTAATATAATATCCATCTCCACCTCCCATGGACTTTGGGCCATATCTCACTAAATGCAGGCATGGGACTGCCCAGGTGGAGGGGTGGCACATGGAGGAACCATGCCACCTTACATTTTATAATATTACTACCATGGATTATGTACAACACACATTATGGGTCCTCTTACGTGGAAGGGTGGCACATGGTCATGCCCTGCCACCTCAACCCTAGGCCCTATGCGCTCCATATTTTATTATACTATTGCCACACATACAAACACACACACATATTAATGCCTTTTTCCTTAGACAAATTTATCCATAACAGTTCCCCCCCCTAGGTAGGGAATGCACAACATTTCCATGCCTGGGTCCATCATGCACAAAGAAGGGCTTGAGGTAATGCTTGTTGATCACCTTCATGCCATATGGCTCATGCAGCTCCCGAACTTGTACAGACCCATTGCTACATTCCTTGATGACTTTGGATGGCCGGTCCACAATGGAAGGAACTTCTTATCCATTTGTTGGTCCAATCAGTTATCAAAGCATAGCACAACATCCCCCTTAGCAAAGTGTCTTTCCCATCCCTTGCGAATCTTAGAATCCAAGTGGGCCTTTTGTCGATTCTTTTGGATCTCTGTTTGGTGTAGTGCAAGACGTCGGGTTTCATCTAGCTTCTCAAGTTGCACCAACCAGGCCTCTACATGTTCATCTTCTGTCATCCTCTATTCTTGTGCCAATCTCAAAGCCGGAATCTCTATCTCTAGTGGTAAAATGGCCTCAGTACTGTACACCAACTCAAAAGGAGTGTGACCTGTAGACGTTTTATGGGTGATGTTGTAAGCCCACACGGCTTTAGTGACCTTCTGATCCCACTGGCTCCTATTCCCCGTGGCCATTTTCCCCATGGTTTTACAAAGGAGGCCATTGGTCCGCTCCGTTTGACCCATGGATGCTGGATAATAGATGCTAGAAGTGCGATGATCAATACCCATGTGATCCATGAGCAAAACCACTACTTCATTTAAGAATGGACTCCCATGGTCAGATACTATTTCCATGGGTGTCCCAAACCTTGTGCAGATACGTTCAAATATGAAATTTGAAACTGCCTTACCATTTGCAGCGGGGAGGGCAATAGCTTCAGTCCACTTAGTGACATATTGAGTGGCTACCAACAGATACTTCTTTTTGCGGGCAGTCATGGGCAAGTGCCCGACAAAATCTATTCCCCACTTCTGAAACGGATGGATGGACATCATTGGGTGATGTTGCCCAAGACGCAAATCCTTCCTACCAAAGAATTGGCATGGTTCACAGGTTTTGCAATACAAAGTGACATCCTTGAACAAGGTTGGCCAATGGTATCCAGCATGTAAAATCTTCTTAGTTGTATAGTCACTGGCATAGTGGCCTCCACAAAATCCATCATGATAATGCTTCAATACCTTAGGCACTTCATCTGCATCAATGGCCCGTCTTAGTACCCCATCCATGCCTTGATGGTACAAGACCCCATCAAAGAGAGTGTAGCGCCTACTATCTTTTCGAATCTTCTTTCTCTCATAGCTAGTACTTTTCGGAGGAAAGGAGAAAGCAGTCAGAAACCTATAGATACCACCATACCATGGATCCCCAACTTCTATGGCTACTACAAGGGTTACATCAAGGCACTCCTCTAAATCAATCAAAGCATTCTTCAAGTTGGAACAACCCCCTTTTACAATTTTGAAAGAAAATTCATATTCTTGTAGAACTGCCAACCATTTGGCCAACCGGCCCACGGGATTTGGTGATTGAAGAACCTGCTTTGCAAGACCATTGCTAGAGATTATAATGAAGGACTTTCCAGCCACATAATGCTTAAATTTCTCAATGCAGAACACCAATAACAAGGCATGCTTGTCAGCCTCTGAGTAGCATCATTTGGTGTCAAGCAATTGTCGAGAAGCAAATCGAATGGGATACATGAACCGATCCTCCCCTTGCTAGAAAAGAATACTTGCCAGAGTGTGTGCACCAAACCCAGGATTGATATAGAAAATCTTTGACCAATTTAGATTGCATAAAATGGGTTCTGAAGCTAGAGCATTCTTGATTTGTGCAAACCCATGATCACAATCCTCATTCCAAGAGAAATCAACCCCTTCTTTCAATAGCATAGTCATGGGTCATGTCAAAGCAGCATATTGATCAATGAAGCGGCGATAGTATCCTGCTAGATTGACAAATGAGCATACTTGACATTTGGTTGTTGGTGGGGAGAGCTTGAGGATGGCTTCTACCTTCTCAGGGTCAGGCTTGACGCCCTCGGATGAGACAATATGTCCTAGTAACCTCCCTTGAGTGGCTCCAATGGTGCATTTCTCAGGGTTGAGACTGCCATTCGAATCATTGACCCTTTGGAAGGCCAACCTAACCTTCATGACATGCTCCTTACGTGACGATAATATACAAAACTCATCTAAAAACACCTCCAAGAAATCCCCCAAATAAGGAGCAAACACCATCTGCATAAATCTTTGAAAGGTAGCAGGAGCATTGGTGAGGCCAAATGGCATTACTTTGAATGCAAATGTCTCCTAGGGTGTCGCAAATGTGGTTTTAAGAACATCTTCTTCAGCAATTCTAATTTGATAAAACCTAGAGTAATCATCACAGAAAGTATACATCTCATGACCACTTACCTTCTCAAGAATGAGGTATTGAAACGGAAGAGGATGATGGTCCCTCTTGGTGGCTGCATTGAGTTTCTTATAGTCGATGCAGACCCGCCAGTTGTTGTTTTTCTTTGGGGTGACTACCACTGGTGAAACCCATTCAGTATTGTGAACCAAAACAATAAACCCATCTTCTACAAGTTTTTGCAACTCTAAGCGCAAAGCATCGATCTGTAGGGGCCCTAATCTTTGATACTTCTGAGCCATAGGCTTCGCATCAGGCTTCAGCTCTATCTTGTGCTCTACAGCAGTCACATGGCGAAGGTGGCGGTAGCTAGTTGCAAAAAGGTCAAGGAAATCTTTGAACATATCTAGGAATTCGTCTTTCTCACTTGGAGTGAGGTCTGGGGAAAGAATAGATTCAAGCTGTTGAGGACTAGTTGTTACCTTTTCTACAGGTGGCGGGGTCGGAGACACCCCCATCATGTAAACTTCCTCCTCTGAGAATTCCTCCGCCCCATCTGATTCTTCCATTGATTCATATGGGGCAGAGGAATACTCTGAGAATTCCTCCGCCCCATCATGTAAACTTCCTCCTCTGAGAATTCCTCCGCCCCATCTGATTCTTCCATGACAGGATGAGAGAGTATCACTGTCTTGCTCCTCTTCTTCTTCTGGTTTCGTGGCACCTGGTTGCACCGGGATCTTCTCAGGCTAAATACTACTAAGCATTTAGTACTATTTAGCAATATCTAGCACTGCTAATATTACTAAATGTTGAACAGTCTTAAATGCTTAATAGTACTAAATGCTAAATAGTGTTGAATAGTACTACATGACAAATACTACTAAATGCCAGACAGTATTAAATGTTAAATAGTGTTGAAACACACAGTATTAGCAGTGCTAGATATTGCTAAATAGTACTAAATGCTAAATAGTACTAAATGCTTAGTAGTATTTGTATGGTCTCTTTCTCAAGGGTAATCCCCAGGATCATGATGATTAACTTGAAGAATTGTATGGATGGCTACCAAAAGACATGTGTCCTATCTTCCAATAGCTGACTTCATCACTCTTTCTCAACCATGGTCTCTCGAGTATGGCTGGCTAACTCTTGCCTATATCTTCGATGTCCACTACATAGAAATTGATAGTGGTGGTCGACCCATTAAGAGTGATGGGCAAATCCTCAATGACTCCCAGGGTGGCGAGTCGTCAACCATCTCCTACCTTGATTCGAGTGGAGGAACACTTATGCATTTCAAATTCAATTTCTTCATGATTCGGGGCACCATGATAGTACATGTGGCTCCCCCATCAACACACACACTTTTGACACGACAATTACCTATGATGACATCTATTGTATGTGGGTGCCGATCAATTTCTTCAAAGATAGAAGAGACCTCTCGTACCTTTCCCTTTTTCTTGCTCCTCCTTGTTGAGAGCCCTTGTTGCAACTCATGTCTCACCTTAAGGCTTAATGCTATTAGTTGAGGGAGCGTGATGCTCAAGGACTAATGAGCAAGGTCCTCAATGACCGAATGGTCCTCTTGCCTTGAGCCGATGGGAAAATCCGAGGGCGACCACTTACTCCTGCGAGATCTTTGTGTCTTCTCTGTCGGTGGGTCTGCCATCTCAGCATCTGAGGGCTCTGAGAAGGACACCTTCTTCCTGGGGTGGCCTAGTCCATGGTTTAGAGAGGGGTCTGAGGTGGTACAACTTCTTTTTTGAGGTCAAGGATCTCTACATCAGAATCCTCAGAGCCTAATTCACTTAGAAGATTCACCCTTGGAATATTGGCATTCGTAGCACACAACATTGGCACGTTCTCTTGGAGGGCGATTGGATTGATTTCTGACGCCCACCATCTCAAGCCAAAGATCCCCATTCAGGGCCTTGGCTAGGTCATTGACTCCGGGTTCTTTTGCAGAAGGGGCCTCTTTAGCTGGAAAGGCTGAGAGAGTAGAAAGGAGGGGGGCTTGTGGGTGAGGCTGGGGAAATCTTCGAGGCGGAGGTTGAGGATATACTTCTTGTTGAGGGTAAGCATCTAAGGGAGGACCATACATTTGAGGTGGAGGCAGTGGATACATCCCTGATGAGGGGTGGGGGTATGCCCCTAAGTTAGACCCCCCAGGTTATTGTTGCAAGAATTGAGGGAGTTGCGGAGGGACAATTGTCTTCTTTGAAGCGGGGTCATACTGAACTTTATCAAACTTTTGAGCAATCTTATGTGCTAGCGCCATGGTTTTTGGATTCTCCCATTTAAGCTTGAGGTAGAATTCGTCACTTGCTCCTGCTACAAGGTAGCCCAGCATATGCTGAGTCATTCCAGCTCAAAATTCGCCATTGTCCTCCTACGTGGCAATTAAATGGTCCAGGAGCACGGCCGCTCGATCCACATATCGACGCGTCGTCTCACCTTCTGATTGCTTCAAGTTTGCCACCTGCAGATACACATTCTCCGGCTTCTCTTCTTTGCTGAAATACTCAATCATCACTGCTGTCAACCTTGGCCAACTTTGGCAAACATCGTCGGCCTGCTTCTCATACCACACTTAAGCCAAACCCTCTAGAAATGTGGGAAGAACGAACAGCCATCTATCTTCAGTAAGAAAGTTGAGAGAAACACAACGGCGCTTGAAGGCCACAAGATACTCATTTGGATTTTCTTCAACCTGTCCACAGAACACAGGAATGTCTGCCATGCTTGGAAAATGGAAAAGAGAGAGGCAAAATGAGGCTTATCTATTGACAAACAATAGAAAGAGGAAGCTTGAACTGAAAATTAGGTGAAGATACATCCACAAAGCATACATAGGCAGGGTAGGGTGTGACTGGTGTATTGTGAAATACTACACTGGAAGAATCTTTAGCATAGAATAGCTCATAGACAATCTTAAAAGGACCAACCCTCATGATATCGCAGCCATCTTTACAAGGGAGGGTTAGAGACCCGGCGCTGCATGAGGTTGTTCATCAAGGCAAACAAGAATGCCATGACAAATGTCAATAGTTGGAGAGCTTGCACATCACCTTGAGCTTCTTCTAGTTCTTGTAGTCACCATGCTATTTCTTCAAGGGGTGTGCGGTTTGGCATCCTTCTTTTGAGCAATGTCCTTGAGGACCTTTTTGATGATCTTTCGAAGTCGGTAAACTCGTATCAAATATGCCCAACACTTAGTTTCATGATGACCACAACCTTTGCATTCCTTACAAATGATCACCCTTTTTTGTGGCTTGCAGCTTTGTTGGGGTGGTGCTTCCACTCGCGTCATGCATGATTGAAGTACAAGCTTCACATGCCAAGAAATCAGCAACTATATTTTGAGCTCAAGGGATATGCTAAATTTTTACCTCTTCAAATTGTTGGCACAGTTCCAATGTTTGTTGATGTCGTGGAACCAAGCCTTTGCTCCGCACCTTCCACCTTCCACTAACTTGTTCACATGCTAGTTGAGAATCTCCTTGCACCTCAAGTTGCTTGATGTGATGTTCTTGTGCCTTTTGTAGCCCAAAAATGAGTGCATAACAATACTCCTCACCACCCGATGAAGTGAGCTTCACACCCATGCCAGTAGCCTTGGTCGAAGGTTTGTAAGCTCCATCAAATTGAAGGATCCAAGATGTCATGACACCAAGACTAAAATTCGGAGATCCCAAGTTTCTCGGTAGTCCAAGATAGGTAGAAGGAGAGGGTGGGGAGAATTCAATACTTGAGCCAAATGTTCATCACCAAATAAACTTGCAATCCTTTGTTGATACTTTATCTTTAGACCAAAAAGAATTACAACTTAAAGCTCAAAATGAGGCACAAAAGGTTGATTAGGTACAAATGGACTCCTTGGTCGAAACATTACCAACCATAGCCGAGGCCTAGAAACCTTTGTAGTGAGATTGAGAATAAACCATTCAAGATGAGCTTATCCACAGGAATTAATAGGCAGATGCGCCAAATCTCCCCCCAAGCTTGGGGAGCATCCCAACCTTTGAAGAAGGACACCCTTTTAATTACCTCCAAAGCAGCAAGTAGCTCGATCACCACACAATGAGTAGAATTAAAATCAAAGTTCTCCCAGTGTATCACTAGTTCTTCACCTTGAATCATCCACAGTGTATCATCCCACCCATCGTCTCCTTGAGCAATGCACTGTACAATCAGTTGTTGCAGATCGACATGAAGATTAAGAAAGAGATCTTGCCCATTGGTAGCCGTAAGGCACGGAGGACCAGGCACAAAATCCTTAAACTCATCGAGAAGTGACATAAATATCCACCCTCCTCGTGTGACGTGCATCCATGAAGTGAACTTGGAAAAGTTCCGAATCGGTGATCTAGTAGGAGATGTGAATAGAGCACATCAAATGAAATACTTTTCCTTTTTATAGCAAGAGTAAACTCCCCACTGTTAGAGAGTTACAGTTCCCGAGATTTCAATATATAAGCAAAAATCATTACATTTTCATCACTTCCTATTTGCTGGCCCAATGATAAGTCTCCCTTTTGTAAAGGGGGAGGTCTTGGGTTCAAATCCCACTCTTTAATAAAAAGACAGGAGAGAAGAGGAGAAGGAGAAGAGAAAGAGAAAGAGAAGAAGAAGGGAAGAGAGAGGGGGGCGAGGGATCTGTTGTTACAGTTTTGCAGAAACCCAGAAAAACTGTTCGCGACCAGAAGATGCAAGAGCCCAGAAAACCATCACAATCTATCCACGATGCACGCAGGTGTACACAGTGGATGCACAAATGCACGCGTAGGAGCTCAGATGTTGCAGTTCTGTAGATGCGACCGGTACGAGCAGAAGATTCTCCAACCAAAATACACGTAGAAAAATACACGTAGGAACCGCAAGCAAAAAGTATGCAGACTGGAAGCACAGAAGCAGGGAGGTTTTGCAACCGTAGAGACAGGGAAGGCACACAGTTTGGAGGTGCAAAAAGTAGAGAACTTTGCATGGAAGAGGCTGTAGAGCCGCACCTAGTCGTAGGAGTAGCAGATTTTACACTAGCCATGGAGATTTTGATCCCAACAGCCACACCATTTCTGTTAGCCAGAAAAGAAATCAGGACAAGAGGCTAGACACTAAGCATGGCGACGCTCAAGGGCCATAGAGGAAAGGAGAACGTGAGGGCGAAACATTATCATGGGAGGGGAAATGGGATTAGAAGGGGAGGGAATAAAGAGGGAGACTATGGCACAAGGGGAAAGGGAGAGGGGGGAGAGAAGCATGTACATGATGGGAGGAGGAATGTAAAGATGGAGATAGAGCCGCACCTAGTCATAGGAGTAACAGATTTTACACCACTAGCTATGGAGATTTTGATCCTAGCAGCCACACCATTTCTGTTAGCCGAAAAAGAAATAAGGACAAGAGGCTAGACACTAAGCATGGCGATGCTCAAGGGCCATAGACGAAAGGAGAACGTGAGGGCGAAATGTTATCATGGGAGGGAAAATGGGATTAGAAGGGGAGGGAATAAAGAGGGAGACTATGGCACAAGGAAAAGGGAGAGGGGGGAGAGAAGCATGTACATGATGGGAGGAGGAATGTAAAGATGGAGACATCAAGGGAAGAGGGCCATGCTTTATTTGAAAGGAACAAAAGGGGGAAATCAAAGTACTAGCTAGGCGGCTTTACAAGAATGAGGGTGTCTCATCAAGGAATAGCCCCCTCCTTTTATAGCCAAGAGAGGGGTTCTCTCCCAATAAATGCATCCTCCCACATGCATGGTGTGTGTGGAAAAGTATCCCATGTGGGCTAGGCAGTTACGCACTCTCAATTGTGTGCGACAACCCTTTGCCTCATTTTTCCCCATAAATCAAGCCCCATATCTCAAGTCTATAATACTCCCTTGGTCTCTCCCCAATTTTATAATAAGTTCAAACCTCTAGGAGGACAAGTGGAGGGTTGGCCACAAGGAATCTTGCCACCTCATCCTACTTTCCCCATTATTTAACTTACACTCTTGGACCTTCTATACCTCCCCCACATGGGCTTATCCTATATGGAGGGAATAACCTAATATAATATCCATCTCCAACTATTCTATATTACTTCTCCCATGGACTTTGGGCCATATCTCACTAAATGTAGGCATGGGACCGCCTAGGTGGAGGGGTGGCACATGGAGGAACCATGCCACCTTACATTTTATAATATTACTACCATGGATTATGTACAACACACATTATGGGTCCTCTTACGTGGAAGGGTGGCACATGGTCATGCTCTGCCACCTCAACCCTGGGCCCTATGCACTCCATATTTTATTATACTATTGCCACACATACAAACACACACACATATTAATGCCTTTTTCCTTAGACAAATTTATCCATAACAGTACCTTAAGGTAGACTTTCTCATTTACTTCAAACTCCAACTTTCTACAGTGGGGGTTTGCATAACTTCGTGCTCTATCTTGAGCTCTTCTTATGCTATCTTTAGCTAACTTAACTGTTTGATTCATATCTTCAAGAAAGTATTTGGCTGCTTGAACCTTCTCTTTTTTGAGTCCCACTGTCATTGGGGCTCTTGGTTGAAATCTATCATCATCATGAATGGACTAAAACCTATAGCTGAATGTTTGGCACTATTACATGCAAATTCTAATATGGGCAAATATTGTTCCCAATTAGTTTCCGTTTACTTACATATGCTCGATGCATATCCTCAATGATGTGATTGACCCTTTCAGTTTGACCATCACTCTATGGATGATCCATGGTGCTCATATTCAATGAAGTTTCTAAACTCTTAAACACAACCCTCCAAAAATGGTTGTTAAATTTGCTATCCCGGTCACTAACAATACTGGCTGGTAGCCCATATAGTCTATAGATATGCTCCACAAATATCCTAGCTGATTCTAAAGTTTTAACATTTTCATTTGGCAGGAATAAAATGAGCCATCTTGGTCAACTGATCCACAATTACCCACACTGAGTTGTGCCCCCTCTGTGTCCTAGGTAATCCCATAATGAAATCCATGGAGATGCTTTCCCATTTGCCAGATGGAATCTCCAATGGGTATAGGAGACTATCTTAAGGTGTTCATCCTTATTGACCTAGCATTTTTGGCACTTCAATACATAATCTTGGACGTCCTTGCCAATTCCAGGCCAAAAGAATTGTCCTTTTAGAAGCACATATGTCGTCTGAATTCTCGGGTGTCCAACACTCGAACTATCATGACATTCAAAAAGAATTTGGTGCCTAATGTCATTATTATTCGAGACACATACTCTACGCTTGTAGAGCAGGTAGCCATCTTCAAAAGTATATTTTTTCCACTTGAGTCCTTTATCATCAACCTATGGTGTGTCACAATTTCCATGTGACTCCTTAGTGGAAGCCTCTCGATTAGTTGGATCCCTATTTATAATTGCTTTCCATATTTCAGAGAAGTGAGGATCAAACTCTTATTTCCCCTTTAAGGACTCTAGGAAATCATTCTGAAATTGAGTAAAACTCAATTCATTAACAATTGGCATTCGGCTAAGATAGTCTACTACCACATTGAACTTCCATTTCTTATATTTCAATTGTATATCAAACTCTTGCATTAACTCAGCCCATCTAGCTTTTCTACCTTTAAGGTTTGGCTGATTACAAATCCACTTAATGCTCTCTTGATCAAAAATAATCTCAAATTTTGCACCATATAACTAGTACCTCCCCTTTTTTAAAGCATAGACTATAGCATATAGTTCTTTCTCATATGCTGAGTAATTATGTTGGGCACGATCTAACTTTTTGCTTCCAAAAGCCACTGGTTGACCTTTTTGTAAAAGTACTGCCCCAACAGCAAAATCATTGGCATATGTCTCAACCACAAATGGTTCATTGGGATCCTTTAAGACAGGAGCTACTACTATAGCTTCTTTTAATTTTTCAAAACTTCTCTTTTGAGGTTCATCCCATATTATGAAGGTTCTTCCCTTCCCCTTAAGTTGGTTTGTTATTGGAACATCAATCTTAGCATAATCTTGGATGAATCTCCTATAGAATCCTAACAAACCTAAGAATATTTGTAATTCTTCTAGATCTGTAGGATGCATTGCAATATGGCCCTTACTTTGTCAAGGTCCATACGAACCCCTTCTTTAGATATTATATGTCCCAAATATTTCACTTATTTTGCAAAGAATTCACATTTGGATTAGCAAAGAGTGAATTATCTCCAAGTAGCTGGAACACTTTTCACAAATGTTCCAAATGCTTTTTCCTGGTTTTATTATAAATAAGGATATCATCTAAAAATATTATAGCAAATTTCCCTAGATATGGCCTTAAGACACTATTCAGAAGTGTCATGAAAGTTGTTGGTGCACTTGTTAATCCAAATGGCATTACTGTAACTTGATAATGCCCATACCTAGTACAAAATGATGTCTTAGGAACATCCTCTTCTCTAATTCATACTTGGTGATATCCTGATCTTAAATCAATTTTAGTAAAGTCTTTTACCCCTTGCAATTGATCAAAGAGCTCATCAATGCGAGGCATAGGATACTCATTTTTTATGGTAATTTTATTTAGTGCTTGGTAATCGATGCATAAATGCATAGTATCATCCTTTTTCTTTACTAGTAAAACTGGTGGAGACCAAGGTGAGCTACTTGGTTGGTTCCTATGATATTCTATTAACTATCTTTTGGCCTCACGTTCCTCCATTTGACTAAGCCTATATGGGGGTTTACAAACAGGGGTAGACCCATGAATTAAATATATTTTATGATCTATATCTCTCTCAAGAGGTAAACCATCAAGTAAATTAGATAGAAAAACATCTTTAAATTCAAACATTAAATCATTGAAAGAAGATTTATACTTTTTAACATTATCAAAAACAATATTACTTCTTTCCAATGTAGAAGACATAAAATCACCAATAAAAGTAAGTTCATAGAGATATACCTCGCATTCTTCTTGGTGTAGTAGTCATTCCAATTCCATCAAATAAATAAGAGGACAGTTAGGCACATCATGTTTTCCTTGAATCTGGAAGACTCTACCCTCTTTTTTAAACATAATGGAGTTATTAAGATAACTCCATTGTAAGCTATGCCCAAGACTATACAGCCATTCTCGACCAAGCACTATATCTGTTTGTCAAGATGCATGATTTGGAAATCCAAGGCGTCCTGGTAACCTTGAATATCCACCTCTACACCATGTCTCATGGGGTCCCAAACTTTTTTATCACTACCCTTTCCCAAAGAGACCACATATTTATGGGCACTGAGACTCTCTAGAAATTTCAATTTCTTAACTAACGAGTAGTTCAAGAAATTAGGTGTTGCACTATCATCGACCATCACTCTTACTCTTTGCCCCTTAGTTTTTCCATGCATCCTCATTAAATCATGAGGACCAAAGGTGGGCTGCCACATTGCTGATGATAGACATCACATGTGGGTGCTATCCTCATGATAGACCTCTACCTCAATGTACTTTTCAACACCATTAAGCGGCAACACTTGCACTGCATGTACTTGTTATTGTGGAGGTCTATATTTGGGGCTTTAGCTCCCGCTTGTTTATTTTTAGGGCAGTTCCAATCAGCATAGTCTTTGCCCAAGCATTTGAAGCAAATATTTTCTTCCCTGGCCCTTTCATAATCCTCTTTCTTCAAGAGAGGATAATTTTGTGTTTGAGGTTTCTTAGGTGGTGCCTGAGGAACCTCCTTCTTAAAGTGCCCCTTCCTTTTCAAATTGGGAAATTTGTTGAACTTTGGAACAAATCCTATTTGTTCTAAAGTTCCAACTTCGAATTTCCCCATCGTATCATCATATATTTGGGCAGACTTAATGGCTTCCTCAAAGGTTTTAGGAGAATTTACTTTCACCTCAACATTATAAGTGTCTTTAAGACCTCTCAAAAAACCCCTTATCTTTTGGAATTCATCAATTCCCTTCAGTTTAAGGACTGCCTCCCTATAGTTTGTTATTACTGGACTAGAGTGTTTTTACCCATAGTGCAATTGTCCCAAGCCTCCCACACTCTTTTTAATTCATTTTTTGGTAAAAACTCTTTTAGGAAGACTCGTTTAAACTCAGTCCAATACCTAGGAATTACATCATTTTCCCTGAGGCTCATCCACCATTTATAGGCTTTATTTCTGAGGGAAAGACTTGCTTCCACGACTTGATTTTCAGGAGGAGTATTCCTGAGTCGATGGAAGTCTTGCCACTTTTGCAAGAACGTATTAATCGCATCTTTATTACACTCCTTTTCTTCCCAATTGAAAATTGGTGGTTTCAAGTCCTTAAGGATATTAGAGGTTTCTCTAAGTCAAGAGGTGAATCTCTCAACTTGGAATCGGTGATTTTTCTGTAATAGTTACCAATTGAGAATCGGCTAGCTTAGTTATGGCTTCAACTAGGGTTTTGAATGTATCACTAATAACTCCTAGCTATGTTTCTATATTTTGCATTCGAGTTTCAAGTTTAGTGAATTCTGTATACTGAATTCCATAATCACCATAATCTATAACCTCCATTTCCACATTACCCTCTTGAGTTTCAATCTGAACCTCCTCATGTATTTCCTCTCAACTATCACTTTGATTGCAAATAGTCGATGTCGCGCGGGACTTCCTCTTCATGTATGCAAGTTTAGAGTCGCATCGCTAGCCAATTTCTTTACTTTGCAGGCTTCAAATGATAAGATATAATATGGCCATGGTAGTGGTGAGGACACTATGCCTCCTCTTTCACAAAACAACAAATTGTTGGCTGCCCAAATTGTTTGCTCTGTAGCGATCAAGATATCTTCAATCTCATCTTTCTACAGCTACAAACTATGCACACAATTCAAATCACATTTTTCCTTGGTCTTGAGTCCTGTTATCATTTGACTTGCAGAGATTGTTAATTGTTGATGGCTCCCTGATGGCCTCATATAACAGCAAGTAGTTATGCTTTGAGTAGTACTTCTCAACAATTACAACATTTAGAAGGTCGTCTCACCACCGCCTATACACTTTTGATATGTTGTCTTTGGCGCCACGCTCTTCCATAGCCCACAGCTCCGAGCTTATAGCTCATAGTCACTCACAACCTATGATTGAGGCAAATGTCTAGACTTGTAGTGAGCAACACCTGTGAGGCTGCCTCTTCGCTCGATTTCTTCACCACCATCTTCAGTTGTGTTGCCACGTTTTGGTGGATTTCTTTAATCTTCATCTCCCTTGTGTAGGAGTTGCGTGGGTTTCTGAATGAGATGACCCAAGTAGAGATAGACTGTATCCACTATGCTCTAATACCAATAATACGTGACCACAAATAAGGGCTCAACTCTATCTATTCCACCCCACCACAGATTCCCTCCCTTGTCACATGGACTTGCTCTCCCTTAGCACTGTCAAGCCCTTTGGTTTCTCCCTTCACTAGAACTGCACTAGACGCTTCTGGGATTATGGCTGATGTAACATTACATATATGTTGAGCAATCTTATTCTACATGCACATTTGATGGAATGGAGTGATCATTTAGATTACATACTAATCCATTTAGTACAATTGGTATTTGATTCGATACTATCTAATTTGTATCCATTTTCTCAATCTCTTGAATAGTAATGGCATTGGCTAGAGTTGGTCGTTGTTGCTATTGTGCTTATTTTGAGGTGCCTTGTTATTGTACCTTGATTATTAGAATTTCTCTTTTCTATTTAGTTTTTTCACCACATTTCAAAATTAGGCACTTATCAGTGTCTATCTAGACCACAATAATCACATGATTTTGCTACCAGTTGTTTTTATTTCTTGGTTAACCATTGAAACATCAATTTTGATATTCTTGAACTACAACTTGATTAACTGCTGGTGGTGGTTGGCTTGTTGACTTGCATTGGCCTGGTGTGGAGGTAGTATCCCTTGATAACTAGGATTGTACCAGCAATTATTTGTAGTATTTTTACCATTCGTATTGCAAGTTTGATAGAAAATGGAATCTTAACTTGAATTGCCCATAATGCCAAAACTTTTCAAAACTCAATGATGCTTTTTGCTAAATTAATCTTTTATGTGGAATCTTTATTTTTTTATTTCTTCTTCATTTTCTTCTAAGAATCCTTCTTTGTTTTTTTCTTTTTCTTCTTCTTCATCTTCCTTTTACTTTCCTTTTCATCATCAATATCTTTGTCATCATGATTAGAATTATTTGGATCTTTATTTTTATGAAAATTATATTCAGCATGATCAAAATAAAGTTCATCTTTTTACTTTCCTTTTCATCATCAAAATCTTCATCCTCATTAATCAGACTAATTAGGATCTTCGTCTTTATCAAAATGGTCTTCATCAACATTCTTTCATCAAAATATTCATGTCATCAAAGTTTGACTCATGGTCAAAATCACCTGCTTTCTTCTTATTTTTCTTGTCTTTCCTTGATGTTGTGCCAAAGAATCTTTCTACTCCATTTTGTTGCTTCCATCAAGTCATTGATCATTCATATCCCTACAAGCTACAACACTTCTTAAATTTCTATCCAATCCTTTGCAATAATAATCACCCAATTGATCTTGAGTTGGCCTCTATGTAGGAGTGAGCTTTTGACTAAGATTCTTAAATTTTTGTGCATAATCCCTCAACCGAGAAATCTTCTTGTTTCATACTTCTTACTTTCATCAATACACTTTCAAGCATTTTTTCTTTTTGGAATCTTCCTAAGAAAGATAATCTTAATGCATCAAATGAGAAATGCTATATATAGAGACAACTATGAAGAAACTTATGCTTTGGTAGCAAAATAGATTCCATAAGATTTATTAGCATTCACAATAAAATATTTGGTGAAATCGATACCGACATGATGTAAAAAATACATTCCTAGTTGATACCTAGATGAAGAGGTATATAGCATCAACCCCAAGGGTATGTGGGAAAAATAAAAGACCAAAAAGTTTGCAAACTAAAAAGAGCTTATATGGCTTGAAACAAGCACCCAAAAGTTGTATAGCAAAATTACCAAATATTTTGCTGATTTGGGATAAAGAAAATTTAATGTTAATCACACTCTATGAACAAGTCAACAAAAAGACACAACTATTGCAATTTTGTATGTACGTAATAATATAGTGGTAGGAAGCAATAATGATTTCACTATAAAGCTAAACAAAGAACAATTTGTAGAACTTGACATGAAAGACCTTGACCTCATGCACCATTGTCTAGGCACACATTCATGAGCCAGACATAAATATGTTGAAAATCTATTGAAAAAACCCCATATTTAAGATTGTAGAAAATCCAATGGGACAAAATATCCCATGTCCTTAATTGACAAGGCCTTTGAATGGTATCTAGACTTTATTTTGTAGGAAAGCCTCTACGTCCTATTAGGCCCACAATATTGCCACATTCTCAAGCTTCCCAAACAGTGCTATCAAATGAGGCGATGCGCATCCTAGTGGACCCACTACGAAGGGGGCCTGCTTCACCCTTGGCTGTACCCATATTTCTAGCAAGGTACAATCCCCCTAGGAGTCGACCCATAGCCATCTCCAAGCTGATAACTAAATTTCTTGTAGAAGGAGATCCGGTCTCCCACGTGGAGCGATTTGAGCAAATATGTCAAGCATTTGGTACTCCTCAAGATCTAGAAATGGCTTGCGCATTTGGCCTTAGCCTGGATGACAAGGTAGGCCAATGGTATAGGGCCCTCAACTCTGAGGAGAAAGTCAACTGGGAGGTGTTGTGGAAATACTTCATTGTATGGTTCACTCCCAGTGGTCACAAGTAGAGCCCAATTAATCAAATGTATGAGGTGAAACAGAATGAGAAGGAGTCTCTTTGAGACTTCATTTGCTAGGATCAAACACATTAATTCCCACTATGAACCACATGAGCAAGTGACTGTTGCAACGCTCATTGGATTGGCGGACCTGAACTTGCATGACCATTTAATGGTTATGAACCCAACTATATAAGTGATAATATGATGGATAAGGATGTCAAGGAAAAAACTATAACTCCCTCTGAGGTATCACAATTGGTAAGGTCTTCCAATATGGAGGCTACCAAGAAGGAGGATAAAGAGTCTAAGAGTTTAGATATGGGTGAGTTGGCTAGTCTACTGAATCAGCTAGGCCAACAATGGAAGGTAGGAAACACCAAGTAACTGATGGAGAGGAGGTCTTATCGGAGAGCAACAAAGAAAGGGAGAACACCAAAATTGTGGGTGCTAACTCACCCAGATCAAGGTAAGCTCTTATTATGTATGTATGGTACAAAGGGGTATATACTAGGCCATTGGCCTTTACCCCAACAACCTCCCACTTAAAGGCCAATGCGCCTTTAAGGGAGAAGATGGGCATCCTAATGTCATCCGACACCCATCAATACTCTGTGATGTGAAAACTGCTCTAAGGAAAGAGTCTTTGTAAGAAGATATGCATGGTTCTCATCTGTGTGAACCTTGACAAGCTAGATGTGCTTGTCCTCAATCACCTCTCTGATGAAGTGATACTTCACATCAATATGCTTTGTCTTCGCATGGAAGACAGGATTCCGTGTGCCAATTGGATGGCACTCTAACTATCACAGTGCAAAACTGGAACCTCTCCTGCAATGCTCAAGTCTCCCGCTAGATGAGTAAGCCATATAGCTTCCTTGCATGCCTCAATGGCTGCAACATACTCTGCCTCAGTGATAGACAA
The DNA here is from genome assembly GCF_047967505.1 of Dipteris shenzhenensis. Taxonomy (NCBI): domain Eukaryota; kingdom Viridiplantae; phylum Streptophyta; class Polypodiopsida; order Gleicheniales; family Dipteridaceae; genus Dipteris; species Dipteris shenzhenensis. The sequence continues at coordinate 10,640,248 of NC_141613.1, read as the reverse complement.
AGCCGTACATGGCTGCAAATGAGAGACCCATGAAACTACACCTCCAGTCAATCTGCAATCTTCTTCCTTGTGTAGCTTCATGCATGATGCTTTGTTCTTCCATGTGCCTTGATGCTTTATGTGTGAATGCCATGCTTCATGCTATGGTTATCTCATGCACTTGTGCTTTTGGCATGCTTATGACAATGATGCGTGCATTCATGCTTTGATTTGTCATTTGTTGCAAAGGTCTTATGAGTTAACCAAACTAGGTTAAAAAGTCACCACAGTGCCACCTAAGCACAGAGTCCCTTGCTAAGCACAGTATGGAATTCAGCATGTGAATCCCTGTGCCACATCATCAAAGGCCCTCTTCTTCACAGAAACTTCGACAAGCCATAACTTGCAATCCAAGAAGAATTTGGCCACGCTCCAAAAAGGAAAAATGATTATCTTTATGAGCTCTACGTGCCTGTTAAGTCAAAATCATTGTATGCAATTAGAAACTGCCAATATTGAAAGTCTAAGAAAACTTAACCATGGTCCAAGCAATTGAGCCTAACCATGGTGATCTTTAATCTAACCACAGTTAAATCTGATCTTGACACGTGTCAAACTCCTAACCATAGACTAACCTAAGGTCATACAAGCTTAGCTGAGTGGCTTTTCTACCACGTGGTCTAAGGCTGGAACCTTAGCAGAGGAGAAGGAAAGCTTTTGCTTCTCTGCACAGGGACGACGAACACAAAGGTCTGCAAATTCGGGCTCGTGGAGTAGGAAAAGTCTTGTGGGATTTTGTAGCTGGAGTAGTCACTGCTCTTCGTTGGAGGCATCAGCTCTTTGGAGTCTTCGAGTAGCTGCAACCCGTTGTGAGCTCGGAGTTATCTAGAGGCATTGGCGCTCAGGTCTGCTAGTGGGAGGCTGCTGAACCATGCGTGATATTTGCTAGAGAGGGTTGTGAGGGTCATAGATGGCGTGCTGGTCGACGTGCATGAAGGTTAAAGCTGCCTTTCGTTTGGGCTACAACCAGAGAGCCACGAGCCGGGAGAGCCACAGAGGTCACAAGAGGTCCTTGGAGAGCTGTGGCTATGGAGCGGTGGTGGCTTCAGGAGCGCACAATGAGGCTTTAGTTGGTGAGGCTATTGTAGAGCTAGCTAGGTGGAGCATCTTGGGCGATCAAAGATGAAGCCCGTGAGCTCGAGGTTGTTGCAGCTCATCTTTGTTGTAGTTGGAGCAAGGGAAGAGTACGAGGTCGTTGCTATGATGTTGATGGAGCTTGCTTGTGAGCCGAGACTTCGTTGTAGAGTTGTTGCTTGTTGCACATTGGAGAGTCGGCTATTGGCATAGTAGAGACCTATGTCTCTCACTCTATCTCTCATGGAGTAGACTCTCTCTCAGCAATGAATACTCAAGAAACACTCACACCCTAAAACTAAAACTAATCTAGGAGAGCTAGACCAAGCTCTGATACCATGACAAATCGGGGGATCGAGCTCCCCTAGTCATGAGACAACATCCTAATACAACACTAATCTAAGGAGGATGCAACCTAAGTGCAAACATGATGAAGAGAGTGCTCATGACATGTACCTCAATTCAATTAGGTTCCAAGATAGATTAGCTTGGACTCATAAAGAATATCTTGAGATAGTGCAAAGTGCTTGATTGATATTACTTCAAATGAACCTCCCTTTTATAGGTGAGGGTACTTACATCCATATGCTTGCTCACATGTGGGATATCTCCTCCATGCCATGTGGCAACTTGCCCTTTACTCATACCTTTGCTCCACATGTGCTCATGGCACCACAACTCACAACAGCCTTTGCCTTTATCGTTCTTCCATTTGTAGCAATCCTTTTTGAAATGGCCTTTCTTCCCACAATAGAAGCATTCCAAATCCTTTTTGGCATGGGATTTTTCTCTAGATTTGCTTCTAGACTTGCTTGTATTTCTGTCATGGTATTTCCCCCTGGAATATGGCCTCTCTCTCACATTGAGAGCACTTGAACTTTTAGTTCCAGCATTGTTCTTTCTATTTACCTCCTCAGTGAGAAGGCTACTCTCAACATCACTGCTTGTCAGGCCTCCTGCATGGGCTGAATTGCTTATAGCAGTCCTAAAAGTGTCCCAACTTTCAGGAAGGGTGACCAATAAGAACATTGCCTTAACCGAGTCATCAAAGGCAATTTTCTGAGCTAAAAGTTGACTGAAAATTGTGTTAAACTCATTTAAATGGTTAGACATGGAAGTCTCTTCTTCCATGCGAAGATCTATGAGTTTCTTCAACCAATACACTTGACAAGCAGCACTCTGCTTCTCATAAAGATCATGCAACTTTGTCCACATACCATAAGCACCACCTGCAGTATCTTTCACACTAAAATACACCGATTTTGAAAGTGTGAGCATGATCGTGGAGCATGCAAGCTCATCCAATTCCTTCCACTCTTCATCATCTTCCCAATCCTCTGGCTTTATGCCTTTGCATTTTATAGGCTTTACTTGCTTCTTCTGCACTAGAACATTGTAGATTTCCTCCTTCCAATAGAAGAAGTTTGTGCCATCCAACTTCTCAATGTTAAACAATGCATTCTTTGATGCCGAAGCCATCACAATGGATGACAAAACAACCAGGATACATTGCACCAATGTACCAAACTCAAGCCCAAAAAATATCAACTGCAATGACAATAGCCACACTGTCACTGTCACAAATACATGTTCTGCTGTAAGTGACCTTAGGGCATCCCAAAACTAGCCAATATCTTTTGCACAATAGCTCCGATGCAAAAAGTGTAAACAAAAGAAATGTAGCTTGTAGGAAAGTCTACAACTTCTCAGTTTACAATAGGTCCAAAATCCTTAGAGATTTCCTTATCTGCTGTTGGAAACCACCACCTGCAAACTTTTACTGCTGTAATAACAGTCTGCAACAGTTTTGGCATGTTTTGAACTGTCAATATCTTCCCAACCATAACTCAGTTGCCTTTGCTATAAACACCAAAGTTGTAGACAACTAATAGATCTACAAACTTCAATTTACTACAAGTCCAAATTCATTATGGATTTTTTGATATTCATTGCTGAAAGTAGGCCGCTGGTCACTTTTTCTAGCTGCTGTCAAACTATCAAAATTGTAAATCATGGGCATACCAGGCATCATAACTTTTTCTCTAGATCTCGAATTGAAACGCTTTCAAAAACAAGATTTTAGATTGTCCAAAAAACTAAAACTTCTTAGTTCAACTCAGAAGACAATTCCTCATGGATTCTCTGATATTCACTTCTAAAAACAGCTCACCTGCTCACTTTTTACTGCTGTCACAAGACTGCAAACTACCAATCACCAACTTTTCCTGAAGCGTTTGAGGCATAAACTCCAATGAAATAGCCCAACAATTCTGAAAATTGTTGTCCAAAAAATTCCCTTAGTGGGAAGAGTATTGCACTCACAAAAAATAATCCCTTCCTGGGATACAAAACTTCAGAAAAACACTGCTCACTTATGCTCACTTTCTCAGCTAAACAAAGGCTCAAAATGCATCAATTGTAAGCAATCACTTTTAGCTAACCTTTGGCTTGATATGCATCAACTTGAAGGCATAAACCCAACTGAAATCTGAATGTACCAGCCGCCTTTGATCAACTGGAGTCCACCACAAGCAAAAGACGTTTTTGCTTTCGAGCCCCAAAAAAGCAACTTCTAGTGGCTAGAATCACATAGCAGCAGGTCGTTTTTTACCGTAGATGGATAATATTCCTTCTCCCTTGCTCAAACAAGGCAATAGACTGCTAGAACAGTCGAGGCAACTTGATATATAAGACTGAAACAGTAAAAACGAGCTAGTATATGCCAAAATACAGCTCCCAGGGGCAGCCCACGGGCAGTAGGAGACTCCACGCAACAAGTTCGGGCTCTTGGCACAGCAACACCGCAATGCTACAGTCTCTTTGTTGGCTTCGCTCAACCAAGCTCTGATACCAGTTGATGGAGAGGAGGTCTTATCGGAGAGCAACAAAGAAAGGGAGAACACCGAAATTGTGGGTGCTAACTCACCCAGATCAAGGTAAGCTCTTATTATGTATGTATGGTACAAAGGGGTATATACTAGGCCATTGGCCTTTACCCCAATAGTAACCCCACTTATTCTCGAGAGAAGAGACAATGTTTGGTGTGGGGTATGCAATGGCAATCAACCCTCAAATGAATGCCCCTACCTTAGACCAAGGCAAGCACTCTATTGTGCACACTTCTATAGATGGGGGAGCCACGACACCTCTCAGTGCCAATTTTTGAAGGTCCTTCCCCAACCGATCTACCAACCAAGGATGCAATGATGACCCCACCCAACCCAATGAATGCACAATGAGCCCCTCTAGCCAATCTAGGGCAATATAGGGCACAACATGCTCCATTACTGCCACCCATACTAGGTCCACAACCGCCCCCATCACATATAACTCCAATCAACGAAGTATTGGTGGAGGAACTACCTAGGGATTGGGAAGAGCCTGATGAGGATCACGGCCATTCTGACTATCATCCTTGCGAGGAAGGCAGTGGCATAAGAAGTCACTACCTCTTACATGAGGATCAGCATGTCCCAGTATATCAAACAACGTTGGTGGCCTTGAGGGCAAGAGACATAAATTCCGTGACCTAGAGGCTCTCGATCCAATGCTATACATGTCAAGGTCCACACAGGGCAAGCAAATGCCCATATAAGGGTGCAACAAACCCACCTGTATCATGCTTTAAATGCCAAGTGCCACACTTTTTAAAGGATTGTCCTTATAGGTATCTCACCCTAGTGGTCTCGCCCATAACAAGTCCCACACCCTTGTGCATTGGATGTGGAGTGGAGCATTTATTTAAAGATTGTCCCCTAAGGAGGCCAGCGACTCTAACCACCCCGCTCAAGAGCACTAGCCTCAATTTAATAAGCATTGAACAAGGTCAAGTAGTAGCAGTGCACTTGAAGGTCACCACAAGGATACATGTGAAAACCCTAGGCAAGGAGATGAAAAATCAGGCAAGGAAGGAAAGGACTCCCACGTCTCAAAATCCTGAGGCACACTAGTCCCTGCAAACCAAGCCCAAGAAGGTCACCAAGGTGGATGAAGGAACGAATCAAGTTCTTATCCAAGATGGTTCGGATGAGGAGACAGCCACCCTTGCCACCTCCTCTACATCAGGATGAGCCCCTTCCCTAGATGATCTCAGTGTGCCCCCGTATTCAAAGGTAAACAAGCCAGTACGGGCCCAAGGGCCCAAGGCCACACACCTCCACTGACAAAATATGAAGAAGGGAGAGGAGAAGAGTGGAGATGAGGAGAGAGGGCACAGCTAGAGAGCACACCACAAATGACTAACTGTACACTAGAATTAGTTGAAAAAATAGAATATATACAAACCCTTTTAGGGTTAGGGTTAGGGGATCTAACCCTTTCCTTTATAGCACTCTATAAGGTTAGTGCTATGCACATATGATCACGTGATGGTGCTATGCACACATGATCACATGATGTTGAGCGTGAACTCTCAACACCTTCCCTCAAGATCAACATCATGAAGTAGGCCTTCCCTCAAGATGATGATTCTGGGGAATCGAAGAAGGACTGAGCATTACATTCCATCACACCCCTTTAATGGGAATGTCCTTCCTCTGCATCAAACCAAGAGCTAGTCGGTGTTTCTCGAATAGCTCTTTACCGAGTGGTTTGGTAAAGATGTCTGCAACATTTTCTTTGCTATCACAATGCTGCAGTAGTGTGATGTCACCAAGTAACACTCTTTCTCTGATGAAGTGCTCTCTGACATCAATGTGCTTTGTTCTGGAGTGATATACTGGATTTTTGGCCAATGCTTGAGCCGATTGATTATCACAGTATATTGTTGTTGGCTTTGACTCATCAAAGTAATCTGTTTCTGACAATAGTCTTTTGAGCCATATAGCCTCACATGCACCTGTAGTGAGTGCTCTATATTCTGCTTCAGTCGAAGACAAAGAAACAGTTGGCTGTTTGTTTGACAACCATGATATAGCACCTTGACCAAGGAAAAATGCATATCCCTGTGTCGATCTCCTGGTCTCATGATCTCCAGCATAGTCACTATCACAGTATCCATGCAACCGTGGATGACTTCCTCTGTATTCTATCCCAAATTTTCTTGTACCTCTGATGTATCTCAAGACTCTTTTGGCTGCATTCCAGTGAGACTGTTTTGGATTTGCCATAAACTGTGCTAGTGAGCTTACTGCATAACAAATATCTGGCCGTGTGATTGTCAGATATATAAGAGATCCAATGAGTTGCCTGTAGTATCTGTCATTGACTGTAGGCTTTTCTGAATCTTTAGTAAGTTTCAAACTCTGTTCCATGGGAGTGGCTGCAATCTTGCAATCTGCCATATGAAACTTCTTCAGGAGACTGTCAACATATTTGAGCTGACTCATGAATGTGCTATCTGAATCTCTCCAGAACTCAATTCCAAGACAATAGTGCATAAGTCCAAGATCTTTCATGTCGAACTCTGCAGATAAGTCTTGTTTTAGCTTTCTGATGAAGCTATCCTTGCTTCCTGTCACAATCAGATCATCTACGTACAAAAGTGCAATAGTAATATCTTCCCCTTGAACTTTGTAGTAGAGAGTATGATCTGCATTGGACTTCATGTATCCCAGATCAGCAAAATACTTGTCAATTCTGCTGTACCAACTTCTGGGTGCTTGCTTTAAGCCGTAGAGACTTTTCTTGAGATGGCAAACCTTGTTCTCTTTTCCTGGTTCAACATAACCTGCTGGTTGTTGCATGTAGACTTCCTCGTCTAGGTAACCATTGAGAAATGCATTCTTGACATCGAGCTGATACACATTCCATTTACTGAGTGTCGCTAGTGATATCAAGAATCGTATGGAATCCATCTTTGCTACTGGAGCATAAGTCTCATCATAATCTTGGCCATATTGTTGTGCAAATCCTTTTGCAACTAATCTGGCTTTGTATCTCTGAATACTGCCATCTGGATTGTACTTCACTTTGTATACCCATTTGTTGGCTATGGCCTTCTTTCCTGGTGGAAGGTCGCATAATTCCCAAGTGTTATTTTTATACAAAGCATCCATTTCTTCATTCATAGCAGTTTGCCATTCTGGTTTATCTACTGCATCTTCGAAGTACACTGGCTCTTCTGTAGCCATGATGGTAGTCATAAGAGCATAGTTGGTGGTTTCCACCTGAATTGCTTTGCCTTTCTGAGCATATGTCAATCTGGCTGGTGGTCTGCTTTCCCTAGTAGACCGTCTGAGCTGCTGTGGCGCTGATTGGGGTGTTGCTGGCAATTCTTGCTCTTCTTCATCAACCTGTTCTGTAGATGACTGTGAAGTCGATGCTTCTATCTCCTGTGTAGGTGAGGTTTTCCATTCTGATTCCTCATCGAAGATTACATCTCTGGAGATAATGACTTTGCGGTTGATGGGATCATACAATTTGTATGCTTTGCTTTCTTCACTGTAGCCAACCATGATGCAGTTGCGTGACTTCGCATCCAATTTCCTGCGATGATCATCATGTATGTGGGCATATGCTATGCAACCAAATATGCGGAGATGCCCAATGCGTGGCTTGTGTCCAGTGAATGCTTCATAAGGAGTCATACCTTGTATCGGTTCGGTAGGAAGCCGATTAAGCAAGTAGTTAGCTGTAGCTATTGCTTCTGCCCAATACTGATTCGGAAGATTCTTTTCACTAAGCATTGCTCTAGCACTGTCTGCTAAAGTCCCATTCTTCCTTTCAGCTATTGCATTTTGCTGAGGAGTATCTGCACATGTGAATTGTCTTCGAATACCGTGAGTTTTGCAAAAGTTGATGAAGGCTGAAGACATGTATTCACCTCCTCTGTCTGATCTCATGACCTTGATCTTTCTGCCTGTCTGGTTTTCTACCATGGCTTTGAATTCTTGAAATCTGGTAAACACTTCAGATTTCTCTTTCAGAAAGTAGACCCAACAATATCTGCTGTAGTCGTCGATGAAGGTCAAGTAATAAAGTGAACCATTGATGCTGCGGGTCTGGGCATAACCCCATACATCTGTATGAATCAAATCAAGAATACCTCGTGCACGAGAGGTACTTCTGACAAAGTTGGTTCGCTTTTGTTTGCCGAAGCAGCATGCTTCACAAACCTTTCCAAGAAACTGTAGCTTCGGAATCCCAATTGCCATATTCTGATTCCTTAGATCTAACAAGTACTTGAAGTTGACATGATCAGGAGACTGTGTGCCACATGGTAGATGATGAGATGGCAAGGTGATGTGGCTAATGACATGCCACTGATGATGTGGCATGGTGATGTGGCTCTATTGAGACTAGGATGCTAACATGGTAGGTGATGTGTCACTAGGGTTTATGTGGCAAAAAGCTATGCAGGTGACATGTACTAGGTAGCTAACGTGGACCTTAGGGATGATGTGGTAGTCAGTGCTGATGTGACAGTCAAGGATGACCTATCAAGATAAGCTGATATGGCATAAGGCTAACTGTGTTGATGTGGTAGCCATGCCATGTGGTATATAAGGTGTGCCATGTGGAGATAAGGTGAGGTGACATATCAGTTTGCTGTGGTGCCATGTGTCACTATGATAGTCACCAAAATCTTTGGACATCCCACAAAATCTATAAATATTCTATTGGTGTTGTCTCCTCCATTGATGGAGAAATGAACTCGGGTTGAGCTTTTGCTTGTTTGTGTTGGCTGGCGGTGAGGGTTGTGGTGTCCTGGGCATCCGAGCTCTGTAGTTGCACAAAAATTGGAGCAGAGTTGTCACTGCATGGTCATATGCTAAAGGGGCCACCGTTTGTGAGTTGTAGAGTCCCTAAAGGTGAAATATGCAGTTGGATTGTGAGGTGATGGAGTGTTGAGGCCACCTTTAGTTGTCGTCACAAGTGGCCTCAACTATAGTGAGCTTGGATGGATGAGCCGCCATGATTTCTTACTACCTTAGTAGTCGCCTTCCTTAGTGGTAGGATAAGAAATCTCTTAGACTACAGATCTCAAAGTAGCTATAATTGCATGTAGCTGTAGATGCTGTAGGTAGAGCCCAGTCGTTGTAGATGTTGAAACTTGGCCGCCTTGCATATAGTTGATAGGAGATCTCTCTTACTCAGAGGAAAGAGACCAAAATATTTTGTGACCAAAGAGACTCTCTTTGACAATAGAAGAGATGAAGCGTCTCTCTATCTCTCTCAATGAACTTAGAGGACTATATCACAATCTGAACTCACATAACAGAAGAGAACTATAAATGGAATGAATAACTATCACTCTCAATGAACATAAGTCTCTCTCTCTCTCTCACATGGATGGATTCAAATGACAAGAGTTCTCTCAATGGAATGTGCGAAAATCTTCTTGACGGAAGCGAACTCAATTGGAGTAACTCAAGAGAGCCTCTATCTCTCAATCTCTCTCACACTCTCGTAATGATCGTGATGCCTCAGCGGAATGCAAGGAAGCTCTGATACCATGAACAAATATGGAGAGAGGAGAGGAGAAGAGTGGAGATGAGGAGAGAGGGCACAGCTAGAGAGCACACCACAAATGACTAACAATACACTAGATTTAGTTGAAAATGATGAATATATACAAAGCCCTTTAGGGTTAGGGTTAGGGTTTCTAACCCTTCCCTTTATAGTACTCTATGTGTTAGTGCTATGTACAATATCGAACACATGATGTTGAGATGGTTCCTCAACACACCTCCATCATAAAGCCAAAGCCTCCATGAGGACAAGGTGATGTGGCTTGGGTGATAGGATCTAGGTAGCATCCTCAAAACATTGTTCCAGATGACCTGCAACCTTGACAGGCTGAAATGCAATATGCTTAAGAATATCATTTGTAGTTCTAGATAACTTTCCCCTAGAGTGAACATCAAACACCAGGGCGTCCCCATTTGGGATCATAGTTTCATACCTGAAGTGGGATCCATGATATCATCAATGCTCCTAGCCACCTGTCTCTAGAGTGAAACATGTCACCCAAAAGAACCCAATCTAAGGGTATGGTTGCATCAATTTGCTAGATTCTCTGTACACTTCCTCCGAGATGACTTACTAATTGGAATATGTGATCATCTAGAAATTCCTCCAAGAGCCTACAGAGGAAGTAGGACCTCTCTCCCAAGAAGACCACTGCAAATAGTGAGCGGTACCTAATGGTCTACCATGCTTGTCAAGTATACTATCATTCTATGTGCTATGCATGACCAAGCTATGAAATATCATCCCCATGAATCCTAGTAAGAGTGAATCATAGGCATGTTCTAAGGGAGGAGCATGCTACCAAAAGGAGGCAATTCTCCTTGCATGGATGCATGAAGAAGAACATACTACATGATGCAGTCGTGAAAGATTTGATTCATGATTACTTTGGTGCATATAAAGGCACATGAAGAAGATATGCATGAGGATGAGCTAGGGAAATAGTTGATGAGCCCCTAAATACCATAACTCTAGATGAGAAGAGATTACGAGCAGAGGCAATCACAATTCTCTTTGGCGGGGCAAGTAGATCTCATCTTGCAAGCATTCTATTGGTTCTAAATTTGCAAGCAAGCTGTAGATTGTCAACCACAATCATGATCACTCTCTTTTACAAGTATTTTGATTAGATTTTATTTGATTATCCTCTTTCTTCAAGTGTTCTTATCAAATTTTCCTTGTGCTACTTCATGCATTGCTTTCAAATTCCAACTATCCTATCATCAAGAAATAAGGCAAAAAACAAATTTAGTGCATTTGGAATTGGAGTACAACTCAATTCATGTAGGACCAAATGATTGCATTATTTTTTGGGATACCTAAAAGCATGCTAAAGTTTGTTCCAAATGGTGGAAAGTCATGCTAAAGGAAAGATACTCAAGTTTTGGAGGCACCTAAGAAGGGTCTATGACACAAGCATGCATAAAACATATGCTTTGGTAGTGGGGTTCTCCCTTGATTCAGAATGAAACTGTCCACCTTCACGTTCCAAGAGACAAGGTGTAAGCTCATGATGAAGACTGGTAGGCTGCGAACAACTGTCTGCTCGCAACTGAGGTCGATGAAGAGGTTGAAGTTTCGGAGTGAAGGCGCTGACGCTTTTGTGAGGGTTTGGAAGGGGAGACGGGGTCATCCTACCCATTCTTCAGAACTTTTAGCAAAGGCGTGAGGCCTTTGGTGCCATGGACAAACGCTTTCTCGAGCCAACTCGAGATCTCTGAAGTGGTCATCCCATAGAAGGCGCGAAGTTTCTGGGGAGTCCAGGCTCTGACATCCTGGGGTAGGGGCCACGACAGAGGGGGTCTGAGGATCACAATCAATCTGAAACGCTTGGCGGCGCATAACCACCGCAGGCGCACGTCACCCTCGGACCACTGAGTCTCGAGAAGCTGTCCACCCGACAGGCCTATCCAAGAGCAAATCTGAGCGTGCGTCTGCTCTCTGAGAGCCTCCCAAACCGAGTCGTCTGTCCAGGTCTCGGTACTGTCGCTGAGAAAAGTGAAAGCAAAGCTGGGGCCATCCCTCGGGGCCAAGGCTGCGATCTTCCCATCCGCCCCTTTACGGAGCAGGAAGATATTGATGTCGAGGTAAGCAGGGAAGGTCCCGAGGTCGGCCACATCCAAGTAATCCCAGGGACCAGATCTGTAGAAGTCACGAGGAAGCTCTCTCTCCTGGAGCTGAGGCCCGCCAAAGTCTGCAACTGAGGGGGTCGGGCTAGCAGACAGAGAAGACTGCTCCAAGGGTGGTAGACTCAGGATGGCCTGCCTGGGGTGGGGAAGGGGAGGGAGGCTGAGGTCTAGGCATCTCAGACTCCACGGAAGCGGCTAGCAGGGGGCGGAGGAGGGGGAGTGGGGGCTGCCCGCGATTGAGGAACCATCGGTGCAGCTGACAGAGTGCAGGAGAACTGAGAGGGGCGGGGGAGGGGGGATGGGGCTGGAGCTGGGACTGGGGCTGAAGAGGAAGAGAAGGGGGCTGAAGAAGAAGAGGCGGGGGCTGATGCTGCGGGTCAGAAATAGAAGGCTGCGGCTGGGGTAAGGGCTGGGGCAGAGTGGAAGGGAGCTGGGGATCGAAAAAGAAGGGGACCTGAGGCTGCGGAGGGCAGGCTACAGACGAAGCAGAAGCTCTACCAGGACCCTGGGGCGGCTGTCTGTCAGGTCTCTGAGGCGCTGCTCCCGGTAGGGTAACCTCTGCCTCCTTGCCTTTGTCAGAAGTCTTCTTATTCTTTCCTCTTTTCCTTCTGACCTCGGTCCAGCCGCCAGCCACCTCTGAAACGGGCTCCGGCCGACTCTACTCTTCCTGACGTGGCTGCCCCGGGGGAGGGGGAGAGGGCTGAGAGGGGGGGGACGGGGGGGACCGGGAGGAGCTGGAAAAGCGTGGACAAGCAGCAGCCAGGTGCCCAAAGCCGTGACACCTCAGGCACTGGCCTGGCTGTCCTATAACTATCATGCTCTGAGTAATGCTGCCAGCATCTGTCACAATCTCAATCACTGCAGGGAGGGACGCAGGGTCAGCCACAGCCACACGGACTCTGGGGGCACCTGCCACAGTAACCGCATCGACGAAAGTGTCATGCATCACCCAACCAAAGTGGGAGCCCAGGTCCCTGACTATCGGTCGTAAGTCAGCAGCAAGGCCTGGAAACACTAGCGTCACTGGATGGCGAGGTATGCGGAAACGAGCATCAAAGTCCGCTGCGCTAAACCCTCGGTACCAAGGAACTATCATGATGATCTTGCCATCCATCGATGTGGGGGAACCAGCAATCAGGTTGCTCGCAGCTTTCGCTGTGGATAGTTTGAGCCAGAAGATGCCCCTTCCCATAACGGCCACCTCCTCAATGTGACTATCCTCTAGCATAAGCGTGGATTGCAGCCAATCCCTGATGGCTGGTCTGGAGGGGGAATGTCCAATGACTCTGCCATAGACTGAGGTGTGGGCAAAGTCATTGGCAACCTGTTGTACCCGGGAAGATTGTTGCTCTGTCAAGATTACGCGGTAGGCTTCTGGAGAGGGGGGGTCCGACTAGGCCTCCGGTTCCGGGCAGGGAGCCGCCATACCACCAAGACAAACTGCGAGAACTCCGATGAGGAAGAGGCTGCTACCGAAAAGGGGAGGGGATAGACGAGGGTGGAGCCTGGGTTTGGATGAGGAGTCGGCAAGCGAGGCGAGAGCGAGGGCGGGCGGGCGGGGGGCGGAGGCGGGGGCGGAGGGTCGAGGCGAGAGTGGGGGTGTGGCGGGGTGCAGGAAGGGGCGGCGACGAGGTTGGAAGGGTGAGGCGGGCATGGTGGGGTGGACGAGGTGAGGGCGGGGCGAGGCGGTTGAGGCGGGCGCGGTGAGGTGGCGAAGCGGGGCGGGAGAGCTGGGCGGTGAGGCGGGCGCAGTGAGGCGGCAAGGCGGGGCGGAGGGGCGGACGGGGTGAGGCGGGCGAGGTGGGCTAGGCAAGTGAGGCGAGGGCGGGTTAGGCAAGGGCGAGTGAGGCGGGGGGCAGCAAGGCGAAGGAGGGCGGGGCGAGGGCGGCTAGGCGAGGGCGGGCTAGGCGGCGAGGGTGGGCAAGGTGAGGGCGGGCTAGGCGGGTGAGGCGGTCGAGAGGAGGGCGAAGGCGAGGTGGGTGAAGCGCAAGGCGAGGCGAGGGGAGGGCGAAGGCGCAGCGAGGGGGGGTGGGGCGAGCTCGCGGGCGAGGCGGTCGAGGGGGGTAGGGAGGTAGGCTATGGCGAGGGAGGGAGGGAGTGCTCGCAGGAGCTGCAAACTACTTGCTTAATCGTCTTGCAACCAAACCAATTCAAGGTATGACACCTAATGAAGTAGTCACTGGATACAAGCCACGCATTAGGCATCTCCACATACTTGGTTGCATAGCATATGCCCACATACATGATGATCATCATAGAAAGTTGGATGTTAAGTCACGCAAATGCATTAGGGTTGGCTACAGTGAAGAGAGAAAAGCATACAAGCTTTAAGATCCCCATCAACTAAAAGGTCATAATCTCTAGAGATGTAATCTTTGATTAAGAATCAGAATGGAAAACATCAAATACACAGGAGACATACACACCGATAACTCAGTCACCTACAAAAAATGTTGATGAAGAAGAGCAAGAATTTCGAGAGACACCTTGAGAAGATCAGCAACTCAGCCGGTCTACCAGAGAAAGAAGACCACTGGCTGGATTGACATATGCTCAGAAAGGCAAAGCAATTCAGGTTTAAACTACCAATTATGCTCTTATGACTACCATAATGGCTACAGAAGAGCCAGTGTACTTCGAAGTCGTAGTTGACAAGCCAGAATGGCAAACTACTATGAATGAAGAAATGGAAGCTTTGTACAAAAACAATATGTGACCTTTCACTAGGAAAGAAGGCCATAGCAAACAAATGGGTTTATAAAGTGTAGTACAATTTAGATGGAAGCATTGAAAGATACAAAGCTAGACTAGTTGCAAAAGGATTTGCATAGCAATATGGTTAAGATTATGATGAGACTTATGCTCCAGTAGTAGCAAAGATGGACTCCATAAGATTTTTGGTATTAATAGCGACACACATGCAGCAACCAGCAGGATATGTTGAAAGAGCATCAAGTTTGCCATCTCAAGAAAAACCTCTATGGCTTAAAGCAAGCACCCAAAAGTTGGTATAGTAGAATCGACAAGTATTTTGCTAATCTGGGATACATGAAGTCCAATATAGATCATACTCTCTACTACAAAGTGCAAGGGGAAGATATCACTACTACATTTTTGTATGTAGATGACCTGATTGTGATAGGAAGCAATGATAGCTTCATCAACAAGTTGAAACAAGACTTATTTGTAGAGTTCGACATGAAAGATCTTAGACTTGTGCACTATTGTCTTGATATTGAGTTCTGGAGAGACTCAGACATCACCTTTATGAGTCAACTAAAATATGTTGATAGTCTCCTGAAGACATTTCATATGGCAGATTGCAAGAAAGCAACCGCTCCATGGAACAGAGTTTGAAACTTACAAAAGATCGAGACAAGCCTCCAATCAATGACAGATACTGGCAACAACTCATCGGATCTCTTTTATATCTTACTATCACATGGCCAGATATTTGTCATGCAGTAAGTTTACTTGCACAGTTTATGGCAAATCCAAAACAGTCTCACTAGAATGCAGCCAAAAAAGTGTCACTAGAATGCAGCCAAAAGAGTCTTGAGATACATCAGAGGTACAATACAATTTGGAATTGAATATAGAGGAAGTCATCCAAGGTTGCATGGATATTGTAACAGTAGTGACTATGCAGGAGATCATGAGACCATGAGATCCACACAAGGATATGCATTTTTCCTTGGTAAAGGTGCTATATCATGGTTGTCAAACAAGCAAGCAACTATTTCTTTGTCTTCAATTGAAGTAGAATATAGAGCATTCACAATAGGTGCATGTGAGGCTATATGGCTCAGAAGACTATTGTCAAAAATTTTGATGAGACAAAGCCAACAACAATATACTGTGATAATCAATTGGCTCAAGCATTGGCCAAGAATCTAGTATATCACTCCAGGACAAAGCACACTAATGTCAGAGAGCACTTCATCAAAGAAAGAGTGTTACTTGGCGATATCACACTGTAGCATTGTGATAACAAAAGAGAATGTTGCAGATATCTTTACCAAACCACTTGACAAAGAGCTTTTCGAGAAGCACCAACAAGCTCTCGGTTTGACACAAAGGAAGGAAATTCCCATTAAAGGGATGTGATGGAATGTAATTCTTAGTCCTTCTTCGATTCCCTAAAATCCTCATCTTGAGGGAAGGCCTACTTCATGATGTTGATCTTGAGGGAAGGTGTTGAGGAACCATCTCAACATCGTACATAGCACTAACACATAGAGTGCTATAAAGCAAAGGGTTAGAAACCCTAACCCTAAAGGGGTTTGTATATATTCATCATTTTCAACTAAATCTAGTGTACATTTCATCATTTGTGGTGTGCTCTCTAGATGTGCCCTCTCTCCTCATCTCCACTCTTCTCCTCTCCTCTCTCCATATTTGTTCAAGGTGTTTCCATAAAATATTTGTAATGGGACACTAGGGAGTGGAATGGATTAATGCAGGGCACCAAGAAAGAGCCTCCCCTTCTTAAGATAAACAATTAGTAATGCCAAGAGATTTCAGCTCAGCCTTGAAGGGTGGACGCCTGGAAGATTTTTTCAATTTCTACTGATCTTAAAAATCCTTTTGGAAGAGACTCTGGAAATCCCTTAGGAATAGAAAATCACTCTTTTCTTTTGGCTTTCTATTCATGGAGGGATTTCTGTGGAATAGTAATTCAAAGTTTGGGGTTGATTCCACATGTTCTTGTTGACTCTCTGCTATTGAGTGTATTTAGCATTGCCTATGGGATTGCAGACAGGCAAGGATCATTTGGAAGGGGATCTATAGACTACTAAGCAAATTTAAGCATTATCCCTTCTAGAATCCTGACATGTGGCTCAATAGCATGGATCTTTCTTTCCTGTGGCCTCAGGTGTTCTACAAGAGACATAACGCTTCTTGGGCTCTTTTGATTCGATGACATTTGGTTGCGTCATGTTCTCTAGATAACGTTTTTGGCTCTTAGTACCAATGTGGATACTTCAAGGGAGATTTTGGAAAGCATATCAGCATGACATATCTAGAGTTCCATATGTATTGAGGCCTTGGATGGTTCACAGGTTCACCCAACACATACATTGGCTAGTATCCGGAGGATGAACACAGTACACACTTTGGTAGCCATTTGGGGGACTATGCACGGTCTTCATGTGCAGCCTCTACCAAGAGGAATGTATTCTTGAGGGAGTAGAGTAGCTCAAAATTGTTCTCAAAAGCCCTCACAAGGTTGAGGTGGCACTATCAACCTCAAACTAGGGTAATTTCTCGCTCTTTTATAGGAGCTTGATCTAGAATTGGCTTTATTTTCTCATGCAAGGAGGTTCTTTCATACTTCCTAAAAGGAACACGACCAAAACACTAGCGACTCAACTCAAATATCAACTTTATGCATGTAACTCAAATGCAAAAGATGGTGGCTGAAAATATACACTTGCAAATCAATCATCAAACAGTTAGTACTTTTTTGTATTCTGAACATCTGTGCATCATGCAAGTATTTAAAAAACACACTACTGACGTAAAATACCCAAACGCTCTATTAAGGTAAAATACCCAAACACTAGAAAAAAATATCAAAGAAGGGTCTCTAAACAAACATTGAAAATATGCCAAAAACCTTTGAACAAATATATATAAAGTATGCCTGTGTCAAAAAATAAACATGTTATAAGAGTTGAAATTTTTTTAGAGTATGGATGAAAATAACGATGTTTTTATCAAGAATTATGGTTTAAAATCAGTTCTTAAGCATGAGGATTTACATGAACATTTTTACTCACTTTAAGGCCTTTACAAAATATTATACCCATCGAACACCTACACATATGGTAGACAACCCATTAATGCATATTTTTAAACACTTCCCATGATCCATGGTCAAAAACAAGGAAATGCATATGCCCAACCATGCAAATGATACCTTACCCACATCAAACTTTGCGAGCACATGAATCTTACTCACATTAAGTACTATGCAAAGTATCTGACCCATATCAAACTTTGTGAGCGGGAGGGGTCAAAATATATAGGCTCAAGTCATTTTTGGGGAGCAAAAAATTCCAAATTATTTCAATGAATATGTAAGTAAATATGAAACATTGATAAATAGATATAGATATAAATATACCTTTATATAATATACATATATAATGTCCAAGTGGTGACTTATTTTATGACTTTCAAAAAATCCTTTATTTTGCTTTCACCATTGCTTGGATCATAAAATTTTGAGCAAATATCCTCTTTACAGTTCCTGAGGATGACCTAGGAAAAATAAATAGTACCTTTTTAATAGACCCTCTAAGTGTATTTTGCCAGAGGAATATGGTTTGAAGAGCTTGTCCCGACCCTATTCCGCCGGCGAAATACCCTTGGAGAGCCTATGCAGAAGGGGTTATAACTTTTGCTCCTTAGCTCAGATTGAGGAGCTATAAAAAGGAAAAATGTTCAAATTTTCATGATCTATTTAATGGTAGGCTTGAAACTATACTTTTTATAGTTATAAAAGAGAAAAATTAAACATTTCAAGATGTATATGAGAGTTACAACTTCTCCCTAATTCATATTATGGTAGGAAGGAGTTCAATAGAGACCACATTTCCTTAAAAGTACTTAGGTTTAGAGAATTGGGAATATTTTTAAAATCCCTACCTTGCCTTGCCATATTTAATAATGCATTAGAGATTAATGTATGATTGATTATAATGGCTTCAAGTATGAGGTTTCCAATATCTTTTTCCTACTCATCCAAGGAATATGGTTTACATTATTACATGAGAGCTTCAAATATGGGATTGCTAAAGATTAGGGAAACTCTTTTAAATTGATTGAATTACCAAAATCCTCAAAAGAGAGTATGGTAGGGAGGTATTTATAGGAGTTTCTAAAGTGTTCACTATTTGTTCATATATAGATGATGTTCTGTAAAATGAGGGTTATAATGAAAAATAAGTAAGTATATGGTTCCATAAATGAGAAATTAAGAAAGAATTATATATTCCTTTGAGAAATATACAAGCATGGTTGGTGTCAAAAATTATCACTCGGACTTTTCTGCTCGTAGGTTTTTGCTCGGAAACTGTGCACATCCATGCTACAACAAGTGAAATGTGAGTATTGGTTGAGACTTTCGATTGATCCTAGCATCCCAATGCATCTGCCCATGAGTAAACTGTCAATATTTTATACTCTTCCTTAAATTTGGAAATATTTGAAATTCACGTACCTTTTGGATCTAATGTATATATTCAAGAATGTCACTAAAAGTCTATGTAGGCATGTTGAAAGTCCATGAAGACTTGAAGAAAAGGATGTTACCACAAGCACCATAGGTGCTTACCAAATCAAAGGAGAAATAAGTGAAAAGCATTATCACTGAGAAATAAGTAAAAACCCCAATATGGTATATGCATTCCTTGAAGGGTTCCTCTGTGTGTGTGTGTGTGTGTGTGTGTTACTTCAGAGTCTCAAGTCACATGAATTGGACAAGCTTTTGTAGGTTTTAATATTTTATTTATATTAGGCTCATAATTGTTGATATTGACTATAGAATTCATGTACAATATTATGTACTAAATGCTTGGCGCTACTATTTAAATCAACATGCCAAGAATGCCATCAATAAATTGAGTGCTTTTGTCAGGTATGATGTCAAAATTATGTGAGTATAATAATAATTGTAGAGGATGTCTCCACTTGCATCAAATAATATATTTTGTTTGAATGCAAGTGAATATCCTCAAAAGAAAAAGAAGAATATTCCATTGACTCGATGAGAATCCAAGCCATTGAAGCTATATGTTTAATTGAGAAGGCGTTCCCAATGAGTATTATGGATATCTGGTTGCATTTAATCGTGCCCCTAGCTGATAAAGTTGCTTATTAGGGATTGTACATAGTAGATGGATGTTTTTTTGGAAGATTCATGAGGGTATAAAAAGGGTATCTAAGGCAAATTTAGGCAAGACCAGAGGGCAACATGGCAGAAGGAGGATGGCTTGTGTAAGAACCAATGTTTAATGTCATGAGTTTTTAGTGCGATTGAATCCATCCATGCCTCAACTTTAGGAAGATAGAGATGATCAAGGGGAGAGGAATAGATTGCACAAGGGAAGGGGAAGGAAAGAAAGATAAAAGTGTCCTTAGAATTGGAAGTCAATACCTTTTATTTCTACAATTGTGGAGAAATGGATTGGAAGATATTAGGAAGCAAAATGACAATGAGAGGATGAGGGAAGGATGACAAGAGGGCTTTCAAGCAAAGCAACCAAGGATGGTGTCCAGAGTTATATACAGTGCCCACTAAATGCACTACCAAGTGATTGGAAGGATTTCTCATAAAGGCCAAGCAAAGTGAGGAAAGTAATAAATACAAGATGAGAATTTGCACGGGGTTGTGATGAAATCATCATACTACTTTTATGTGTATTTCTTTTGCATCTTTATTTTCTACATTACTTATAAGTATTCATTATTAATGAAATACTAATTTGTTTTTATCATTAGTATCATTCATTTACTTGTTAATCACTTCTGAGGAGAGAAGATTGATGTGAAGTGTAATACATTTGATTGTGAAGTCATGGCAAACTTTTCACAAGGCAACAAAGCTAGTGCTATACAAATCTCATTTCAAGTGAGATATATTATATTAGAATCTGACAAGACATTCTCCATGTGAATTTTGGGAATTCAAAGGTTTCAAGTCAAATGGTTCAAGGTCGAGTGTAGAGGGCTCATGCCACAAAGATTTTAAATGGTTCATTTGCCATTGAATACAAAATTTTGGGATGATCTTACAAACATATTGTTCTACTTATGCATTGCAAGCAAATAAGTACTTTCTATCATATGGATGCTTTGTTCCATATATGCATTGTGAACATTGAGCCATGAAATGATCATCGATTGTTCTCTTTAACTCTGAAGTTGTTTTTCAGCTCAATTGCATCAACAATAAGTGGTGCTTTGTGATGCAAGTTGCACCTCGATAATGCAATGTCCTTGAAGATGTGGAAGTGAAGTGCTTGATGCAAGAGGGGAAAATAGAGGACATGGAAGCTAGTACTTCTAACATGTCTCTTGCACATCATTAGAATTGATAAGATGCAAGCAACTTGGCTATGGATGATAGAGAATCATTTGGTGCTTCTTTGGAGTAAAGGATCCATCCAAACATTTCCAAATGGCCACAATGTATCTTCTAAAAATCAATTTCGGCCCCTATATTGACACTTTTATTGATATTTGGACTAAAGGATACATCCAAATATTTCCAAATGGCCACAAATGTATCTTCTAAAAATCTTTCGGCCCCCATATTGACACTTTTACATTGCCAACAAAGTCTTGCTCCAAAGTCTTGCTCCAACCTAGTTTTGACATTTATTTCATTGTTTATTTTGATGCTCGTTAATTCAAAAAATATTTTGATGTTTTGCATTTCTAAGTAACATGCATCGAAAATTAACGTGGAAATTGATGTTTTATAGAAGTGAGGAGAATAATTTAGAGGGACATGACTTAAGAAATTGCTATGGCACTCAAGCACATTCAAACCCTTTCACACTATGTAAGCTCAAAAGATATGAGAATTGGTATGCATTTGTGCATGCAATATTGCGATATGGGGCTAATGATGTGAAGAATAAGGTATGTTTAACTAATCAAACATTTTTGAAAGAGCATTTCTTGGTATAAGCTTGGGCCTCTTTGGACAAATGTCTCCTAAAATGTTGAGAGATGGGTCATCTACTCCTCGGCCTCATGGGCTACACCCTACCAAGGGAATGGAATGGATCATGATCATGCCCGTTCTTTTTGGCAATCTCTAACTTCATTGCTTTCGATCACAGTTTCTATTCCTATGAAGCCATCTTGCATGATGCCATTCGAGGCTCTTTCCATGTTTCGCCTTGGGATTTGAAGCCACGCACAACAATTCAGTAGAGAGTTGATGATAGCCCCATTGATGTTCCTACCACAAGTGCTTGAATCACTACGAATGTGGAGTCGCTCTCCAAGGCCAGACTATGGATCTCCCAACCTCGAGGGATGATAGCGACAATGACCTTCATGGAACTTTGAGAGGCTATATGCCATAGTGACCCAACAAAACAAGGGAATATACATTAATTGAAATGTATCTTGTCTTTTGTCATTTTGCCCTTACACTTCCATCTAAATCTAAGTACATATGAATTTCGCCTTCAATGCATGTGAATTTTCTTCTCAATATCAGGAATACAATGCACATTTTTTTATATAATGTACCCTTAGATATTAAAATTTGAAAAAACACAAGATCTATTATTGGCCTACCTGGAGGGAGAGGCTATAGTAATCGTTTTGCACTCTCAAAGATGATAAATTTCCTATCTGGGGCTGGTCGGGTGGCAGAATTTGATTGGTGGTGGATTTTCTTTGTTGACTCGTGCAAACGAGTGATTGGTTGTCCATCGCTGCTATTTTTGTCCTCTATGCTTGCTATTTTTATCCCCATTTTTCTCCCCCTTTCTCTTTCTCTCTCTTCTTCTTCTTCTTGCTTGCTATTTTTGTCCCCATTTTTTTCTCCCCCTTTCTCTCTCTCTCTCTCTCTCTCTTCTTCTTCTTCTTCTCTCTCTCAGCTTCCAGGGCAAGCCTCATGAATGATTTTGATCATTCACCTTGTTCTATAACTTGCAAATCCATGTGACGTAAAAATCTAGATTGCTAACGAAAAGTGATGCAAAATATCTATTTCTCTTAAGAATTCACGTGTTCTATTCAATGCCCTGATATGTCCCTCTTCTTAGGGCAAGTTCACACGAACAAGAAAAGCAAAGTTGATAACTGTGTTCAGTTCTCACAAAACTTGAGCATTGAATGTATTAGGCTCTGTCTGTGAGAGTTGGGGGTTTCTTATTGGCTTGACCATCCAAGTGTGGACCTTTTCCAAAGCATTGAAAGCAGTCCAACTCAACTCCAGCGCCACATTCCAATTTCCCATTGGCTGATGAGGCAATGACGCTCAAGTGCTTGAAATGGCACTTCCAAAAATTGAGGTGCCACTTTGGGAAAGTGTTGCATTTCTGAGCTATATGAGATATTTTTAAAAAAAAATAAACTCGCCATCCTGCTAGAGCTGGCAGCCCTACCGCTGGGCTGCCGCTGCAGAGAGATGTCTTTGATCAAAGCTACACAAAAATGCCACGAGACGACCAAATAACGATTACAAGTATTGACACGGACTGAACAGTGATAGAAACCGCAGCTTCATGGTGATATAGTTTTGAACTCTTCCTTGCTCCAAGCTGCGCAATAGTTTTAGGCCCGTCATATCGAACGGAGCTGCGGCCTTTGAAGGCTCACCAGTGACTAGACCAATAAGAAGAGAGGAACCCATTTCGAGTCTCTCTCTCTACGGCCTCCGGGGAACCCATTTCGAGAAGAAAGGATAGACAGCTGTGTCAGGCAATGGTAAAAAGAAACAGTGCGTTCGAAAATTACAGTCAGCGACGGGGAAACAGATTTCTCAGGAGTACGACTAGCCATACTTGAGGCTCCTCCCGAAAATGACCACCATGTGCACCTCTCCTCCAAAGGCCCAAGTTGAGGTGATGATAGCGTCCCGAGTTCTCTGACTCGGGCTTTTGGAATCCCCCACACATTGTAGGAAGTTCCCTAAAGGTATCTTGCTTTTGGAACAGGTGGTCCTCCGAGCCTGTGCGTAGTAGTTCCGGCATTTGGTCACTGGTGGTTTAGGCTTTAGGTAACTGGATGCCTTTCGATTATGCAACTGTTTATCGTGCGCTGTTGATGAAGATTTTAACCTCTCTCTTGGAGGCACCAACCTTCAAGGCTTAGCTTATGGCAGCTCGGGATGAGGCTCGTACTCTTAAAAGAAGAAATATGTTTGCCCACACAAAATACTAAACATTCACATTGTGATGAGGGACATGTGATGAAGATCATTTTCTTTGTATTTTTTCACTCACACAAACATCTTTCTTTCATCACAATTGCAATACCAAAGCATCTAGGTTTGCCAAGGTGGTGAAGCCAATATATGGCAAACTCCCCTCATACGATGAAGATCATGCTCCGAAACTATAGCTCATGATTGTTCGTTTGTATGTATATGTGTACTTGTATTTATTTCTAATCTATTTTTCTCTTTGCATATATTGAGGAAAATGTATCAAAGCGCGTATGCAACTTTAAAATATTCATTTTATCTGACCAAGGTGGGTCCCCCTAAACATGAAATTTAGAGGTTTATGAGGGTTACTCTAAGTGAGTTTTTCCAGTAAGCTTACCTAAAAAAACTTTCCCTACTTCTTCCAAAATTAAAAACCAATTAATGAATAAATTACAAATAGACTGTGGGGTTGCTTAATTCCAATCATTTCCATCCTTGCTTTTTGTAGGTTGGCCTCTTGTAAAGGAATTTCATGTCTATGATTTTCTAAATAGAGGGTCTCTGTGAATCATTCATTGGATCCACATACATGTGGAGTGAAGCATAATAATCATGAATGTCCTGTTTGTTCATCTCAAAAGGGAGTGAGGTACTCATTGAGCAAAAGATTTTCAATGTGTGAAGTAGTGATCTATATGATTGTTGTTTTCTTATAGTGACTAGGCTTTAGCTCATATGAATAAAATTTCAATTTAAAACTTGATAAGCTCTCCTCAAATAATCCTTTATTCCTTGCATAATAAGATATACATAAAATGTAGAAAGACAAAATATCTAGGAAGTTGAAGTGATCCCAACCATCAAGCTTTTGACGTTGGACCCTATTGTTGGCTCAAGACTTGTTTTTGCTACCACTTTTGCTAGCCCTTCTACATGTCGGACTACTTAGAAGGCCTAGTACTATAATATTTTTTTATTTCATCATATGAAAGGAATATAAGCATGCAAGGCTAAAGCAGGAGGGTGGAAGTGTCCTTATTACATGGCTTACATGTCCACACAAGGCACATCAATCACATAAATAAGTAGTTGTGACACGAGAACCCTTGTGAGAACAAATAATGGGCAACATAGACTAGGGTTATAAGCATGATTGGGATAGCCTTAAGACCGCATTAAACTTGGTTCCTAGTAAGGCTATTTAGATCTCCTTAAAATTGAAAACATTCTCCCATTCATTAAAACTTGCACCATATTATTCTTTGTTCCCTTGATCTCTCTATTGATCTCATAGTAAGTGTGAATGTGCAGTCTTAGCGATCTTGCCAATTATTTTGGTATACAATGCCAGAGAAGGCAAGCTGACCTCAATCCTCAACCAAATGTGAGCAAGATGTGCGATTGATTAGAATTGTAGGGCCCTATGTTTGACACATCTCCAATGGCCAATCACATAATCACAATAACCAAAATCTTCAAATCATGTTTGATTAAGATCATGCATACAGAACTCTAGCTTCTAGGAGATTAAAGCTATAACCAAAATAGTTGCATCCACATGGTAGAGTTAAAAAACTACTGCCAAACATTGGATAGAAGGGACATGCGAGTATAGCCCTTGCATAATAACTAACCAATCTTTGAAGAGGAAAAGCTAAAGAGTTAGGGCCAATTCCCAATGCCAAATAATTAGGAATGTTTAAGGACCTTAACATACATGCAAACTTGGGATTCAAGGGGGTCTCGGTATGTTAAATCTCTTAATGGCATGTTGAAGATGGGCATTTTGTGAAGGGAAACAAGTTGAAATAAGAGGGGAAAAAAGTTTAAACTTAATGGTAGACCATGGAAATGCTACTTTCCTTAGGATTTTTGTTGAGCATTTTTAAACATCAAGGCCAAAGTGAAAACTATATAACATGGGTATCCATGAGCTTGAAAAGAAGCTGCCATTTTGATTGTAAGCTCAAGGAAAGGGACATTATCGTGTAAAGATATACCGTTTCGTGAAGGAAAATATCTGAAATTTCATGAGAAGACCACTTTATGCATCATATAAACAAATGGAGTTTTTTTTAATTTTAAACATGTAGGATATATTACCAAAAAAGAGAGTAGTGGTTAGACCCACAAGGACCAAGCAAAAATTAGCCGATAAAATGGGCCACCGCCCTCGACTTGCACTACAAAGTTAGGATACCACTAAAGACACATTGACGGACAACAGACAATGGCTTACTACCAGTACCTTCTCTTCTAGGAGAGTCCCTAGATCAACCAGATTCCGTAACACACAAGACGACCGACGCCACATCAGAGCACTAATGAGAGTCCCGGAAACACACCCGATTTTGAGTTTCCCACACCGCTAGAAGGGTTGTTGCCCTAACAAAGGGCCAAGCCGCCAACAACGTTGAATGCATCGCAATGGCTTCACCCAAGAGGGCGAGCTTCCAATTTCGCAACAACCTGAAGCTACTCATGAATCCGGCGTTTTTTATAGCCTGCTCCACTTTTCTCCACACGGTTCTAGGTATCAAACAACTCCACATAAGGTGTCTGACGGTTTCCACATACAAACTGAAGAGGGGGAAAAGATATAAACAAATGGACTTGTGTTGTTGGGGTTAATGTAATGTCATAAGTAGTTATATTAAGTGGCTCTAATGGCTCCTTCGGATTCAAAAATCTGAAACTATCAAACGACACCATATTTTGGACCGGAATCAATGGGAAAATTTTTGTAATTTTCCAAAAAAAATTCCGGTAATGTCTCCTGGCAGCAAGAGATACTGAGGAAGAGGGCACCCAGCTTCACCGAAAGTACAGAGGAGCCGGCCATAAGCTAATTCTCCCGCCCCCATCTCCCTCGCTTTGACCGTCTCCCCCCTCAGCCCTCGCTCATCCTTCTCTCTTCCCTGCCTCTCTTCCCTGTGTTCCCAGCTCTATTTTGCCATCTCCCCCTCTCTTCTTCCTGCCTCTACATCTCCTCAACTTTCTTCCCTCTCTGTCACCACTCCACTTCTGTGCCCTCCCAAATCGCCTCTCAATCAGGCCGTTTGCACCCAGAGAGAGACGAGGGAGCAGACAATCGTTGGTAGGAGCAAGGAGAATGAGATGGAAAGGAGAGATTAAAATGGGAAGCAATGCTCATTCAGATAAATAGCAGAGATGGAGGCGGTTGAAGTTTCCATCAGAAGGAGGAAGCTTCGAGAAAGGAGTGCTTTAATTTGTGAGATAGGCTTATGTTAATTTTCCGCTGATGCGAATTTCTCAACATCGTGGTAACCTATTAAGTGTACTAACATAACATAATAGTTTCCATAGTCATAGGAGTTGGAATGAGAGAGAGAGAGAGAGAGAGACTTTGCCAGCTAGGATTGGTAACCATGGATGGACGTAACCAGGGTCCAGGTATGATTTCGTCCGTTTGAGTTCAGCTGAAGGTGGCGGATCATCACACTCTCTCAAGCGGCCCCTCATGTTTCCTGCCATCACTCTCCCTCCCTTCGCCTTTGCTCCTCCCCACCTCTGCAAATCCAAGTCTTCTATCATCCACAAAGTGCCTGGCAACAGCGCCCACATGCCCCCCACGCATGATTCCCATCTCCACATATGTTCTTTACGAACCTCTTCTGCAATATTTTTCTCTCCCAGGGAGGGAGCCGTCATGGGTCCCTGCCTGGCCCGGAGGCACGCACGCTGGAAGCAACAGACATGCCTTTTGCGTTTGGAAACGCTGCCTGGTCCGCCAGCTATAGTGGGAGTTTCCTGCGTGGGAAAGCCCTGACCTTAGCGTCCTCTGGATTGACTTTTCTCTACAGCTCATGTTGCACTGGGGATTTTTTGTAATTTGATAAGCGATGGCAGGGTATAAAACCTTGGATCATATCGACAGGATGTTTGTCCCTGCGTTGTGTGCGTATACAGGCAATATACTCCTGAGGTTACTCAGAAGATTGGGACATGTATCGACGCAGTGTACCTGTGGGTATCGTCAGTAACTGATTAGCAAGGTATTAGGCTACTTTGGCTGCCTTGAATTGCCCCAGGATATTGTGAACGGTTAAATTTTTTGTACACCTGATGGTATGAAGAGCTCGTATAATTTTGGAACGCTTCCAGCAATATTGCGTCAGGATGTTTGGTCATTTGTGATTTACAAGCCATTGTTAGCACTTGCCTTAAGCAGTGGTAGTGGAAAAGTTTTGAGTCTTCAATAATGTTTTCCCTTAAGGCTTATCTTTGGTTGGCTGCTTTTTGTGTTGCAATACCTGCCTTTGTTTTTATGGGCCCGACTTTTGGATGCAGCCTCCCTTTTTTTCCCTCGAGTGCCTTTGGAAAAAGGCATTGCTCCTGGCATCCCATGCCCCCTCGTTTGCGTGCTGTTACGTTCAAATGCCACTCCCCAAAATGTGTCCCTCTATGTTCTAGCAGTATCTACTTGCCTCGTCAGAAATCATTTCAAGCTCCTGACTAACCACACCTTTAGATGAGGTTTTCGACGGTGAACAGCAATACTCTAGTCATTTATGGATAGAGTTCAGGGCTGAACTTCAGCTTGCCTAAATAACTTCAAGGCAAAGTCTTCAGGTCTGGCCCCCTTAGACTGTTGTTTTGGATTGTACGACTCTCAAGGAGAGAGTAAGTATTTGTGTGTGAGTTGATACAACTACGTTTACTGGAGCACATATGAGGTGCAGGATCAAGAAACCAAGCCATTCATGTCACTCAATTATGGCTTCAGCACTAAGGCTCATCATTTAGACAATGATTTGCAATTGCCTCAGATAAGAGCCTGAGAGCTTTGTGGTGATGATGAGTTTTCCAAAAGAGCTCCATAATGGCAGACATGAAGGAGGAAATGTCCCGCTGTGTAAACATCATCAAAGGTAGATAAAATTGTATATATGCAACCAAGATGGATCGGACTATAAGCCATACATGCAGAGGCACGCGCAAGCGCGCACGTGCGCACACTTTTTTTGTGAAATTACACACACGCACACACACACACATTATGATAGTGGCTTCTAGTCCCATAGATCCTGTAGGGTCTCAAACGGATTTTTATAGGCCCACAAGGCCTCCCAAAGACGTTACATCTTTCTTTCTTTCTCCCTTTCTACACACCCACTCTATGCTTGACATGGTAGGAGATCCACTTGGTATAGTAGGGGTGATCTATGACATGTCTATATTCAGCAGATTTTGGTATCCCTAGTGCAGCCACATTCCATTAAGATGGATTTCACAAAGAGCAGTTTCTCTGTCTGCCTGAGGATGGGTTCATTCAGCCACCAGGATACCTATGGATCCATTTCTCATGCAGTAAGGATTGCCATGGGCCAGCTCTAGACATCGTCTCATAGATTCCATATCGATACAGGATGGGAGGTGGAGACAGAAGAGCACGTACTCATGAGATGTCCTTGCTACTATGACTGCGAGACACCATTGCCTCTTTGAGTAGAGGTTTCAGGATATTAGCTGAGTCATTGACCAACCAGACCAGTGGTGTACCATTCTTTTTGTATTAGAGGTCACATGATTTAGAGGCACAGACTCATGCGACCTGCACTTGATAAGGAGCATAGACAGCAGCAGACTACAAAATTTTTCTTCATAGGAGAGGAGCCTACACTCAGTGAGCTTGTGTTCTTGACCTTGAGGACAGATATAGGGCCAGCGAGTAGACACCCTATTTGAGGCACCTTCTTGGGACTTGTAGTGCTAGGCTGCTTCATGAGGCCTTCAAGGACTCTAGCTGGGACCCTAGCCAAGCCCACTCCCAGATCTGATCACTCCTCGAGGACTGTAGCTGGGACCCTAGCCAGGCCCACTCCCAGATCTGATCATTCCCTCAAGGACTCTAGCTGGGACCCTAGCCAGGCCCACTCCCAGATCTGATCACTCATTGCAAATTTTGGGCCGAGTCTAGCCGCCTCACAACAGACTGTCTCAAAGCACTCACAAGCGGGATTCACAACCACTTGATCGCAAGACGACAGATGCAGATGTTTCCAAGGCCTTGTCCATCTCTTTGACACACTCCATCTTTGAGATAGGCTTACAGCTTTGTTTCTCGTGTTTATTTTCTTTTGCTACAATGTAGAGGTGTGCTATACACCTAGTTCCCCCGTATGGGTGTATGAACCCAATGTATTTCAGCTTTTGGTCGCATAGGCCTTTTTGGTCTTCTATAGACATTAATAAATCTTTTTTTCTTTCTTTCTCTCTACATGTGATTTTTCTTCGGAAAAATTATCTATGTGAACCATTTCCTGAATAAATTGTAATCCTAGTTTTTTGTATTCTAAGCACTAACATCAGTTTGGTTGCTGCTGTTGGTTGTCTTTCATCATTGCAGATCTGGCAAGAGGTGGATGACAAATATGTGGCTTTTATTATTAGCTGCAGGTACGGGATACCTAACCAGATGTTGGCAGAAATCTCACAAGTCCAAATCTGACCCTAGTAGATGCAGACATACTCCGAAAATACGTTCATCACAAAGATCTCCACCTTGCACACCAAAGCGAGGCCGCTCAATTACATCAAAGGGACACAGTCGGCGTAGACGATCCAGCTCTGTAAAAGCAGTGGGCAGGAGGCTTGTTAATGACAGAAGAGGAGCGGAGTGTATGGATTCACATCCTTCTGATCCTGGCTATAATCAGGGGATGAAATTTACTGAGGATATTCTGCTTGATGAAGACTCATTCACCAGTTACCTCAGAGATTCTCCTGATGAGAACCACTTTTTATGCCAACGTAGAGGTGGCAAGTTAGAGTCTCCAAATTTAAGCAGATTCTCACCAGCAAATACAATGTCGGAGACCAATACTTCTGTGACTACCGAGTGCATGCAAGACTGGTGGAAAGAACTCTCTTTAGTTAATTTGAAATCCTCAGCACCTACTATCCCAACAGATTCAGGAGATATTATTGGAAGCATTATCCCTTCTTCGCCTGGTACTAAGTTATCTGTCAAGAAAGTAAATGGGGCATTACAGGGACAACCTGTAACTCTGACCAATCTACATGACATTTCTTTGGGAAAGATTCGTGAAAAGAAGGCTTCCTTTTTTGCTGGCCGACATTCCTATAAAAGACATCCTAGGGAAGGCAAAATTTTTTCGGAAGCCAATGGTTCCTCTACTTGTCCTGACCAGCACAAAGGAATGTCTCATCATCCCATCAACCAGGAATCTGTTGGGAGCATGTTGAAGAAAACAAAACATCAGTCAAAACAGATTTCTGTGTCAGATTTGGGAGAAGCTACCGACCATGTGACAGAAAATCTAATCCCATCCCAGGTAGTCACAGGATTTCTGAAGCATCAGTCAGATGCAGCATCCCCCCCAAAAAAATTTGAAGCCCAAGGTCATATGCAAAGAAAACCCCCGTTGCCTGATATTGATGATAAAGAGGATCTCAAATCTGTGCCTGCTAATTGTATGCCAGAAAAACAGAGCACTGTGGTTGACAGTGATGATAGTCTTCTCTGTAGTGGCAGGACGAAAGGTTTGATGGAATTCAGAATCTTAGAAAAGCTAAAGGAT
The DNA here is from genome assembly GCF_047967505.1 of Dipteris shenzhenensis. Lineage (NCBI taxonomy): Eukaryota > Viridiplantae > Streptophyta > Polypodiopsida > Gleicheniales > Dipteridaceae > Dipteris > Dipteris shenzhenensis. The sequence goes on along the minus strand of NC_141613.1, from coordinate 10,609,127 downwards.
AGCCTATCTATACATTCAAATTCAAAAGATACTGTGAAATGCTTGAACAAACAAATAATTTCGCGGCAGGCATTTGACCACAGAAAAAGTAAGAGCAATAATTTTGCCGATGGTTCAGAGCATGGTAAAATTTTAAGCAGGTTGTTGAAAGGAGCCCATGCTTTCCATCAAATGGCTTCGTCTTTTTGTGGTCACCCGGATTATTCCCAAGCTTGTTCTCAAAAGGGGGCCTATAGTGACCTGCGGCAGGAGGGGCAGATGAATATAAAAGCTGATCCGCCACAACAAACCAAAGCAAGAAGAATATTTTTTCCAACACCCGTCAAGGAACTTTCACCAAAGAAGAACTCCTTGATATTTCCCTGTAAAAAAATTATTCCCAGTTCTCAGGTATTCCATTCATATCTCTTACAGGCTCTCCTTGATCCAGAGCGTCCCATTCGGCATGAATGCAACTGTATAGATGACTTCCACACTAGCAATATTTTGACTTTGAAAGAGAGAACAGATGTGAGAGAACCAATTATCACTATCGCAGATCATCTTGAAACAGACAGTGCATATGGTTATGAGCCACCCAAAAGCAAAGAGAATGATATTCCAAAATCTTGGAAAAGATATGAGAAAAAGAAAACAGAGTTACCCACTTTGATGCAAAATATGACACCGTCATGTGATCAACACATGGGAAGACAACGCACAAGCTCAAAAGGTAAAAGATCATATATCGCAGAATATATATATATATATATATATATATAGAGAGAGAGAGAGAGAGATAGAGAGAGAGAGAGAGAGAGAGAGAGAGAGAGAGAGAGAGCGCAGACACACACGCATAAGCATATGTACATAAATATAAATAAATAAATATATCTTGGGCTAGGAGTTTACCAAATGGAATAACCCCTAACATCACCTGCCATAGAAACATCTATTGGCAAAGAGGCAATTTACAGCTCGCAATCTTTTGCGCCACCACTTGGCACAATGATTCATAGATTAAATCTGATTCCCCGATCTGAAATCCAAGTTGGAGGCATCAAAACCCTATATAAACTATATTAGCCAATAGCAGAGGAAGTGTGCCTGAATCTTGACGATGCAGATCCCAATCCGTGAGACGATAAGAGAGGTCTAACTTTGTGTTTGATGCTTCACACACACACACACATGCACATATGTGTTTGTTGGAAGTTCTTGCCTATGCTGAAGCAGATACATATAAATATATATACACATATATATACATACATACCTATATGTGTGTGTGTGTGTGTGTGTGTGTGTGTGTGTGTGTTGAGTGAGAGAGAGAGAGAGGTCCTGCTGAGGTCGAGCTGCTCCAGCCTGCGCCGCCCGCTCCAACCTGCGCCGCCTGCCCCCCCTGTGCCGCCTTGCTCCAGCTCGCGCTGCCCTGCTCTTGCTTGTGCCGCCCTGCTTCCGTCTGCTTACCCTACGCAGCCTGCTCTCTCCTGTTGCCCCTCTTGCTGCTGTACACTCAGTCCTCCCCTGCCCCTCCCTTCCCTGTGAATCCTTCGCTGGTTTCTTCTTTTTCCTTCCTGTTTCTGAGCCTAACTACTCCTGTTTTATATCCCCTACCTTTCACTTTCTGGTCTCTTCTTCCTCCCTATGGCTTCAGATGCTACTATGTTAACTACCTATGTGCGCAAGGAGCGCACACAGGAGGTTAAAAGACGCTGTCCTGATATCACTTCAGACGCAAGTATGGATTCAGAGGCCCAATATGTCTTTGATACTCTCAAGGATGACTTCCTTCAATCTCGCCAGGATTGGAGCAAGCCTGTTCCCCAGGTTACTTATAAATTGCAGCTACCATCCTTGGTACAGCCACTTAAGAAGCTTGCCCACACTGCAGTCATTATCTTTTTTCCGGGAAAGATACCATCTGCCAATGACGTTGCGCAATGGATTCAATCCATCCTTGGAGGCTCTTTTGTGGAGGGAGTGTACTTTGCCTCTCGTGGGTTTTATGAAGTTCACCTCATTGATGCTTTGCAGAAACAGCGTGTGCTTGAATTTTCTCCTTTGTTTTATGGCCGGCAAATGGTGCATGCTATGCCATGGTCCCCTAACAAGGACTAACAAAGTCTCATTCGGCATCATTGTCCTGTTTGGGTGGAGGTGGTTAATTTCCCAGACTATATGCGAGAAGAACTGCCAGGATTGGCTGCTGCACTGGGCCAAGTTATCTGCCCTCCTCGCCCTGCTGGGAATCGTAATAGATTCTGTATACTCTGGGACACGGATACCCCTACTCTCCCCTCCATTGCAGTGGAGGTTGAAGGTTTGCCAATGGGGCAAAAGTACTTTGAATTGAAATGGGGAATTTTCGCTGGTGCTTGTTTTTCGTGCCATAAGTACGGGCATTTGGCCTCTGAATGCCCTACTGTCTTGCATCCTCCTCCAGCCACTGCCATACCTCCTCCAATGGTTCAGCCAGCTCGTAAGCAAGAGACTATTGGGTCTAAGAATTAGGATAAAAATGCCTCTAAAGCTGGAAAAGTGGCTTCACAAATCCCAGCCATAGTCAAAGCCAAGGACAAAGGTAAAGAGAAAGAGAAGGCTCCTGATATTGATGGCTTCTTACAGCCCAAGCGGGTTCTCAGGCAAAGACCCCTTCAATCTCGCCACTGGGATGCATCTACTCCTACTCCAGGCCAAGCTTCTACCTCAGCCACTCCCCCGCCCTTACTCAATTGGGTTGGAGTCCTCAAAAAACATATTCCTGTCTGTGAATCTGAGGAAGGGCTATCTTTTGACCCAGGGAAGGAAGGGCTGCAGCCCATGATGGCAGATGATTAGCACTCTTTGGTTGTACATTCTTGGCCCCTTCCTTTGTATATATCGTCATGCTTGATAAACTTCTCTGTGTTACTTTCAATGTACAGGGTCTCTGCAATCCCTCTAAGTGGAGGTTAGTGTGGAATTATGTTTTAACCAGGCAGCCAGACATTCTCTGTTTGCAAGAACATAACCAGCATTCTATGGCAGGCCAAGTTGGCCATTTTGGGGGTTATGATATTCACTATGCAGGTACTAAGCTTTTCTCGGGTCTATGCATATTGGTCAGACATGAGCTGCAGCCCCAGCTTGCCTTTAATGACTGTGATGGCAGATGGATGGTGATTCAATGTGATGTCAATGGTGATATTTGGGAATTTGCCTCGGTTTATGCTTCACAAACTTCTGCTTCCAGAGCCTCCATGTGGCATGCTATTGCTTCTTACCCATGGCGATCTTGTGCTCTTCTTGGTGGAGACTTTAATAACTCTCCCATGTCTTCTGACAATACTACTCAAAGATCTCATATGATCCCTTATGAAAAGCAATCATGGGAAGAGTTACTCACCACGACACATGCGCAAGATTTATGGACAGCCATGCACACTGGAATAGGGGGCTACACCTATCATCATAATGCCTTTACTAACTACTGGGCTCGCCTAGATAGATGGTATTTACTGCAGGCTCAGCAATATACAGATTTCTGCCTTCATATTGAGATTGATGACTCCCTTGGTCTCTCTGACCATGCTCCTTTATGGCTGCACATTCAGTTTGGTCAGCCCTGGGATGACATGCCCTTGCATTCCATTCGGATGAAACATATCAATAAAGGCTATTTGCAGCATGCACATTTTCAACAATTGATCTGACATGCCATAATTCCTCTTGCAGCACATGTCCATTATGACAGTAATTTTGCATGGCAACGCCTTGTGGACAGGCTTCAGCATGCCATACATGAATATGGGAGTCATTTTATGCTTGATTGGAGAGCTAAAGTTCAGCATGCTAAAGCAGTGGTTCAATCTTTGACTGTACTTTTTCAGATGCAGCCCCTTTCTTCCCAACAAATGGACACTCTCGCTCAGTCAAAAGCTCTTTTGCAAGCTAATGACCGACGTAAATTGGCCAAGTGGCAGGTTCGGGCAAGGATGACTCAATTTTTGGATAAAGGATGCTCTTCTAAATCCTTTTTTCAAGGGTTACATGCTTTCAGGAGAAAGACATCTTGCCTCAGAGTCCGCAAACGGGATGGTGAATGGACTCGGTCTTTCTCAGAGCTTCAACATGAATGCTTTTCTTAACTTTCAGAAGCTGTTTGCACCCCCTAATACTACTTCTTTGCAAGAATTACAAGCTCGGGAGACTTTTTTGCATCAAGTGCATCCCATTATCAACCCACAGGAAGCTCTCAAACTGGATATGCCTTTCACTGATAAGGAGCTTGATGATGCCTTGTCTCATCTTAGCCCTGGTAAGGCACCGGGGTATGATGGTCTCACAGTGGAGTTTTTCTTACACTTTTGGGAGGATCTTAAAGGTGTCATCCTACAAATGATTAATAACTCTTGGCACACAGGAGTACTCCCCTCCTCATGGAAGCATGGCATAGTTAAACTCATTCCCAAGAGGAAATTGTGTGAGCATCTTATGGATTGGAGGCCCATCACATTGATGCCCGTTGTTTACAAACTCTTTGCTAAAATGCTAGTGCACCGTCTTCATCAAGTGCTTTATGAGGGCTTGCATCCTTTGCAATATGGTTTCGTCCCTCGGAGGCAGATTCATGATAATATTGGCAATGCTCTCATGGCTATTGAATATGCAAAATATTCTGAACAGGATGTTTTTATTATGCAAGTGGACTTTGCCAAAGCTTTTGACACGGTCAATTGGGATTTTATCTCACAAACAATGGCTAAGATGGGCTTCGGGCCAAAAATGGCTAATGTCATCTACTGTTTATATGCTGGCTCTACAGCCCAATGCATCCTTGGAAATCATCTCTCGCAATCTTGGTCCTTGGGTCGTTCGGTTCGACAAGGATGTCCACTCAGTGCCCTGTTATATGCCATTGCCACTCACCCACTTCTCTCATATTTGGATCATCTTACCGCACAAGGTCTTCTCACTGATCTTCAGATTCCTGGAGCCCCTTCCTTTATTGCTCAGGCCTATGCAGATGATTCTTTTTTTATGCAACATAATTCTCCACAGTAGTTGAAGACTATTATGGACACTCTTTCTTCATATGGCTTGGCTGCTGGCATGAATGTTAATTTCGATAAATCTAGCCTCATACCTTTGCATTCATATGATTGGCATACTCTTCTATGGCCTGGGCACATTATGCAGCCCTGTGATGTGGTCCACCATCTTGGTCACCCTATTGGCTGGCACATCACTAGGAAACAACAGCTAAAGTGGATTTTTGATAAGCTTCATGCCAAACTCCATTATTGGAAGCTCTCCACTTGGCCACTCCATGTTAGGCTCCGGATTGTCCAGTCGATTATTATGGCTTATGTTCAGTATTATTTGCCTTTGATGCACTGGACTTCTCAAGACATTTCTGCCTTTATGTCTCACGCTATGGAATTGTTATGGAAAACAAAGTCTTCTGCTAAAGCTCTAAGACTTATGAGGATGACAAAAGTCTGTTCCCCAAGGATGCACGGTGGATTGAATGTGCTGAATATTGCGCACCATGTCTTGGCCAGGAAAATTCCTCTTCTACTCACCTTTTTTCGTCAGAAGCAGCCATGGACTCATATGCTTGCAACCATGTGCACGTCCTTACGTACTACTGCACATGGTGCATGGATCACTAATTTTTGGGAGGTCATTTTGGGCAGATTTGTAGGCTCTATCCCGGGTTGCCCTTTTGCTACTTCATTTATTAGCGATTGGCAACAGGTCCTTTCGCATGCTCATTGGGCCCCTTCCGTTTTATCTCATGCCAATTCCCTTTGGCAAGAAAGTATTTACTGGAGTGCTGTTTTTGATCCTCCATTGGCCCTCCAAGAGCCGATTCGGGCATATAATCTCAGCAAATTGGGGATCAGGTGTATAAATGACGTTGTTGATGCTACTGGTCACATGCTTTCCTTCCCTCAAGCCATGGCTTCTTATCCACTAGCCATGCATCACAGGTTTATTTGGGGAAAATTTGCTGAATTACTGCAGCCTTTTCTTCCCATCCCTCCTTTATCTAACAGGGACCGATTACATGATTGGCAGTTACACCCGGTGGGCTCAAATTCTCGTCCTGTTACTCTTCCTAACCTAACGGTTAGCACGACATACTCTTTCCTCCAGCCGTCACCATGGATTCACTTACATGCTAATTCTCTTTGGCATATGGCAAAATCACTTGCTTGGTGGCGAAAGAATCTCCGCAATTTATGGAGAAGCAAATTGCCTCTCAAGCAAAAGCTTTTCCTATGGCGTTGTCTTATAGGAACCTTATCCGTGGGGGTCACTCTGGCTCAACGAAGGATTGCATCTGCTTCTTGTCTTCGATGCATGGCCCCTTCTGAAACTGTGCCTCATTTGTTTTGGATGTGTTCCAGCACTAAGACCTTCATATGCAAAATTTCCATGTCGCTTCGCCTTCGTTTCCCTAACTCTCCTTTTGGGAAACATTTTTGGCTTTTTGGCAGACTTCCTACAACCCTGGTCCATTACTCTTTATTTTTGAACTGGGTCAGATATTGGGCTTTTTGGACCATATGGCAGGATCACAACATGAGATATTTTGGGAATCCGTTCTTGCAATCTTATGAATATTTCAGACTCTCCCTACGGCAATCTATCTATGATGCTTGCCATCTAGGAGATCTTCCTCAGTCATGCCTGGAAATAGTTTTTCTTTGCTTTTGATTTCCTGTTGAGGCTCTCTGCTTTTTTGAGATCCTCATGTAAATTTCGCTGATAATATAATCATGGATTTACCCCCAAAAAAAAAATGTGTGTGTGTGTGTGTGTGTGTGTGCATATATGTATATATGTATATATATAGGAGGCCTACGGATTCTAGAATAGCATCATAGAGCTTGGAAGATGGTCATACGGAGGTAGTGAACAGAAGGCAAGCAATGTGGGTGTATTGCAAGAAAGCATCCTAAGTATTGTAGACAGCTCCTGCTCCCCTTGGCTGCTCACGCTGCCCGCCTCCCTTCAGCCTCCTTCCGCCTCCCTTCAGCCTCCTTCCGCCTCCTCCTTCCCCCGCCTTCTCTTGCCTCCATCCCCGCTGCCTCCTCCTCCTTCCCCCGCCTCCACCCCTCCTCCTCAAGGACATACTCTACTGGAGAATGACTTACTCCTCCAGGGCATTGAACAAAGAGCATTCCGATCTGGTGATTTTGATAAAGTTTAGCAAGATCAATTCATCTTAAAGCCTACGTACATAATGAACAAATCATGGTAGTTACTGTCTAGAAACAAAATTTAGAGTGCTCTGAAAGCAGAAAGCAACCCACGAGACAGCATCTCCTATCATCTCCCACCTCCAGCCCCGCCTCCTCCTCCGCCTCTTCTTTGCTGCCCTCCTGCCTCCAGCCCTTTGCCTCCTCTGCCGTCCTTCCCGCCTCCCCCTCCACCTCCCTCCCCGCCTTCTTCTCCGCCTCCCCCTTTGCTTCCTTCCCCACCTCCCCCTGTCCCTTCTCTCTTCCCTTTTTCGCCTCCCTTCCTCCTTCCCTTTCACCTCCTTCTTGGAAAGGTCACCTCCCCATCTGTAAGCCCCCAAATGAGGAGAGCATGGGGGAGGGAGACCTAGGGCAAGGTATGCCCAGAGAGAGAGGGTGACAGATGGCACAACAAAGGCGCCTGCATGGTGGGCCAAGTGGCAAGGGTAGTGGGCAGGGTCATAGCCTGCAAACAGGCCGTGGACATGGCGGGTGACGTCAGCAAGGGTACAGCCACTGTATGGATCAGTACGGGCTGCTGCAGGGCAGCGTCGTACGGAAGGTGTGCAGGGTGCACCAAGGTCCGGACAAGGGCTGAGCAGAGGCGGATCAGTAGCAGCATGGAGTCACACTGTTGCAGCAGGTATTGGGCAGGTCTATGGCCTGCAAACAGGGCTGGCAGGTGGCAGGGTATGCAGTCCAAAGGGGCTGGGCCCTGCATGGAACAAAGGGGCAGCAAAGGGCCCTAAATAGGTCTGGATAGACAGCCAACCAGCCAACCATCTGGTCGGTTGGTTAGGGCTGCTATAGACCAGCCAGTCGGCCCAATTAGGGCTGGCTGGTCGTTGGTTCTGGAGGGCCTTGTGCCCTATATAAGGGGGGCCTTTGTGCCCTCATATCTTATTCTCTGGAGCAGCCTTCACACAAGCAGCAGGAGAAGTCTTCTACCCATCTTGGAGCCCATGATTTGGAGGACCAAGAGACCTAGAGAAGCTGCAGACGGAGCTTGAAGGGTTGCCCACCTAGGCTGATCTATAGGCAGCAAGGTGGAGAGGATCATTCTGGATAGAAAGTCTACAGCGGCTCGAGGTGGAGCACGCGAGCTCGAGTCTAGAGATAACTGGCAGATAGGAGAAGGATATTGTGGTAAGATCAGAGGACCACACCATTGGTGGGACTCTGGATCTATCTCTTTTGTATTGTGTCCATAGCTTTGGACGGAAATATATTATTTTGGTGGTTTTTCTATCTAGTTGGTTCATTGTCTATTGATGAGTCTGCACATCTATTCTATGCGCTTTAAGTTAAGAAGTTTGTGATTCCACACCCCCCACCACATTGTGTGAGCTCCTGGGCAATTCTATCAGTCTTCCGCTGTGCGTACCCTCTGTTGGTCGATTTCTAACACTTCTCCCCTCCTCCTTTCCCTTCTCCGCCCCCTTTCTTCGCCTCCCCCTATGCCTCCTTCCCCGTCTCCCCCCCACCTGCATCTTGACCCCACTTTGCCCTCCTTCTCTGCCCTCCTTCTCCGCCTCCTCCCCGCCCTCCTCTCTCTCGTTCTCTCCACTCTTGTTTCCTTTTCAAAGGACCCACTACAGCCCTTCAGCCCCTTCTCGTCCCACCCTCAGGCTTTGGGTGCGTTTGGGTTTACGGTAGCAGGGGCTTCTTCGAGGCACCTCTTCTTCAAGGGCTCTCCCTAGCCTTTCTTGGGGTGAGGCAGCTTTCTTGCCCACCGTCCAAGTGGCTTTATGTTTTTTTTCCCTTCCTCGCAGCGGGAGTTTTGTGCTGCTTATTCAGAGAAAGAAAATCTTGGTAGTGACCCTTTGTCTGGCTAGAGGGGCTCTATGGTAGCACCCTCGAATTCCACAACGATTAAGGTTATCCTTTCTCCAGTCGACAAGCAACAGGTGCAGCATGCAGTCCAATCACTTTAGGACAAGGCGGTTGTGGGCAGAATAGTGGGCCTCACTCCCACAAGGAGACAGGTCAGAGAGTGGATCCAGGCGAGCTTGACACTAGAAGGAGACCACATCCAGGAGGTCACCATCTACGGAAGAGGTGTCTTCCTCATCGAACTGAGCTCTCCTGCTACCGCCTTGACACTTGTGGATAGAGCCCCATCCTCCTTGGCTCGCATCTGGTGTACCTTTTCCCTTGGTACCGTGGCTTCACATTTTAGGACGTGGACATGACACACCATGTTTCCCGATTCCCGATGATGCTCTACTTCCCGGGGCTTCCAGAGGAATAGAGAGCCATCTTTCCCTCCATTGGTAGAGTGTTTGGCACGGTGCTGGAGTCCCCGCCAGATTTGGCAGCTTCAGTGGTAGCAGACGACGGAGTCCCTAGGATTAGATTGGTGGTTGAGAGCCCAGAGTCCCTCCCAGGGTTGATCCTCCCCTCGAGGGGGGTACACTTTGTCAGAGAGTGGAGATCTCCGGTTTACTAGGCCAGTGTCTTTGTTGCAGGCAGATGGACCATCTACCCCGAACTGCCCTCGTGGTCAGGGACGGACTCCTCTCCTCCCACCCTCGCAGGACAAGCAGAGTCAGCAGGCTAGAGTCCAGCACCCCTTCAGATAGGAGCAGTAGGAGTCTCAGATCCCCTGGGTGACATCTTCAGAGTAAGAGTGGACCCAGGTGGAAAAAAAGAAAAAGAAACGAAGTAAATTGGCTTGAGAGCGCCGTAGGCAACGGGCTAGATGCAGGGAGAGAGAGAGAGCAGGTCGAGAGGCACCCATGGAGGAGAAACCACAAGAGCCCTTGGTTGGAGACCCCTCCCTCCTAGCAGAAGGGGCCACGGTTCAGCCAGGTGATCCTCCATTAGTGGAGGTACAACGACCACAGTCACCTTTGCGTCAACAGCATGCCTCAGGAGCTTCTGAGGTTGCGATGGTAGAAGCTGCGGAGAATAGCCCAGCAGCAGTTGAGGAGAAGGGGATCCAAAGCCCAGGTGTGCTTGATCAGCAGGGCGGGCCTGTGACTACCCCTATTCCCTCTGGCCCCCCTCTCCCTTCGAACCGCTCTCCCTCTCCTCGCCCTTCCCTCCCGATCTCCTTCTCCCTCTCCTCCCCCCCTCACCACTTCAGCTATGGTCATCCTCACCACCCGCCCCCCTCTGCCCGCCTCCCTATCTCTCCCCCCTCCCTCTGCCCGGTCCTCCCCCTCCATAGCAGCTTCTTCAGCCTCCCCTCCCTCCCACCCCCTATCAGAACTGCCTCGGCTCCCCTGCCAGTAGGCAAGGGCACGATCGCATCCCCCTCCGCTTTCTTGTCTCAACGGCCTGTCCCCCTCCCTTCTCAGCCCTCCCATTCCAGGGGGAATTCAGAGGGAAGGGGCTCGTCCTCCCGATCAACAGCTCCCAAACTTCAACCTTAGCACCCTCTCACGAGAGACTTTTGGAGATTGGGGCCTTGGAATTTCTTGGTAATTCCGGACTCTTACTGTCTACCACTGGAGGTGACACTCATGATCTTGCAGCCCTAGAAAGGGGGTTCGATTAGCGTAGTGGGATCCCAGATACATCCAGTTTGGTGATTCCAGTTCGCCTCCACAAGGTTGGAGAAGTGGACCCCAGGGGTATTTGCTGCTATGATGGGGGATCAGATCTCATGCATGATGGATGATTGGATGGGTCCACTGGGACTAGATCTTTGACACGCCCATGGTACTGAAGTGAACTTCTAGTTGAGCTTCACGCGGGAGAAGCCGAGATAATGATACTCAAAGAAAGACATAATGAAATGGAAATGAAATGACTAGGCAATGAACAAATGAAAGTACTCACATGTAGACCAAAGAGCTTGTAGCTTGATACTTTTTTTATTTAACACTAGACAAGTACATCTCTTATATAGAGCACACATATGAACACCAATGCATATGGGATAATTCCCAATGTGACGCGTGGGACATACTAGACTAGAACTCACTAGAACACACCAAACTGACTCATCTTGACTCCATTTCCTAACACCCCCCCATGGAGCAAAGGTGAGTGACTACTGGAATGGAACCAAGAAAAGAACATGACAATGACGGTCATCGAACTGTGCAATGACGGTCTAGAACTAGACATGGATCCCATGCTAACTCAGAGGCAAGTGAGCATGGTATAGACTCAGAGGCTCAACTAACATGGCTGAGAGGCTCATCATGTATGGATGCATGGCCAACTCAGAGGTCTAGGAGACTAATGCACCAACATCCTAGAACTCACATGCCGGGCCTAATAAATAGACCTATCAAAGCCAATATATGACTCCCACAGTACATTCCCCTCCTAGCTCCAAGGACTAATGAGGGACATGGAGCCACACAAGAAAATATACAAATGAATACATCATTTTAGGAGGACTATCCAAGGCAGAGGACCTTTATTGACTCAACACACATAATTTATTTCATTCATTTTTGGAAAACAACCCAAGGCAGAGTACCCAAATAGAACATGCGTAGAAAATATATGGATCATCATCTCCATTGTCCTCTAGAGGGAGAGAGAGATGTCGGATTTCAGCAGTAAGAGCATGAACTTGTGTCAGAGGGTCGTCATCTTCATCTTCATCGTCACTAGTGGCGGTTGCAACCCAATTGGCATGGTCCTTAGTTTGCTGTTTGGCAAGCTTCTGGTAGCATCTGTCCTCCGTATGACCAAGCTTGTTACAAAAGGTACACTTGAAAGGCTTGAATGGCTTTGTCTTTCCATGTGCTGGTCTAGGCTTGGGTTTCCATCTACTAGTGGAGGCAAGAGCCTTTGTAGTATCTAAAGAAGAGATCGGAGATTCTTTGTTCCGGCGATCTTTTTCGAGAAGAAGAGTCACCATATCATCAAAGGTAGTTGTGGCAAGCCTAAGTATTTCAAGTGTGTGCTCAAAACGAGTGACTCCTTCCATATTCGACAGCGATTTTGTCCTCGTCGTCCAAGGAACACTTCAGGCTGGAAAATTGTTGAACAAGAGATTGCATTTTTGTTAAATGTGCACTCAAGGTATCACTATCCTCCATTTTCAATTTATAAAATTGCAACTTCAAGAAAACCTTGGAGTCTGTGATTTTGTTACCAAAAAGATTCTCAGGACGCGTCCGTATTGCTTTGGTCGTTGATCTGAAGTCGATGTGATGAATCAAAGTATCATTCAAGCAAAGTACAATGATAGCAATAGCTTTTGAGTTGCGTTGCTTCTATGTCTTGAGTTGTTGAGGATCCGTTCTGGGAGTGTCACCTCAACAGCTTCCCATACTTTTTCTTTCATGAGGAGCGGCTGCACCTTAGTTTGCCAAGTAGGGAATCCTTCCCCCTTAAACTTCTCCACGAGCAATGAGGTTGAAGAAAGAGAACTCATTGTGTACCTCGGGAAATGGCAACTTCAGTCTTCAGCACTCTAGGAGCAGAAAAAGAGATGAAATTGAGGGTTGGAACTGAAGGCAGAAGATGCGGAGGATAGAGATGTCATCATAAGGGAGATGGAGCAGCAATTCGTGGGCAAAATGAGGATAGCTCAGCTCACTAGCTCATGTGGAGGAGAAGAGGCAATGAGCAGCAATGGCATGCATCCCGAGGGCTATGAGCAGCAATGGCAGATCGGTACGGGCAGGCTGGAATTGTCCGTACTGTACAGAACAATCCGTACAGCGTGTATGGACTGTACAGCAGTCTGGTATTGGTGAGGCATTTCGGGCTGAAGGAGTAGTTGATGGTGAGGTAGATCAGCTCCGAAGGCTGAGGGAAGATGGGAAGAAAGGAGTGGAAGGGAGCTCTATCTTGGAGGAGAGGGGAGCCTCCATTTGCAGGATTCTCTCATCCTCTAGGTAGAGCAAGGAGAAGGGAAAAATAGGAAGGGAGGCTCTGATACCACATGAAGGCACATGGTGGAGAGGGAGAATGGAAATGAAATGACTATGCAATGAACAAATGAAAGTACTCACATGTAGACCAAAGAGCTTATAGCTTGATACTTTTTTGATTTGACACTAGACAAGTACAACTCTTATATAGAGCACACACACACATATGAACACCAATGCATATGGGATGACTCCCAATGTGACACGTGGCATCCATAGGACACACTAGACTAGAACTAAACAATAGAACACACCAAATTGACTCATCTTGACTCCATTTCCTAACAGTAATAAAACAAAGGGTGGAGCCACTGAAGCGGGCATCCACACTCGACTGATATCTGAAACCCGGAAAAGAATAGGTAGAGAGATACACTGCAATGTTTGTGTAGGAGGGTATACATATCATATCATAGCAGCCCGTAAGAGAGTCATGGAAGATCTCTACCAAGGAACCAAGTGATCATCTATCCACGTAGGTGTTGGAGTCTATATGTTGTCTATTGGACCAAGGCCACTGGCTGACAGAGGCTGGATGAAATAATCTTGGCAAACAATGGAGTTGGCGAAGGTTTGCATCACCGAAGAATGAAGTCATGTGACAGGACACTGCTGGTGATTAGCCTGAGGAGCCCACACGTGCCCTCTTTCCTCCTCTATGGTCTTCAAGATATAGCTTGCTGCTTGGCAAGAGCCACCTTCACTCCCGTCGCATATCTTCTCAAGTTAGAGAGTGAGGGGAAATATGCAATCCGCATGTGTAAGTCAACCAGCTGACGGGTCTGTCGTGTTGTGAGGGAGAAAAGTAGATATTTCTTGCAAGGGGAAGGAGATACTAACTGATATCCGCTTGGCATACGAGAGGAAATTCTCGGCCATATATTGTGATTTTCTAAGCCAACATGCGTATAAAGCTTGACTTTGTTACAAAAAGAAATCGTGACATGAATACAAATCTGCTATATTTCTCCATAGAAAAAATGCCAACATCAACCTTGCCTCCCATATGGGTGAGGATGCAGGGGTCTTCGTGGGCAGCCTCTACCAGGAGGGCGGTATTTCTCAGGTAATGGAGTGGCTTCCATTTTTTCTTGGAGTTACCTACAAGGTTAAGATGGCATTTTCAGCCTCAACCTTGGTTATTTGAGTGCTCCATTTAGGAGTTTATTTTTTGTTAATATAGGGTGTATTTCATGTACTGCATGATGATGTTTTTGTTGGTAAACTGAAAGGAAAGGAAAGAGTGGACACAAACTCAGAATACTTGCATTATGGAATGAAGAAGAGTGAGGTCCTTAAGTAGGCACCTCATACATGCTCACTGACATCACTGATGACTTCAGAGCTCCACAATCATCTCCTCAATCTGCTCCTAGATTCTCTCAATCATCCTATGTGGCTCTCCACCACCCAACTGTGCTTGTGGGCACCTAACTGTGCCTCTAGCACTCACACATAGAAACCAAGGTGTGCCTGAGGCATACACCTTGAGATATCCCAACAAACCCCCCCTCAAGGGAATGCCTCAGGCTATGTCAAGGATACATCTAGTCTCATAGTTTCTCATGCCATCTCATGGTGGTCAAGGATAAATCTATGGCTAGGTTCTCATGCTAGCAAGGGTTCCCATGGGTGTAAGGTAAACAAAAGGGATACAAAAAGACCTTCCAATGGTTATCTCCCCTGCATGTACATGCACACAATGTCTGCAGGAGGTACCATGGAGCAAAACATACACATGGCCTACATCATAAGGTGACCAGAGGTGTTTACAAAACACACAAAACACAATAGTTTATTTCATTCATTTTGGAGGACTATCCAGGCTGAGTACCTTGACATAAAAAGAGAGATCTGGAGCATACATAGAGATGTTTTAAAATGCATAATCTTCAAAGGATGCCTCATCTTGTGGAGGCTCATCAACTGAAAGTAGATTTGCATTTTCTGTCTTTGCTTTGGCTCTGCAAAACTTCTCATTATGGTTGTTCTTGCCACAGTGCTTGCATGGATTAATTTTGAAGCAGTCCTTTGAAAGGTGATTTGTCTTTCCATAGTGATTGCAAGGGGTATACTTGCCCTTTTGGACTTTTACAGCATAAACAGTGTCATTGCCTTTCCTGAGCTCCATATGCCTTTCTTCTTCTTGGAGAGCAGAGATAATACCTTCAAGATTAGGATTAGGAAGATTTTTCAAAGTGGTAACTATGTGATCATATTCTTCAAGCATACTCTGCCATAGCATCATCTGGAGTAATAGGAGAGTTGATAGAAGCTAATTGAGTCATAAGACTCCGCATATAGTTGACATGAGCTGCTAAAGTAGTACCACTAGTCATCTTCAATTCAAAGAAAGAGATTTTAAGTGATAGTTTAGAGATGTGAGAGCTAGCACCAAAAATCATGTCAAGCTTCTGCCAAGCTTCTGAAGGAGACTCCAAGTCAGAGATATGGTGAATATAATCATCTCCTAAAGCAAGAGCAATGATACCATATGCTTTTTCTTCTCTAGCTGGATCCCTTGCCGGTCGTGTCGGAGTTGAGGATTCTCCAGCATTGGAGGCCGTAGAAGAAGCGGTAGGAGTAGGTTTGACAAGTCCCCATAGGTTCTCCCTCATCAATGCAAATTTCACCTTCATCTGCCATGTGTGGAAGCCCTTTCCATTGAACTTCTCTAGATTCAATAGGGTAGCCATGAGAGGGTCTAACCCAGATATTGGGCAGTGTCTATCTCTCTTACAAGGCAAAAAATAACTGAAAGACTTCCAAAATATGAGCACTTGTTGTAGCAAAGACTAGTGACCAATATTCAATCAATGATGCTTCTGCTTACATGCTTCATAGAAGTGGCTAAAATGAATACTTTCCAATCAAAACCAGGTCTAGCAATTCAAAACAAAACTGAAGCCACACTTGTACTCAAGTTATTGAAAGTTTCAAAAAACCAGAAATGCTAGAGTAGCATTTTATGTAGCATCATCTTCAAAAACTTGTCCAAAACTGTCAAAACCAAAAGGCTGAACTTGGAGGGCTTGTAGCTCACTCTTCAAAGCAAGGAAAAGAGGGCTTTCTGAAGCAAAAGAAAGCTCATATACCAGAGAGGGTCCAGCACAGAGGTTGGACGAAATGGTGCGCGCTTTTGCCCGGGGGAGTTGCTACAGGCTGAACCTGAGTTTTGACGATTTCTCCTTCGTTACTGAACCAAATGAGCTGAAAAATGGCTCAAAATCTTCGTCTTGAGGTCGCCCATCCACTCCTAAGAGGGCTCAAGCAATGGCGGAGCAGGCAGGGAGTATTGAGCAATAGAAGAAATGGCAAAAAATGCGCTGTTTGGGGAATGGCAGCCAACAGAGACGTTTTTTCTTCAATTGCTTGCAGGTGGAAGTTCGCCAATACTAGAGGAGTTTCCAGCTGAGAGGGTTTGGGCAATGGTCGTTTGTAGGTGGAGAACCAAGCTCTCAAAGATTTTGGGAAGGAGGAGGAAAATGGAGAAGAAGAAGATGAAGAAGAAGATGATGATGTGGCAGAAATGGGCTCAAGGGGGATCAAAGGGCTCTAATACCATGTTGGTAAACTGAAAGGAAAGGAAAGAGTGGACACAAACTCAGAATACTTGCATTATGGAATGAAGAAGAGTGAGGTCCTTAAGTAGGCACCTCATACATGCTCACTGACATCACTGATGACTTCAGAGCTCCACAATCATCTCCTCAATCTGCTCCTAGATTCTCTCAATCATCCTATGTGGCTCTCCACCACCTAACTGTGCTTGTGGGCACCTAACTGTGCCTCTAGCACTCACACATAGAAACCAAGGTGTGCCTGAGGCATACACCTTGAGATATCCCAACAGTTTTTTCTCTTAAGTTTTTTCAGGGAGGGTCTTTCATTTTCTTGAAAGACCCTCCCTTTAGTTCTCTTGACCTACTTAACCTATCGGTGTTCCTTGATCCTAGGCTACTAGCCCGACTGTAAGTCCTTTGTTTTTTTTTTTAGTGTATGAAGTTATTCTAACGTTGCATAATCTCTGCATCAGAGCCAAATTAATGTAAGTAAGAACCATGGTTGCACAACACTTGACCCTTAGGTCAAAGCAACCTATGAGCAAACAATGCATGCTTGAGAGAGGTTAACAACCCGAGTGGTGAATTATGCCACTGGATACCACATATGCTGGTGGAAAGAGGATTCCAGGTTTGCAGGGCACTACTTTTATCCTGGGCTTCCATAGAGTCTGGTAGTCAAGCCAGTCCCCTCTAGAAGACAGTCAATGAAGGAATAGAAAAGCAGCATAGGAGGCTCGAAATTCCAAGCCATACCGAGTGAATTAGCTAACAGTCCATAAGCAATGGCATAGGCTCTTATCCTAGTGCGAAGGCCAGGAAGGCCCGTCGTCTGAATTCTGTTCTCAACTGAGACATACCCTAGAATTCTCAAAGCTTAGCCGTGGAGATGACAGAAGATTCCCAAAGACAGTTGGAGGCTGATATGTGGAGGAATATTATTGTACAGTTCATACCCCCATTTAATTGGATCAAAAGGGTATATGAATGAAGGGGGCAAGGATTAAAAGAATTCTTACAATTGGGGGGCTTCTACAATTGTTTACGATCCAACAGCTCTAGTAGGAGGGCCCATTATAAGGGAATATACAGGTTAAAAGGGCACATAGGAAGTAAGTTACCAACATCAGAGGCTAGTATATTTGTCCTAGAGCCAATTGATCCCAGTACACCTAATCAAAAAAAGCAGAGCCCACATCCAGCCTGGGAATGAAAACAGAACCTACATTCAAAATAGTGCCCTGTTGGTCCCAGTATACCTAATCAGACAAAATAGAGCCTACATCAAATCTTAGAACTAATCTGACCCTACTTCATTGATACCAATATAAAAAAGTACCTCAGCATTAAATATTGTCTAGCTATATTGGTTAGGAGTGTGCATTTGTGAAGAACACAGCAGAAGCTATGAAGACCATCATCAAGATTATGTGTCCTTACCCATATCTCAGCTGGGAGTCGAGACAGCATGGATCATGTTATGATCTATTCTCATTGTATCAGTTGCTTTTCACAAAAGAACGGAGCTCTAAATAGTTGCATTGAATGCTCTCGTTCTTGCAAGGGTGCTTGTTCTTGCAGGAGTTCTAGTGCCCATTATTTCCATGTCATCAAATACTCGGGCTCTCAGCTGTTGTATTCAATGGTCTTGTTGTTGCAGAAGATTCAGTGTTTGGTTTTGGGATGGGAATTGGTATCATGCTCATGATTGCTAGCAGCAGGAATGAATTTGAACATTTGGGCAAGCTACTGAAGGAAACAGAGGCATTGGTTCATGATTTGAAAAACCTACTTCACTCAGGCATTGCACGGGCGATGCCAAGGTCATCAAACGTAGGGTTTCACGATGAAGAGCATGATGAAGAGACACTTTCAGATTCCAGCCTGGACGTTGAAATTCACCCACTGGAGACACATCCAATTGCAGCTGTCTCATGTACAAGTGACATTGAAAAAAGCCCTCTTGAACTATTCAGGACTGCAAACCAGAATTTGCAAGGTATTCTTACAGAGGAGCATATGCATGGGGAAGGTCACCTGGCTGATCTGGAAGCTGAGCTTGAAGCAGAATTGCAACGCCTGGAACTCGATGTGTGTAGTACAGAAACCATACACCAAAGTAAACAGGTGGAATTTGAAGAGGTAATCCTTCAAAGTGTCATCATTTGCATGAATCATTCCCTTGGTTTTATTGTTCTTGTTTTCACACCTTTTCTCAAAAGCTTTGTTTGAAGATAAAGGCAAAAATCAAAGAAGCCCCTTCAAACTGCCATGGAAATTTGATGATGTGACAATGATTGACAAGGACCTTTTCTTCTTTTTCTTTCACGAAAAGATGCAACATTGTCATAAAGGAGTCCCTCTATTCACAGTTTTGTACAGTATTACTGCAATGCATTTTATTATTATCTCGTATCCCCTTTACTGTAGAACAAGATGGAGGCTTCAACTGCTTTTCCCATTATATCTCACACTTTCGAGTTTCATTTGAAGCCACACAGTATATCCACTTTTAAAATAATTCTTTGTTAGTTCCAATCTTCCCATGGTAAACGATGGAAATCCAGCCACGAAGAATAACTTAAGGCATCGAAAATGTTATTTTGTGCAAGCTTCAATTGTAATGTCAGAAGTCAAAATATAATCCATTGGCGTCACTAGAAAGCCAATGTCATCAAATCCTCAAAGATCTATCTAACCATTCCTGTAGTCTAGTGAGAAATTCCCAAGGCCATTATTCCAACGGAAATGGCTCATGGGCTGACCTCCAAATGCCTAAAGTCTCCAACCACAAAGTGAATTGAAACAGCTGATTTCAGACGGTTCATAGCTTGCCTACAGAAAAAATGCCTGCGATTTCGACCATTCCTGCAAGCTAGAAGATATGTAATGCCTGTCTTAATCACAAGTGGCCCAAATTGTGTGCCCCTCAACACTAGTGTAGTAGAGTCAATGTTACGCTGCTTCTACATATCGTCGCTGCTCATGCGATAACTCTAATGTTACGCTACTTCTACTGCTCTCCCTTCGTTAGTATTTGTCACGGGCGATGGCTTTCTTTTATTCCTCCCAGCCAACTCTCAGGGACCTGATGCGTAATATATATCTATCGTTGTTTTTCTTCATCCTTATCCCTGAGACCCACAATTCCCTAGATAGTTCCTGGCCACATGTCTTCATTTTAGGCCCCCTTCTTAGATGCATCCTTTTTCACCCCTCTCTTGGAGTTCCTTTAAAAACAATTGCCCCTTGGCAATTTGCACATTTAGATGCACCTAGGCCCTAGCCCTATTAGAACTACCTAGTCAATGCCATTACGCCCTCACCTAGGACCTTGGCAGTTACTTCTCTTGACCATTTAATTACGCACATTAACGATTACAAAAGTTGGTCATCTAAGAGAAAATGCCCACCGATCTATCCGAGGTCATGCTATCTCGGCTAGAGCATAACATTCCTTCCCTCTTCAAGCATCAGCGTCCTCGATGATGAAATCTGGGAACGCTCTCCGCAACTGGTATACGGATTCCCAGGTAGCTTCCGATAGAGGCTGACCATGCCATGCAACCAACACC